>NW_017729024.1:17122315-17157984 GCF_001723915.1 Gavialis gangeticus | reverse complement strand
TGCCTGTGAAAATGCACATAGCAGAAACCAATTTAGGCTTAGGTGGATCAGAGTAAGCTAGATAATTTGAACACTTGTTCACACCCTTTCTATGGTATATGGCTTTCTTGCCTGGCTTACTTTTCTCTGTTTGTAGGAGAAAAACTTCTAAGAGAAGGTGTTGTAGTGAACTGCTTGTAGAAGCTACTTTTGGAGATTGTTTTAGTTTCCGGGTTCATGGGATTTCACGTAGTATACATTCTACATTCTGTCATTTCTAAGATTTTTGCCATGCATACATTCCTTGCATGGGTCCAACACACTGCTGTTGTAATTTTAAAAAATGGTTACAAACCAGCTCTTTGCTAGGCAGGTTTTTCCTTGAAGCTAAATTGGTGATAAAATTATGGCAGGAAAAAAACAAAGTGCATTTCCTTACAGGTCATTATCTACTATAGCCAGAACACCATGTCTGCTCTTTATATTACTATATTAAGAAGAAATAGTTTGAGTTGGAGAGGCAGAGCACAAGAAGTACCTTAACAACATTGTTCTGCCAAATAAGGTAAAATATCTGACTGTATTAGGTTGCTTATTTCTTTTATAACAGTATATCCATACACTAAGCAAGGCAAGAATCATATATTTATGTATCCATTTAATGTATGACACATCATCTTTCTAAACCACAAATGGCTTCTGTTTCTTAAGTGTACTCAAGGTTTACAATATAGCAGGAAACAATATTCCCTGTATATGAAATATTGTAGCTATATAATGTAAAAAACAGTTTCTTTCTCTGACAGGTTCTGCATGTATGAGTATCAAGAGGAAATTTTACATTTATTTATTTTAATATGTATTTATTAAGAATGAATTAAACAAGATTCAAATAATAATTTAGTTTCCCAGTACTTAAACGTCTGTGATGGGAAAGTTAACATATAAATAGAATACATATATATATACATTTCTTCCCTTATCTTTCCAATTTTCTTTAAATCACCACTCTCACATAAGGCATATTACAACAGCCTATAGCTTATAAAGGTAAAAAAATAATAATCATGACAGTAATGACCAAGAAGAACCACAGCTTTTGCTTGATTCTGAGATAATTTCTGATCAATTCAGATGCATCCAAGGTGAATACCTGATCAATTTGTGTAGGATGAGAAAAATCAACAGACATGGCAGCCCAGCCATAAAAAAAAAAAGCAACAGACCATATGTGAAGTGTTAAAAGATGCAATTATCTGCATAAGTGGAGAATCTGCTGTTCCAATCATGCAGCAAATCTATGGCACTTGATGGGAGCTTTACAAGATATTTTGTTCCCTCATTGAAACATAATGTAATAAAATGGGTACATTTGACGCTATTTAACTTTATTTTTACTGGAATAATTACAAATTTATTTGTTAGTTCTGAGCATTTCTTTCTTTCATTATAGTGTGCTTGTTTTATATTACACCTCTATTTCCTTCCACACCCACACACTATGTGAAATGTGGTGTGGAGCGAATTTGCTATGGTGTGCTTCTTTCCTGAACTTCCCATTGTGCTCTCTGGCTTATCATTGTCTCTTTCCTGCTCTGGCCTGGGGTTAAAGGCTAGGATGTGATTCTGTGTCATGAGATTTCTTTGATCACAACACTGCCTCTACTGACATGGGTTCCTAATGGAAAATGTAATGTATTATACAGTTGTTTGTAAAGAAATACATAAGGTATTTGAAGAAAATCTGACAGGTTGCCAGCCATAAATTTCCAAGTAGTCTGGAGAATAGCAGTACTTCATACAAAAATAGCAGTATTCATACAATATAAATATTTTAAAATTCTTTCTTTAATAACTATTTAAAAGTGCAAATGAAATGGATTTTTGACTGATGAACTCTTTTGAGTAGATATTGAGATTTTTGTTGTTTTTTGTAATGTAGACATACAGTTAAACACCAGGACAAACCACATTTGGATATAACTGCATGAATATATCTTTTTTTTTTTTTTTTGGTTGTTAACCATCCTTGGTTTAAAACAGAGAAGTACTAACCCTTAGTGCATGAAGTAAGTCAATAAAACACAGTCCTTCTTTACTAATTTGTGAAATCTGTGTAAACTGCAGTGATATAGGCAACAAGTTGAACATACACAATGTATAGAACAGTAGCTTCTTATTTTAATTTTAGGGGACATCCCCCTCCCCTCTTCATTTTCTAGCCTCTGCCTTCCCTGCATAATTGAAGACAAATATTAAGATTACGCTATATACTTTTTTGGGAACAAAATATATAGATAATATCCTAGGTGAAGACCATAGGCAAACAAAAGTCAAGTCAAACAAAAAGGTGTACATTTTCTTTAGAGAGCCAACAGTTTTCAAAGGCATGGCAATCAGTGATTGCTAGGAGGCTTATCCCTAGAGGGTGCTTTCCCAAAGAAGACCCCTGTGGGGAGGGAAGGGGTACAGGCAGCTCCTCCTCCCAGTCATCCAGAAGCTGTGGGCTGGCTGTGGGCTGGGTGGTAGCAGAGGACAATTGCTGGCCTGCAGGAGGAGAGCAAGGTCTGGAACCATGGAAGCATGTGCTGTCACGAACCTGTCCTGTCCTGCCCTGGAAAAAGGATAGGGGAAGAAGGTTGCCTGCACCCAGCACCCAATGGCCTACCAACCACAGGGGAACAACTGGGGATGCAGGGTTTGGGCAGTGGCTGCCTGGGACCAGGCCTACCAGGCCAACTTACCATGGTCCCTGGCCACCTGCTCATGGCCAACCCCTGATCTGAGGTTGGGCAGCACATGGCTTCTGGTAAAGAGCATCGTATCTCTAAAACACTGCAAACTCTCACAATAGATTCTTTCTTATGGATCTACAGGGGCTGCAGCCGCACGTGGGGGAGAAAACACCCTTGGCAGCTGGGATGCAGCCTCAGGGTCACCACCACCCACAGCTGGGGACCTGTGGAGGTGTGGGCTCTGCCAGAGGAGGACCCTGAACAGAACCCTCCTGCTCATCTGCCTGGTCACAGCATTGGAGGACTGGCTGGTGGACGCTTGGATCTGGAAGGTGAGGACATGGGCTACCAGAACAGGTGACAGGTAGAGGATGTGGCATGCCAGGACAGGTGGCAGGCACAGAACATTGCCCTCAAATACATGAAGGACTGCTGCAAGGAAGCATGGGATCAGGTGGATGGGGAGTTCCAGGTGCAACTCCTGGTCCTGGAGTGAGTGGGTGGGTTCAGGCCCTGCAGAAACAGAATGCTATCCTAGCCTGGGAAGCGCAGGCCACAGACAATGACCGAGGGGTGTTGGACACCATTCTGGCCCTGGCAGTCACCTTTGTGCTGCCCAGCCCCTGATACTAGTCCCACCTGTCCCTTGGCAACCATGCGTTGCCCAGGAGCAGACCCCCACCTGGGTCTGGGAGGAGGTCCTGTGCCTCCTCCAGCAGACATACAACACCTGCCCCACCCAGCCCAACACACACCAGCCTGCCAAACCCCCTATCCTGCAAGCCAATCCCAGTGCCTGCTTTACCAGTGTTTGCCAGTGCCAGGAACCAAGCAAGTAAGTCCGGGTGGGGGTAGGAGCATGCAGGATGGGTGGATTGTTGTGTGGGAGGGTTGTTCAACTGGGGGTGGAAGGGTCAGGGGGTGAAAATAGTCCCTGGTCTTGGGGAGTGGACAAGAAAACTCCCCCATCCCTCCTGCTGACACTATAAGTGCCCCCCCTGCCTGGTCCTCCCAAACGTTTCCAGACCCTCCAATTCCCCCCATGGTCCTCACCTGCCCCCCTGATGCCTCCGTGGATGCCACCTGCCCTCCAATCCCTCTGGAACCCCTAATTGCCCTCCCCCAATTCCTTTCTCTCCCCCATGGATCCCACCTGCCCTTTCAGTCCCCTCATAGATTCCCCCAACCCTCCCCAGAGCCTGCTTGCCCCTCCAATCCCCACAGCCACCTCCCCACTAGCCCATCTCATCCCATCTTACCTTAGATCAGGTGGACATTTTTAACTTGATCTAACCTCCCTGAATGTCTGTACAGAGCCCCGGTATGTTCAGCTCCAGGCAGTCTTTGAACAGCTGGAGGTATACAATCACATAGGCTAGGGGCAGACATGACACATAAACCAGTTGAAGTGAGGAAAAACTGGGTTAAATCTGTAACAGAACAGACGTTCAGTACACATAAACCAGTTTGAAAATGGCTGAAACTGGTTTGAGATAAACCTGGTTGAATGTAGTATCATATTTAACTGAGTTGGGTTAAACTGGTTTATGCATGTCTGTCCCAGACCCCTTTCTGGTTTAAGTTAAGTCACACTCCCCCCAGCATCCTGGCATGTTCTCTGGGCTGGGCTCTCTGCTCCACACAGAGCTTGCCCCTCCTCTGGATGGAGCTCACAAGAGACTGAAGGTATCTGCCTGGCTTCTGCTCCCCCCCCCCCCCCTTCCCGTCCCCTCTGCTTTACATAGATACCTATCAGTGGTAGCTAGCAGACCACATGCTGGCTATGGTCTGTGCAGTGGCAGACAGGACAAAGGCAGAATCAACAGGTAGCTGGTAATGTCCCTCTGTTGTTTTCTTAATTGGGTGATAAACACTGAGTTAGGGGTGATAAACACTGTGTTATCAATTCCCTGCTGGGTTGGTTGGGGTCAGGGAACCCCTCCCTAAGCAGAGCATCTTGCCTGGGACTGGCCACACCCCCCTCAGCTGAGCACTCTAGAAGGGAAGGGAGGGCTGCTGTAGTGCCTCCTGGCTTCTAGCCTGGGCCACTGCAGGCATGTGCCTGCATGTCTGGGATGTCTGTACAGTTGCAAACTGGTTTAGCCTAGCCAGGTTAGACTATTCTGCAATGATTGAATCAATTCAGGCTCAGGCTTTTGAACGTCTATCCCTAGCCATAGTGTGCATACAAATTATATTCTTAGTAGTAAACTGCAGTGTTTTACATGCTTGTATGTACAGTAGACCCCGTGGATGTGTATGTGTACTTTTGCAAATGAAGATACCTGAAAACATTGTTTCAGTATAAACAATTAATGCACAGTTGATATTAAGCTGTTAAAACATCAAATGTATTATCTGCACTTGGAAATATGAGCACTAGTCATCTGTGTCTGTAATGTCTGTAAATACCAATGCAGGTTGTGTTTGTTTTAAGTAGCAAAGGTACATCTGGAAACAGAACTGAAGCTTCTTTGAGGATGCAGTTCTTTAAATATGATAGTTTAACAAATATTTTGGGAAAACCTGTAGAAAAGAATCAAAACCTGCAGCAGTTATGATACTGCAGAGACATAAATGAAAGCAGTGAAAGTTCAACACTGAGTCACTTACGTGATGTATCAAGGTAAAGTAGGTTGAGTTGAGCCTGTTTTACAGACTGTGTAAATAGTAGAACACTATGCCCAGCATGCATCATAAGGTTCCAAGCAGCTGGCTGAGATGTACAGTTTTTTAAGAAGAGTTGGATGCATTTCTATGTAACTGTCCAGATCCTTTAAACCCTTTTTCTCTGCTCCCTGATTTTATTAAGTTTATCATTTATGCACATTCAAGTTCACTTAATGAGTAGGGGTAACTACATTTTTTTGTTTTATTTTTACTTTATATATTATTTGTACTGTTTTGATTGCAATTAAACATCTACATTTTGGCTACACTTTACTTTTGGTCCTCTATTTTCCACCCTACTCACCAATGTTCAGATTAATGACATTTTGTTTATATTGATGACTGTTATGCATGCTCATCCATCCTGTGGGGCTACCTTCATTCATACCACAGCACAACCAGAGTGCTCAGTTTCTTCTTTTTTTCTCTGTTTTATAATATTAGGATTATTGATCATTTATATTACTGTAATACCTAACATCCACAGTCATGCACCAGAACTCCACTGTGATAACTGCTGGATAAACACAAAAGATGGTTCCTAAGCCAAAGAGTTAACAATATAGCAGAGCTCAGCAGTTTTTCAACTCAAAGCCCAAGGGATGATGGGTAACATTTCTGATGTTATTGGAAGTCACATGGAGAAAGAGTGCACCTGCTAGAAAACAGATAGAAATCAATGCTTAAAATTACATGATTCATAGTTAAGGTCCTTTTTCTTTTCTTCTTATTTTAGTTTGAGAGGCCTAAACTGCCATTCATAATTACTTGGAATTCTACTTTATTATTATTATTATTATTATTATTATTATTATTATTATTATATATCTTGCCTTCAAACAAATATACACACAAGAATATAGCACTATTATAGATAGGCCATTGTTCTTCTTGTCCTGAGCCAATGTTTAACCTTCTACTTTTTTCTATAACAGTGGCAGTAAAAAGCTTCAATTACAGCAGTTAGGAGTGAAGGAAGATGAATCCAGGTTGATGTTTCTTAAAACCCTCTTCTGAGAGAGAGAATTTCAGCCAGCCTTGAACCAGATGAAAAATAAAATCTTCTAAGACGATGACATGATAAAAAACCTAACACGGTCTAATCCCAATTTCTCTGTATGTTCTGCAAGTCACAAAGTCTATCATGAACTGTAAGACTTTTTTCATGCTATCAAGATTTGTTTCCTGTCCCCTGTACTATTTCAAATACAACTGGGGACAATATAGTGCTTTGCATGAAAGAAAATAATAAAAAATTATAAAAATGTACTGTAGGGCTGATCCTACAAATATTATTTGAATAAAGAATTTGGGGGAATTTTCCCATTTACAAAAATCGCAGATTCAAGATCAAAGTTACACTGAAATGTTCCCCCTAATAATAGTATTATTACTGGGAAAGTAAGAAGGTATGGATAAATGATGCTGGAGTAACTGAGCTGATATGTACACATAGATATAACTGGTGATTGGGATCCTGGAGAAAAAAAAATCTCCCTTTAGCTTTATTCCTACAGACTTTAGGAGATGTGGGCAAATGGGCCATGGTTTTTATGGAGCTGAGACACTGAAAAGAACTCAAATGCTTTGCCCTTAAACTCCACTGGAGTGGTGCTACAAAGATGCTTCCTTTCCTATCAGGGGCTCCTCCTCAAGGAAAATTTAGTCTTCCAAAATCACCTTCTTTTGCCAATCAAACTAGTCTGAAGAAGAAAGTTTTATATTTTTGTGTACTTACCATGTACAGGTAAGTACTTCTGAACCCAAACTTTAAAGCCTTACAGCCTCATCCCTTTGAACGATTATCAGAATGTTCCAGATGACTTCCAAAATCTTGAGATAATCATGTTTCTAGTTAATATTTTTTGTTTTGTACTTTCAGCAGCCTGAAGGCAAGTTGATAGAAAAAAAATCAAGAGATAACTTGATTCTTATATAGGGTAACTGGTTTGTTGGATAGAAGGAATTTGGTGGTGTATTGTGACTTGCACCCAGGGCTGGCTGAATCTCTCCCTGGTGGCCTCTCAGTCACCACCTCTCTAGGTTTGAATTCTCTCCTATTTCCTCACCTGCCATATCTTTGCTGCTGCTTTAAGTTAAAAGAGTTGGGATGCTGCACACTTTCCAGGGGATCATTGGTCTGGCTTCTTCTCATCCTTACAGAGACTCTGGTAACTTAGTGCATTTTGAAGACATGTGGCCTCCAACCACCCCTCTAGACACACACACACCACGCAGGTTTTAACAGTTTGCCATCCTGAGGGAGGAACCCTCAACCTCAGTCTAATATCTCATCTAGTCTGGTCTCACTCCCTGGAGCTTGGGTCTGCCCCCTCCTGGGGCCAGATTCCTCTTCAAGGGCTCTGCTCTCATCCCTCAAAGCTCTCGTCTCATCCTTCCCAAACTCCCTTTTCACCCCCAAAGGGTTCTAGTCTTGCACCTAGCACTCTGATAATGCCCCTTTAGGGCACCGGTTGTACCCCTCAGGGCCTCTGCCTGTGCCCTTACCTTTGGGCTGCAGCCTTCCCCAGCTCCCCAGCTGTGCTCTACCTGAGTTTTGAGTCCAGCCTCTGGCTAGGCTTGAAATCCTCATGAATCCTTCAGTGCCTCTAGGACCTCCACCTCCCCTGTCAGGTCCAATCCTGGTCCTCCAGTATGAACCATGGCAGAAAAGTCATCCCTCATGCTATAAATAAAATCAAGCACTCTAGCTGTATAGGAAAGTCCTGCTCATAGTCAACTCTCAGTTTCTTACTGGTAAACAGCCCAGTGTGGGGATATCCCAGTCCCTCATCTTCAGTCATCATTGTGCAAAGCAGGTTCCCTGGCAGCCTGCAAGACAAACTTCTTCCGGGGCTCAAACCCTGAGTGTATATGCAAATTAGGCTCCCCCTCCCCGCCCCACCCCGGTCACACACCATCTTATGACCTCTCAGCTGCCATAGGTGCTTTTCTTTAGGCTAACTGGGTGGTCTTCAGAACTGCTTCCAGCTGCTGGGATAGCAGGTAACGCTCTGCTTCCTGGTACTTCTGTGGTACAGTCAGTTTTGCAGTAGGCAAGCCACTGTCCTAGGTAGTTTGCCTTATTGAACTGTTTCAGTGCCACTAGCTCTGCTCTAAGCATTGGCCTAGCCTAAGGTAGCCTGTTCTTCTGCTACTCTTAGCAAGCAGCCTGTTCCACCTGGGGGGCTCTTTGCTGCTGGCATCTTCTCCATAGTAAGTTACAAGGAGTACCTGGCTTCCTGTTACAGGTAGACTTAATATACCTGGGTATCTATAAGGCTTTTGACACAGCTCCACACACCATCATATAAATAAGATAGAAACATTTTGGCTAGACAGAAATACTATTAAGTGGATATATAATTGGTTGAATAACTGCAAGCAAAAACAACTATAAACAAATCTATGTCAGAATGGCAAAGGCAAAGTTGATAAATTGGACCACTGGGAAACAGACAACCCAATAATATTCAGCAAAGACAAATATAAGGTTCTACAAATAAGTAATCAAAATCAAATGCAGAAATACAGAATGGGGTATAATTGGTTTGGCACTAGCACTGTGAAGAAGTATCTGGGATTATAATGGATCACAAACATGATACCATTGCAACAAAAGCAAAAGCACTTTTGCACTGCAACCTGAACACTTGTATGTTAGACATGACAGGCAATGCTACTACTGTGTCCACTTCTTGTTAGACCTCAACTGAAGTATTATGTCCAGTTTGGGGGACCTCATTTTAAGAAGGATATAGAGAGACTAGAGAGAATACAGAGGAGAGCAAGAGAAATGTTACAAATACAAATGATCATGAATGCAAGTCATGAGAACAGATTCAAAGAACTAGATATGTTTATGACAAAGAAAATGAGATTTCAGCACAGGAAACATGACTCATCTTGACTCATTTTGCTAACACCTTATTTGCAAATTTCAGTCTCAGTTTAATCTCAGTTCTTAACAACATGCCTAACTTCAAGCACATATTGGGCATGTCTACAAGAAACACTTTTCTATGTAGTAAACTAATCTACTGCACAGTAAAACATCAACATCTACATGTGAGCACCATTTACTGTTCAGGAAACTAGTGCAACTACCTAGCACCTGTAAATTCACAGATTCATGGATTCACAGATTCATAGAAATTTAGGGCTGGAAGGGATCTCATGAGATCATTGGGGCCAGCCCCCCTACTCTGTACAGGAAAGACTGCTGGGGGTTAAATTACCCCAGCAAGGTATGCGTCTAGTTTCCTTCTGAAGATCTCCAGGGTAGGTGCCTGCACCACCCCCACTGGGAGTCTATTCCAAAGTCTGGTTACATGAACTATGAAGAAGTTTTTCCTTATATCTAGTCTGAAACATTTTTCTAGGAGTTTATGATCTACTTTGCTCCTGGTTTCCCCCCGGGGGCACTTTGGTGAACAGTTGTTCACCCAGGCCCTAATGCTCACCCTTGATATATTTGTAAGCTGCCACCAAATCCTCTCAAAGTCCTCTCTTTTCCAGGTTGAACAGTCCCATATCTGTCAGCCCTTACTCATATGGCTTGCTCTTTAGGACTCTAATCATATGAGCAGCTCTTCTCTGGACTCTCTCAAGCTTCTCCACATCCTTCTTGAACTGTGGCACCCAGAACTGGACACAGTACTCCATCTGCAGCCTCATCAATGCGGAGCAGTATGGGAGAATAACTTCCTTAGTTTTGCTTGAGATGCATTGGTTGATGCATGGCAACATATTGTTTGCTTTGCTAGCTGTAGCATAACACTGGTGGCTCATATTCATTTTATGGTTAATTAGGACCCCCAGGTCCCTTTCAGATGGGATGCTAGCTAGAGCAGCTCAACTGAGCCTGTAAGTTTGTGACAGATTTTTCCTCCCCAGATGGAGCACTTTACACTTCTCAGTGTTGAACAGCATCTTGTTCTGGTTCACCCACTTATCTAATCTGTCTAGGTCCTCCTGGATTGTCAGCCTACACTGATGTATGGCCATACTTCCCCACAGCTTAGTGTCATTGGCAAACTTTGCCAGTACGCTTTTAACCCCCACATCCAGATCATTGATGAAGATGTTGAAAAACACTGGTCCAAGTGCTGAATCCTGGGGGACCCCACTGGCTACCTTCTGCCAGCTTGACACAGATCTGTCTATTGGTAATGCAGGTAGTAAACTACCTGCACAGTAGATACTGCACATTAGGGCATGTGCAGATTATGAACAGGAGTGAGTTTGATCCTGATCAGCCCCAACACCATGGGGCACAGGGGATGGGGAACTCCCCCAGTCCTGGTGCTGCTCAGTTTCTGGCTTCCCACAGGAGCTGGGAGCTAAGCAGCACCAGAGCTAGGGAGCTCTCTGCTTCCCCACCCAGCTGGAGGCTGCCTAGGTGCTGGCCTCTAAGTAGAACTTTTCCCAGCGAGGCATGGCTGCTCACACATTTCCCTACTCAGCCAGGGGATGGCTGGGAGCTGCACCAGAAGCAACACATCTCCCTATGTGCACAGGACCAGGAGAGCTCTACAGTAACAGCTGTCTCCCAACCCTGTGCACATTAGAACCCCTCCCAATGTTCACAGCATCCATGGAAAAGCCACTGCTGCAGCCAACTGTTGCTGTGCATCAGGACCAGCCCCTGTGCTCCCTGCCATCCCCCAGGACTAGTACCCCAAGGGAGCCTGAACCTCCCCCTGGCTGCTGCAGGGGGCCAGAGCAAGCTAGGAGTATCCCTGTACCAGGCCGCTTCCATTGGGAGCATATTTGCTTCCAACAGGGAGCATGTGTAGATGTGCTCCCAGGGAAGGTTTACTGCACAGTGTTTTACTGTGCAGTAAGCCTTTATAGCATTAGTAGCACATGTAGAGATTAGGGCTGTGCAAAATGTCACCAGCTGTTTCATTTTGATGCTTTTTTGACCTGTTTTGAGCTCAAAACAGTGAAATCAAAATGAAATGAAGGGTTTAAAAACAACCCCAAAACAAAATGAGGGCAGGTGAAACAGTTCAAAAGTTTTAAAATGTTTCAAGTTTCAAATCTCAAGCTGGGTTTGCCTGCAGGGAAATAGAAAGTAAGGAGAGGGAGGGGGAAGAAGGAGGAAGGACTGCTCGCATATTGACTGTGTAGCTGGCCAGTGACTGTGATCCTTCCCTGAGGTCCCTTCCAATCCCAGTGCTCTGAGGGAGGAATGGAAAAACAGCATAAAAATCAGCATTGTTTGAACTGGCCTGCTTTCTGCCTTGGGGTCTGACAGTTACTGAGCTATCTTTCAGCAGCTCAGGAGCATTAGACAATGAACACTACTACTACAATTGATTTGAATGATTTCCTACATTAGCCTAGCAAGTGGAATTCCACAATACATTTTACTTTCTTTTAGACCCTTTTATTTTATTATTATATTCATTGATTTATTTTCACATTTATAATTATATTGGATGTTACACTTTAGAATTTATATAGGAAGGGAGATACATTTATATTTTATTTCTATACATTTATACCTTGCGGCATATACATACATTATAGAGTTTATAAGAAGGGAGATACATTTATATATTTTTACACACCATGAAGTGTGGTGGAAAGGCAGGTGGCAAGCCTTCAGGGAGGGGTGAAAGAGGGGGTAGAGGGAGAGATGTAAGTTCCCCCCCACCAAACTGAGGCACAGCCTCTTTCCTACAACTAGCAGGGATGAGGCTTCCACAAGCAGCAAGAGGAGAGCAGTGCCACTGTCTGTGCCCGAGACTGCATCCCCTCCAAGAGCACCAGGCATAACTCCCCCCTGCCACCACAACAACAAGCAGCAGCAGCAGCATGGCAATCTGCTCCACCCCCATTTCAATTCCCATGCTGAGCCTTCCAGTGCCAGAGGAAGAACTGGAGCTAGACCTGTATCTGAACGCCCTAACAAGAGAAATTCTGGGGAAGGAAAGGAAATCAGCTGAGGTTCTACTCCACATCCCTCAAGTTTCACCTAGAGCCAGGTCTCCTTCCCCAGAAGTTACTTTAGAGGAGGCTGAAGTAGAGGTTATGGAGGCAAGTGCCTCAGCTGAGTCCACTTCTCCTGTTGCTGTGCCTTTGCCTGCTGAGGAGGGGGAAAGTGCATCATCCACACATGCACCTGCACCCCAGAAGCAATTGGATAGTGTGGTCTGGGATCATTCTGAGCTGGCAGATGATCCCACATACACTATCTGCCTTCACTGCCGAGCCAAAACCAGCCAGGGCAAGGGAACAAAACACATGAGTACCACAGGGATAATGATACATCTCCACAGGAACCACCCCCTTGCCCTTGCTCCTCCTTGGCCTGGCACCAGCAGAAGCATGCCCAAAGGGAAGTCCCCCACTTACTCCGAAGCCCCCATTCCCCCAAGGCAGAGGCAGGCCACCATGGAACAGTGGGGGAAAGGCAGACAGAAATGGGGGCCTGTTGCAAGGGTGAGCAAGATCACTCAGAGCACTGGGGAGATGCTTGCTGTGGATGGCTAGCCCTTCTCCTTAGTTGAGTGGCCAGAGTTCAGGAAGCTCATGGTGCTCATGGCCCCATCCTACCAACTGCCCACATGCACCACCTTCAGCAGGATGGTGCTGCCCTCCCTGTATGAGTCATGCAGGGAGTACTTGAGGGAGGAGCTGTATAAGGCAGGTCCACAGGTATATACTTCATTTTGGATATCTAGAGCAGCCGGGGTGGACATCATGCCTACCTCTCCCTCACAGATCACTGGTGCAACCAGTCAGACCATCGGTGGGCTCTCCTTCAAGCTGAGGTGATGGATGAGTCCCACAAGGCAACAGAGATCATGGGAGCCATGAAGCGCTTGGTGCAGAGGTGGCTTATTGGGGAAGGTGAGCTCACCCATATGTTTATGGTTATCAACAATGGGGCCAATATAGTCAAAGCAGTCCATGATGCCAACTTTGTTGGCATCCACTGTGTGGCACACAAGTTCCACCTCATTGTCAGGGATGCCTTGGAGGGGAGCAGGGCTGGCGGTGATGGCACCAGCAGCACCAGCAAGCTCATTTCCAAATGCAGGAAGGTGGCAAGCTACTTCCCCCAGAGCATCAAGGGGAGCAAGATGCTGCAGGACAAACAAGCAGAGCTGAACAACCCTCAGCACAAAATTATGCAGGATATGGAGACTTGGTGGAACTCCACATACCTAATGCTCAAGAGGATGGTGGAACAATAGAAGGCCATCCATGAGATGGCCTTGCTCAGGGACATTGGGATCTGCAGCACCTTTAACAGAGCTGAGTGGGATACCATCTCCCAGATCTTAGTGGTCCTCAAGCCCTTTGTTGAGGCCACCGAGACCCTCAGAGCTGGTGATGCTGTTCTTAGCCGGGTGATCCCTGTAGTATAGTAAGAAAACTTCAGAGCCAAATGGAGAGCTTCCAGGGGATCAGTGTTTCTGTTTGGGGCAAGCTGCTGTTACTAGATATGCAGGCACTGGTGAGGCGGCTGAAAGAAGGCATCAGGAAATGGCTTGATTCCTTGCAGTCCAGTACGGTACACATGCTGGCTGCCATGTGTTACCCAAGGGTGAAGGGCAGTGTATGCAGCAGCCAAACCCTGGATCAGTGGGCAGAGGTGCTGCTGAAGACAGTCAGAGAGACAGAACAGCAGAGGTGGGGGGATGTGAAACAGGGGGATCCACTGTCCCATGCTAGCACACCATCCACCAGCCAGTCTCCTCCTCCATCACAGGTGCTGCCAATGTAGGCCAATGGCATGACTTCCATGGTGGGGTCCAGAGCCACCAGCACCCATCATCAGGTAGGTAGCACTCAGGCCTTAGTGACTGCCTATCTCGCTGAGGATGTGGAGCCACTGCTATGCAACCCCTTGACCTACTGGGCAAGTCTCAGATAGATGTGGCCAGATTTGGCCACTGTTGCCCATGAACACCTGTTCTGTCAACTAACCAGTGTTCCAAGTGAGAGGGTGTTCAGCATTGCTGGGGATGTAGTGACACCCCACCGCCCTTGCTTGGATCCTGGCTTGGTGGAGTAGCTGGTGTTCCTCAAGGTGAACCTCATGCTGCTGGGGTTCCCCAGGCTCCAGGTGCAAAAGGAGTGAATACCACTCTCCTCACTCTGTCTGTACCTATTTCCTTTTTTTATTTTTTAAAATCCATTTAATGCCCTGCTCTCAGAGCTAGAGAGGGTACTCACTGCATCACCATCCAGCAGGGGAAGAACATGTCCCTGCTGAGCTCTTGTGCCAAGATGAACTTGGAGGTATGGGTGGCAGCTATAGAGAAGGAGGAGGCTCAGATCCTAGGCATGACCACTAAAACTGTACTCTGCCAGGATCAGGAGGCCTTGTGGGACTGCTGGCAGTGCAACAGACCCACGAAATGCCAGAACCAAGGATCCCCCTGGTGAAAGGTGGGTTGGAGGTGCCATAACCTCCAGCTACCACACACATGCACACAGTCCTGGCTGGGGAAAGCCCAGACCTGTCAAATCTTTGACAGGCCTGAGGCTTGCTGGTTGGAGTGGAGTTGTGAGGCTCCAGGTGAGCTCAGCTTAGCTGCCTGGTATGCCAGCTTTCGGGTTGAAAAACCCTTTGTCAGGCTGAGGATCACCTGCAGTTGGTGTGTGTATGTGTGCTCTTCCTGGATGGAAGGAATAATAAAGAAGCCAGAGGCTGGCATGCAATGCAGGCAAGAAAGCCAGTCAGTGAAAATGGAAATGGAGGCATAAAGGAGTGAGTGGGGGGCGGGGAGTGTAGCAGTGCAGGTAAAAGTGGAGATGTACCTGGGGAGTCAGATGTCCGGCAGGTTGTAGTGTGTCAGAATTCCTATATCTATATTGAGTCAGTGACTTTCTGTACCTAGGAGGTTGATAAAGGGCAGTTCATAGGCTCTTCTGTGAAAAGTGGTTTGTAAATTCTCTTTAACGACCATGACGAAAGCCTGCTAAGATATATTTCTCTAACTGTTCAGTTGGTCTGCTAAAAGATACCAGATTAGATTGACCTAAAGGAAAGGACCTTGTCTGCCAGTGCCACATCCTTAGACCAAAAGCCCTAGCATCTGTTGAAATAAATTTATCCAGGCCTCTAACTTAACTAAAGAAAAGAGAGTAAAGAAAAAAAAATGAAAAAGATCCTGATGCTGTATGTTTAATAATATTCTAAGATAAGAAAAACCCTTCTGCTTTATTATGACTTTTACAGTTCTTTGGGAACAAATGTTTCTTCCTTTCCTAAAAACAAAAAAAGGTGATAACAGTTCTCAAAACAAAATGTATTGCTGAGCAAGCAACTGTTATGATCTACCTCTGACTCTCTTTCAAGGTTGCTTTGTTTAAATCATGTGTTTATTTTCACAGTTTAAGGTATAAAAAGGTATGTTAACTTGTAGAGAGGAAGAGTTCTGTTTAGAACCCTCCCTGCAATCATTTGTATGAGTGCCAATAAACTCAGACTAGGTCTGTGAATTCTAATACCAAACACAATGCGAAGTTTGATTTCTTCCACACATGTGACTGGAAGGACATAGGACACATCTAAGGCCCAGGGCTGGGGCTGGCAGGGAGAGTTCTCTGGTAGCTGCTGGAAAAGAAGCTCCTGCAGGAGACGAAAGAAAGGGTCTGTTACAGTTTGGCTGTCTGAGATGCTGCTGGTGCTACTGTGCTGCTGCTCTCACTATGTTATTACTTTACCTGTTGTCATTTAAAGTGGTGGATCATACTGAGGCTGTAGAGGGGGAGGAGACCTCATTGGAGTACACTACTGTGTTGTGTAGGGACCCCAGAGCCAGTGAAGGTGTGCCTTAACACACACACAGTGTCACCCATTTCACTAGTTTTGCTCATCAGCAGCCTAAGGAGCAGTTTCCCAGAAACCCCTGCACCTACCTCCTTGAAACTTGGAAAACTTCATGGCCTCAGAAGGGACTACCATCCCTGCAAGTTCCATCCAAGTTAGGCAAGAAATGACAAAGTAATAAGCTGTTTTGTCCTTCTCCATTATAACCTATGGGCAAAATGTTGAAACAGCAAAACAGTTTTGACAAAATGAAATGGAACAGTGGTTTTGAAATGAAACAAAACTTAAAACAAAACACTGTCCCACTGAAACATTGAAACAGAAGTTGAAATGAAACCACACTATTTCGCACAGCCCTAGCAAACATGCCCAAACAGTCCAATAAAAATGCAGTATAATCTTTGATGTTCAACATGCAGGTGGATATTGTTAGCTCCAACCAGGAGATAAAGACATGGAATTTCTGTTAGGGGCTCTAGAGGAAAATCTAGGAAAAGCCAAACTTGAGTAGAAAATCTCAGGTGAGTTTTCAATTCTATTCAGAGCAGGATAAGAATTATACCTGCTAACAGGTGTATATCTTATAAACATTGCATAAAATAGGTAGACTATATATTAGATAAGTTAAAAATTAGCTTTATTTCCCCATGGAACATCCAGTTAAAGGCTTTGTAGACATTATAGTTGAGATAAAACTTCGACGTATATACAATAGTTGCCTGGGACTTTCACTTTTGTCTGATGACTTTATGCAGATATATGCAGATTCTGTTATCATGCCAAGAAAAAACAATGAAATTACAAGCCTGGTGAGATGATATTATGAATGTTCAGCTAAGCTAAAATGAAACCAATCCCAATGCATGTCTATTGAAGTGATATTGCAATGTCAAAATTATGTCACTGGATTTCCCTGGAGATTGGATAGCAATGTCCAATGCTCATCTTTTTCAAACCAAAATTAAATCACAAATGATGAGATAGTTCAATATTCTCCTTTAATGTTATCTAAAGAATTAAAGGAAACACTGAACAAGGTTTTAGCATTAGACAATCAGCTTTTCATATTACATTCCTGCCTCACTCCATATATTTAATTATTTAATAAAAAGTGAGCAAAAATGTGGAAAGATAGAGATAAACAGAGTAAAAAAAACCCCTAACAATATGAGCAGAAACCTAAAGCAATAGATAGCAAGCCAGATCCTCAGATGATTTAAGAAAATATAGCCCTACTAAAATCCATGAGGATGCATTAAAACCAGTTGAGGTCCAGAAAGTTAAGGAGAAAATTTAACTACACACATGCACAGCATGCCTCCAGAAGTAGAGAAATTGGGTGTTTATTTATGTAGCTATTTAAATGCTCTACAACCTACCTCACAATATGTGGCGGGAGGGGGGTTATTTTATTATTTGTTTTGTAATGCATACATGATATACAAGCTTTTCAGTAAGACACAGAAACCTGTGGGCAAGATTTTCAAAAGAAAGCCAGGGAGATTTTCAATAGTTTCTAGGAATCTAGTTTGCTAGGCTGGGTGTTCCTCTGCAACCATAAATGTTCACAGTATCCACACAGAAAACTCCCTTTGAGATTTCTGTATGCCAACTTACTTCACAGGGATAAATCCAATAGAATTTTTAATGCAAATAGTACTAAAGTTAGTTGATTAAAGTGAATAGGCTACTTTCCTGTGTAAAGAGAATTCAAAATGTCTTAATTTACAAAATTAGGCAAAAATATTGTTATTTTTTTTCAACACTACACCCATAAAGGGGATGTTTTAAGACAGTTGGGGCTGACCATTTTGGCAGGCATGCCACAAATTAGCCATGCACCCTTCTGGAATGACACTCCTATCCTCTTCCCCTCTCTGCTCTGCTCTCTGCTTCCTACCTTGTGTTCCCTACCTGATCTGCTGCTCTCTTCTACTTCCTGCCCTATTTGCCATTATAGTGTCTGTCCCATCCCCAGTCTACTACACACTATGCACAGAGGCTACTTATGCCATTTGTGGTCTGTTTGCCATAGGTTGGCCTCCCACCTTAAGAGATCACGACTATGATTTTTTATAGATATGATTTATTTTTCTACTCCATTTACTCGTATTCTTCCTCCTCCTCTTTTCTTATTTATATTCAACAAACTATCTGTAGGAGAGTGACTGTTGAATATGTTTCTCTATTGAAAGGAACTGAAGCAAAGCTGATATGCCTCAACGCTGGATGAGAAGTCTGTCTTTAAAAAAATGACAGGCTTGAATTTTAAAACAGACTTCTTGTTGCTTGGGTTGTTTTCTCAAAATCGAAAAAAATGAATGCCCAAAGCATTTCCTTAGAGTAAAGGTTTGTCTAAAATCTATTGGAAATAAGTTATTGTGTAATAACATCTGTAAAGCTTTTCAGTTTCTGTTGTTATTACTTTTTAAGCATTTCTCAAGTTTCTATCCTTTTAGTATAGACTCACATTAGAACATCCTGGGACAAAATTATCTATGGTGTTATTTCACCAGCTGCAGTGAAGCTACTTCAGAGAAGAATTTGCCCAGTGGAAAACTATTCCCTGCAGAGCAATTCTGCTGCCTTATTTGACTGGTAAGGATATTGTAACAACACTACAGGACTACAAAAAGCACACGACAGATCTAACAACAGCTACAGTAATACTGCAGATATCAAGCTTCTTATCAGTTAATGGCTTCAAGGATGATCAAAATAGAAGTCTTGGGATGGCTGATGAATCAGGTATGTGCATAGAAAATCAATTCCACACAGGCATTCCAGTGACTTTCACATACAAAAGCAAATTTAAATAAATTCAAAAGTATATCCCTGTTTTCAAAAGCAGGAACACCCAGATCAAGAACCTAATGATTTGTTTTAGGAAAATACAAAGGGAATCTAAGTTTCACTGCAGGGCAATGTTACCATTCTACAAGCTTGTTTCAAAACCCTGCAAATTGTCATGCTTTCTATGTCCAAAGCCTACAAATCACATACCGAACAAAGCAAGTTATGAATCTTTTGGAAAACAGGGATCCTTGGGGAGAGATGATTGTCAGCATTCAAGGCTGAAGTAGGTTTTTATACTTCTTTTAGATTTATGCCAGGTGACATCTAAGGAACTTTAATAGTATCATTGTAACTGACATATTATCCCCCACTATGTCCACATTAAAAATACAGATATATGTTTTCTCCAGCTAGCATCAGTTAGACGGTTCAATAATTTATAAATTCTAAGTGGATCTCTAGAAGGTCAGAGCTAAAATAAAAATGAAGGCTAAATCATTGACCTGTGCTGTCATTCACAATAGTATATATCCAGTCTTGATCTCTCCAGGCCCAATGTCATGATCACAGTTGATGAAAACAAGAAAGAGCTTGCAAATACTCAAAAGTTTTGTACAATAAATAAAAAACATGTTTCCTCTGAAATGTCTTTTTGTAAGGTCTAAAGATTCTACTATTTTGCCTGTGAGCATTTCACAATGATGTTTGCCCAAGGAAATATTTCATCATGCACATATTTTGTTCTGCTGGTTGAGCGATTCTTTTCTTTCCTTGAAGAACGGTGTCAGAAGCTATTTGAATGAACATTCAAAGAAGCATAGAGCATTAAAGCTGTAAGGTAGGGATCTTTGTTTGTTCATTTGTTTAAAGTAATTTTAACTTTAAGGTTTAAAATGATAAATTATAGTTCTAATATGCCTGTCTTACAAACATGAAAATTTAATTGAAGTCTCTTTTATAACTGTGTACTATGTAGTTTATGTCTTGTAGTCTTTATGTCTTTCTTAAGATATATGTTCTCCTATAATGAACATATATATGTTCAAAGCACTGCAACTACTAATGGACAAATTCAGTGGAGTTCAACATTTTGCATATAAAAATCCCCCAACTGGCTTGAATTTGAAATTTTCAAATATAGTAAATATAAGGTAATAATTTTATTCCCTGTAAATATAGTAGTGAAGTTTACCATTTTGTATTGAGGAGGAATAAAAATGTCCATAAAAAATTCTTCTTTTTTTAAAAAAGGTTTTGATATAGTAAGAATTTTGCCCAAATATTTCTCTTTACATTAAAGATTCTTGAATTTTGTGAGGGAAGAAAAAAGAGAAATTAAGGAATTTTTTAAAAATAAAATTCTGGAATATAATTGAAGAGAAATGTTATTTTTATGTGAGAAAAGCTATCTATTGACCAGATCTAATTGTTTGTATTTAGACTTGTTCACATACCCCTGCCTGATTCACTGAAGGAGTGTTGTATTTAGGAAGAAGAGAAATCAGTAGTTGGAGGATAGCTAGGGAGGAGATGCCAGGCTGAATCTATAAGGAAAAATAGGTATAACAGATGAAGGAATATCTGCACATGGTGAACCACCAAAAAATCTGGTCTGAGGAAAAACGGTAAATCTAGTTCTGGAAATGTATATTATGAAATGTAGTCCAATTCTCAGTTTCCATCACATGTCTTATAGTTGGGTTGCTCACTCTGCTGACTCTTCTGCAGGGGGGTTTGCTTCCTGAGGAGCTCGGCAGACAGTCCTCCCAAATAAAACACAGCCTTTAAGTAAAAAAACCAACAAACACAGTACTGTAGCAAGGAAGATCAGTGTCCAGGGCAAAGCCTGCACTGGCAGCCCACCCTCATCCCACACACAGATCCGGGAGGCACCTGCCCCCTCCCCCTGCATGCCTAGGAGCACGCATAGTGGCAGGAGCCACCCTCCCATCCCTGTGCAACCCCCTTACCCCATGAGCTACTCACGGCTCTGTCCCATGCCCTGCCCTGGCTGGGCAGTGCCTGTTGGCACCCCTTGACTTTGGCATCTGGGGCCATTGCTTTACTCACCCCCTAATTGCTACAGTACTGAATATACAAATCCATGCCTTTCTGGCCTATCCCAAACACTAGGAGGGGAGCTCTTTGACTCAGGCTCCAGCAAAGCAGCCTAGTTCCTCCCTGTTGCAAAATATTCTGCTCACAGCTTGCTTCCTGCTCCATTGCTTGCTCTTCTGGAAGTTTTTTAAAGCTCCTAGTGGGATACTCCGTGCCTTCCAAGTGCTGTCCCATGACATCAACTGTAACATAAAAGTCTAAATGAACAGAAAGGGATAATACAAAATCAAAGCAAAAAAACTTAACATCTGAATGAATATTCATGCATTTTTGCCAGTTGGTTCTTATTGCAGATTATAATTTCAGAAATGTAACTATGAAAAAATTTATTATTTGTAGCATGTATTTATTTCCATTTTTTGTATATGTAATTCAAGTTTAGAGTTACATTATGCAAACACTAGTCTTATCCATGGCATAGCCACATTAATTTTTAGCTCTCTTTAATCATCCCCTTTTTTTCTATATCCCTTCTTTCTACCCTTTTTGTTTCTTTTCTTTTCTCTCTTTTACTCTACTTTTCTTACTAATATTACATCCTTCCTTCCAATTTTATTTAACCTTCAATTAACAATACCAAACAGAGGTTGAGTAGCTTTGTACATACTGGGAGTGTCTACTCATTCTTTTACACATGCTTAGACTTAATGCACATAAGCCAAATGTGCATTAAGGTGATTTAGGCACCTGCCCACACATGCATATGTTAATGTGCATTAATGCACTTGTGTGGATTAATTTGGGACTAAAGTTAGTCCCAAGTCAATGGAGACACACTGCGTTAATTCGCATTAGTGTATCTATTGATCCTATTGATCACTAATGTCATTTAACTGTGCACACATAAATTTGATACCTGCTTTAGGTACCTCCAACTACTTTATGCAGGTATCAAATTTAGGCTTGAATAGCTTTAAATCACCTGAAATCAGTCTAATGCACATTAAATATGCACATATAGATACACCCAATCAAACTGGATGACTCTCTTAAAGCCTATGGGAATGTTGCCATTGACTTCAAAGAAGCCAGGCTTTCAACCCAAGTCTGTTGAAGTAATGTCAACAAGGCACTTGGAGAACTTGATTTGAACATATGTTTCTCTAATTAAAAGCATAACTAGCTTGTGTAATTGACTTTGGTACAAACCATCTCCAGAAAAATTTCAATGAAATTGAGAAAGCTAGCAACCTGTTAATTCATAGCATGTAGTTATCAGCATTATTCAAGATGTTGTACTCCCTTGTATAAGGTTGTATAAAGAGCTGCATTACAGGCATATAATATATGTTTATAGCTATTCCAGTAATATTCTTCTATTGATGTGTGAGTATCACCTTCCAATACTATGAAAGACATTTATTCTATGGAGAACACCATGGTCCAGAACAAAGGCTTCAAAATGTGTTACTGGGATGATAACAAGGTCCTTGGAATTTAATAGTTGAATACAAGGATCATTGGGAACATAAACACTTAATCTACTAGTGTTAAAGTTGCAAATTTTATAAATCTAAAGTTAACTTGGCTGAATCTTAAACTTGATGAACTATCAAAAAATGAATATGAGAATTTTATTCCTAAAGAATTTTAGAGCAATTTTTGTCTGAACATAACCATTTGCCCATACTTCTCCAAAACAGTGTGTCTTGTTAAATGTTGGAAGTGTACAAAATATTTTTTACATTAAAAGAATAAAAGGTGAATTTACAGAAATCTAACAGAATCCTCTCATCTAAGATGTTAGGGTGATAGCATACATAAATTTTCAGCAGCATATCAGCTACTTTAAACTGGTTGTGTGGTCATTTTAAACACTCTGGCACAACTTTTTGAGCTCCCAGATTGTCATATAGTTTATTGTTAACAATTTAAATTCTGGGCTTTTTTTTTCCTTTTGAGCATAACATCCCATTTCCCTTCTTCATATTCATATTTCATTTGGGACTCCTTTTTATTTTATTGTCTAATGTATTGTATTACTGATTTTTTTCCCTCTCACAAATTACTTTTCTGAATCATATACTTTTCCTTCCATTCCTTAGGAAAAAAGGGCTAAGATTCCCTTTGCAGCTCATGTAGTATTATTTTGTTTTTACACCTTAAGCAGCTTTATTTTAATAGCATTCCTCAAGCCTTGCTATTTCCCTGTGGCCATTTAGTTTTAAGCCTGCATCAAAGGAGGGGTTTTTAGAAATGTTACTAAGTGTAAGGCCAAGGACTGAAGAATATGATTAAAAAAAGAAAAGAAAAAGTGATCTAAACATAAAAAGCCATGGATTGAAATGCTCCTAAAAAGTAAATAGAAAGGTTCTGGTATAGTTGTAAATGTTGCGGCTTATACAAAGATATATTAAAAAACATAGTATTGTTTCATAACATATGTTCCCCTTTATAGTGAGTACAATTAAAAACAGTACTGTAGAAAAACTCTAAAGCTCAGGTTCACCTTCTACATTCAAGAAAAATAAAAGAATAACCACATGATGAGTAGACTTCTCTTAATGACTGACTTACATTTATTAATTAAAAGTTATGCCTATCTACTTCCCTTCAATCATTTCCCAGTGTAATAGTGCTAAGCCTGATCATGTTATATGAACTGGGTGCATCTACACCAGATGCTTTACTGTGCAGTAGGATAGTAAGTGCCCTTATCTACATGTGCGCATGCTTACTGTGCAGTAAAAATTGCTACTTGTGAGTAAATTTGCTACCTGCAAATGCAAGTGGTAAATTTACTCACAAGCAGTTACTGCACAGTAATGCATACGTAGACAGAAACAGGGAGCAAATTTGCTCCCGGTCATCCCCACTACTAGGGGTCTAGTCTCAAGCTAGCTCCAGGGCTCTGGGACTGGGAGCCTCTCCTGCCCCAGCCTCAGTCCCTAAAAAGCCTGCAGGTACAGTGAGCCCTGGGGCACATGCAGGCAGTCTGAGGCCACATCAGGACACTGTGTCCCCCAGTGCCGCTGCCTGCCACCGCAATGTCACGTGGCTGCAAGGCCCACACCATCCAGGTCTGCAGGCCACTGCAGGCTCTTGCCAGGCCTGTAAGCACTCACGCCCAGCTGCAGGCAGATCCTAGCCCAGCTGCAGTTCTGGCACCCCCAGAACTGTAACATGCCCGCTCTGCACCTGGGTTGGCATGGCGGAGTTCCAAAACACATGGGTGTTGTGAACACTGCCTTTCCACATGGTGTTCACATTAGTGAAGTCACCACAGTGGTCAAGGTCAGCATGAAACACAACAGAATGAAAGCACCTCCAGCTGTAGTAAAGGCAGTCACCATGAGGCAGGTAGGTGATGGGGATGTAGGCTGCGTCCAGGGCCCCACTGCCACAGCCAGAGGGTTGTGCACCTGGAACAATGTGTGCCCCAGCACATCCTGGAGGGCACTGCAAACCTCCAAAACAGCTTCCACAGGAGTGGTCTTTCCCACACCAAAGAGATGACCCACATAGTGGAAGCTGGTGGGCATAGAGAGCTTCAGCAGGGTGAGGGCTAACTGGGTGTCTGCAGGGTGCAGCTGCCACATGGCTGTGTCCTGCTCCTCCAAGTCCAGGTGCAGATGCTTTAGGAGGTCCAAGAAGTCAGCGTGGGTCATCCTGAATGCCTCCAACCACTGCTCATCATCCTAGATCTGCTGGACAATGTGCAACCACCTGTCCTGGCTGGCTTGATGGACCCAGAGGTGGCAGTGCTAGAGGCCCAGGAGGGTGAGGGACATCCCAGCAGTGGCATCTAGCAGCCCATTGTCAGCATCCCTACTGGGGTCCAGCCAGAAGGATGGTATCCAGCTGGCAACTGCATGGTGCTGGTGGCCCTGGGATGCCATAGTGTGGCTGGGCAGGCAGTCGCTGCACATGGGGGAGCTGTTAGGGTCCAGATGGCCATGGGCAAGCTGGTGGTTGGTGGGGTGGGCCAAGAGGGCCAGCACAGTGGCTAGCAGAGGGCATTGGGCATTGCTGCCAGGGGCAGAGGCTGGAGTAGCCATGGCACGAGGAGCCAGAGGCAGCAATAAGACAGTTACCGCATGCTGCTCCTGCACTGTGAACACTGCTCCTGGCCAGGGAAGTGGCTGGCCATGAAGCAGGGAGGGGGGCTGACTTTTTGAGATGGTTGCCAGTGCTGGCAGCTGAGGTCTGAGCCTTGAGCTCCCCCCTGATGGTGGTAGGGGCTCATTGCAGGGCCACAGGAAGTGGGAGCAGTATGCTGCTAGGAGCAGGAAATCTACTCCCACATCGCTGCATGTGTAGATGCCTGCCCGGAAGTTTTTACTCATGAGTAGCTTACTCATGAGTAAATTGATTGTGGATCAAATGCATGTGTAGATGCACCCACTGAGGCTCTTCTGAATTACAGTCACTTACCACAAGTCTACAAAAGGTTTTTGCAACCAAAGGAGGAAAGGAGATATAACCTGGATCCAAGCCAATACTCTAAGAAAAGCAGAGAAAGTCTCACCAGGATATAAGAACATAAAGAATGGGCACATCTACATGAAATGCCACATTGCCATAGCAACAAGCTACAGCAATGTATCTCATCAGTATGGTGATGTAGGTTCACTGGGCATTAACCATGACATGGATGCTATTGCACACTAGCTTGTTGTTACTGCACAGTAGGGTTGAAAATGACCCATAGACTGCCAGGACTGCGCAGCAACAGCAGTTACCACACAGTCATTTAGCACTTGCTAAAGCTAAAGCAGACGTACGTGTAGATGAGCCCAGTAATAACTTCTTGGGATAGCTTGCATGATCTGAAGTTACTATGAGGACCTAGACTATATGTTACCTAAATTCCATACATTTATGGACCTAGACTGTACATTTGTATTTTGTAGACTCTTATTGATCCAGTATACCCTGTTACAGACATCATTAAAAATCCAAACACAAAATCTGTGAAACACCACTGGAGGATTAATCTGAAAAGAGAGATGGTATAGCTAAATGCAACAATTGTATCAACATCAAATGATATAAGCTGCTCCCATGTACCTTATTTCTAAGCTTTTGTAATTATACTGGTGTAACAAAACTTGTTTCATTTTGGGTAAACGTTATAGCCACTTCACTTACATCACTACACTAGCATGCAGACATAACAATCCCATTGTAATAGATGATGTGTGGTCCTGAATGGCAACTCCTCCTCCCATTTTGTAGTGGTTAAAAGACACAATTGTCAATAGCAAAAACCCCAAACTGGAAGGGTTGGGGGCACTCCTATTAATACTCTATAGTATGTTACAGTACAACCAGACAGTGGTTTTTAAGCAACCCTGACCTATGTAGGGTCAGAATATTGCCAAGTTGATCTACCCTCTTTCTCTCTCTCAAGCAGCTGTGTATTGTTGAAAATAGAAGCCATGCCAGAGAGTACACAAACTCCATCCTTTTTTTTTACATTTAATCACCACTTAAGCTTGTTGTGTCCCTATGTATATCACACTACCACAGTACTTGTTACTGTTCTATCATCCATAGGCTTTCCAAGCAACTCGACCCAAGACATAAGCATGGCATTGCATAGGAAACATTTTATAGGTAAGACGCTTTTAATTTACTGTGAAATACAGAAAAGAAAATATACTATATTGTTTGCCTCTCACTTCTGATTCATTAAAGCTTTTAACTCTGACCTAAAGCACGATAAATGGAGTATCTTACACTGCACTGACATTTCATAAGGAGGATTTTGGGGAACTTTAAAGAAGGTGCCGTTGGTGTTACTGAAGAATTCTATTTATTTTGCAGTGAACCATAAGTTGATTTACAGGTGGTGGAAAAAATAATTAAGCCAAAGGTACTGCTGTAACTTGTAGTGGAAATGTAATGGCACTGCAGTTTTCTTAGTGCTGCCCCTGGAGCTTTAAGTTTCTTCCCTGCAAGTTGTGGGAGCACCATTCTGGAGAACAGCAACATACTATTTTTTTCTGTTCTGTCAGTTGGGGACATCTGGGGACACCCAGAGTAATTCCAAAGTAAAAACAGCCTTCAAGTGTATTAGACTGCTATTACTGTAATGCCAAACTACTATCCCACTGACAATATGAAGAGGCACACATGTAATTGCTTAGACAGCTTGACTTCTACCCAATAGCCACTCTCTTAATGCCCATCGGTGACTTGACAATTATTATCTTCTCCAAATGGAAGAAGAAAAAGAAGTTAAAGACCAAGCATCTCTCAGCAACCCTTTTGTCACCACCAGCCAAAAAATGCTTCCACAAATGAGGAAGATTGTGAAAAAACATATTAAAACCTTCAAGCTCACCCAGGATTTTGAACAGCCTATAGGAAGAGAATTCCATAAACAGGGAAAACCCAGCCTATTATCACTGTAATGGACACTACAATTTGGACAATAATCACTTCTGTTTTCCCTCTATTTCTCCATAGCACCTTGCCATTGTGTTCGTTACAGGGAGGGTAAGTAATATTTACTTCTGAAAGTCTTTCACAGAGAAAGAGAGAAGAGACATGGCTAGGGCAGCCAAAGTATGTTTGCTGGAGATGATGAAAGAAAAGAAATCCTGCAGACACCCTTGACACTGAAGGCACAAGTATGTCTGTCTGAAACACTTTGGTGTCATGCTTTTAACTTTGCAGCAAGTTACATCTGTTCAATACTTTTTTACTGCTCATAATATTCATCTTGGTGAATTCATTGTTATTTATTAAATTATCATTTAAAATGTCTTTGCATTCATGTTTTCAAGCTTTGTGTATTATAATGCCTAACTTCAAAGTCATAAAATCCTTGCATGCATCACATTATAATCCTAATATAAAATAAATAAAAGCCATGCACCACTACACATTCCCCTTAAGACACATGCAGTAATCAGAATTAAAGCCTTACATAAAGCATATATGTCACCATTAGCTCCTATCCTCAAAGCAGCAGCACAGTGATTTTTTGATTCTATGCCCACAACAATAATGTAATTTCAAACCAATTGCATGTCTGCTCTTCCAATTCATTTGCTAGGCTCTCTTCCTTTCTCTCAAAAAGATTGTGTAAAACAAAGAAGACATCAGTCATGAGAGAAGTATCTTTTAAATCAGCTTTCTACTTCAATATGAGGTTCCCATCCATCCACTTTCAATCCTCCATATGTACGTTCCATTATCATTCTGTTACCACTCAGGATATACATATCCTGAACTAGCCCCATTCTTCTAAGCAAGTATTCAGTAAAGGACCTCTTCAAATAAGGAAGCAGAGAGTTAACTGGGTCTCTCATAGTGACCTGAGGAATTGAAACAGTGACACCACCAATGTCCATACCAATTATCAAAACAAAATTTCTAATTCACCCATCAGTAAACAGTTTCTAAAGATCCTGGTGTCATGTGCCCATCAAGATGACCGAAAATAATGTAAACATGCCACAGTGATCAACAAAGCCTTTCGGTATCCTAGGTTAATATTACTCTTCTGTTGATAAATTCCAAAATGTGGCTTGGGTGAGACAGCAACAAATTGATATGTGGCCCATCAGTGCAGCAATGACTTTCTATGCAATGTTCAGGTATAGGATTCAAATCTTTGTCATTAAGGCAGCACACATATCCATTATTACAGCTCGAATGATTGATCTGACACTACCAATCTGCTTAGCTACTGAGTAGGTGCAAAATGGTGGTAAATTTCCAGGCAGTGATAGGCATGCATTTCTTCCCTACGAGGGGACCTTATATCTAGATTTGTTTGCCACTGAAGTTATAAGTCAAGCTCATCATGTAAGTGGTTTCTCATACTCTGGAGTTCTGCAACTATCATTGGTCACCCCACTATCCTACCTCCATCTGCCTCAGTGTTATCACTCACTAGCAGGTGCCTGAGCCCACCAGCAACAGTTCATTGAAAAAACCTTCTCTTCAGCCTGTACATCTGTTTAATTTTGGTGAAATCCATTAATATAAAACCAGCATAAGGGACATTGGAACCAGTTTCAATGAAAGAAATTGGTCCAATTTTCCCTTTTTCTTAGACTTGTGTTGTCATTCGCATCTGTGTAAAGTGATTACAATGTATCTGTAACATGACATTTTTCTTACCTGGAAGCATTTTAAATCCACTTTATAATAAAACAGCACATAAAATCAAAGGCATCGGAAAGCCTGGCCAAAATGTCTACACACTGTGACCTAGACAGAATAATAAAGTGAAAGACACTTTTGTTACCTTATATCTAGCATTGTAATGAGGTTCTCTTTAGGAACATGGCTAAAGTCATTTTAAATCAAATGCTTAAGCAGAGTTTTCAGAATACTAAAAGATATTAAGGCATTAGTTTTCAGAAATGCATTTTTTTTCCTTTATGGCTGCTGTGTGAAAGACCCACAGTGGAACAACTAAGAAACTAGTAGCCAAAGCATATATCTGAAAAAGTGAATATCTATGTCCAAGTCTTAACTATAGCTGATTTTTCTCTATCTTTCAGTTTCACCCTAAGAAAACTTTCCAATTAAATATCATTGTGTGACAAGGGCAACTTCTGGGCCTGATGTTAGCTCCTTCCCACCCCTGTCTCTGAGTAAACTGCCTGCCTTGCTCAGCTGCCATGCCTTGTAGTTAAATAATGAGGATGTTAAATAGGTGGGAGTCTGCCTTTCAAGTGTGACAATTATAACGGGCCAATGCTGACATGCTCCAACCACCCCTTGTATGTCCCATGCCTCGCAGATGCTATGCTGTTATAATAAACCACTCTGGCTCACAGCTGGGCCAAATCCAGACCTTCATAAGGTCTCTAGCATACCACCCCCCTCTCACAGGGACCTCTTTCACTCAGCCCTCTACGCCACATACACACTGCCCTACTTCCAAGGAGATCATTAGGCTTGTGCTCTCATACTTCAAGCCAACCTAGGCCAGCCTGTTGGGCTTCTCCCATGGCCTTCATTTGAGTGGTGACCGCCTGATTCACCTAACTCAGGGCTAACTCTTCCCTGGCCCCTCACCAGACTTCTGTGCCCCTTCCTGGGCCAGCACTCTGCCCCTTCCTTTGGGGCCTGAGGCCAAATGCCCACTTGGACTCAACCACTTCCCAATAAGCTTAGCTGGTGCCACAACTCCACCCTTTCCCTCACAGGGCTCAGGTTTCCCCTCCTTATAGGCTCAGGTACTTCCTAAAGTTTCCCTGGCCCAACTCACCAGGGCCATCCACCCCTACAGGCTCAGACGCTTCAAGAAGCTTACCTGGCCTAACTGCCACCACACACTTCCTCAGCCCACTGGATGGTGGGGGCTGGGGTTTTTGCACCCTGGCCCACCTTACACTGGGGAGGTTCTCAGTCCTGGTATTTACGTGGGGGCTGCCACACCACTGGAAGTCCCACCAGACCTCCCTATCCTGGCAGGGTGTAGTTTTCAGTCTTGCCCAGGACCAGGAGCCTCCAAACCATCCCTATAGCTCCTGCCCTTACCTCCAGGTGTTCCAGGAACAATTCAGCCTAATGTTGCCTCCTTGGCTGCTCAACCCAGACTGCTGCCTTTCTGGCCTATATTTGAAAATGGCCACCACAATCAGCCACCAGGCAGCTGCCTGCTCCAGCTCTTAAACTGATGGAGCACTAAAGCTGGTCCATCATACATTGGTAATAAAATGTTGAAGTTTTGGCAAACAGTTATATTCCAGAAATAAACCACTGCATTGAAAGAATTCCTGACCAGTTTTATTTTGGAGAAATGATCTGAAATCTTGTGATATTTTACATTGTTAGCTAGTTTTCCAATGATTACAAGTTTCATCATCCCTTGATATATCATGTGGTATAAAGGGCTTTATTCTGGAACCTATACTGTCTTTAGTTTACATCTGAAGATAGTTATGTGCAGAATGCATTAGATTTCATGTGTTATTTTTTTCTCTGTAATCCCTTTAGTAAAAACATGAGGTGATCTTTTAAGTCTAAATTAATTAGATACAGAGACCATTTCTTATTTGTAACATCCCCAGTTTGGCCCAATTTAGGGCAAGTTTCTGATATCCTTCTCCACATTAGGTACTATTGATTAGTATTGATCCAAGAACAGATCCATTAATTAGAAAATATTATTTTTTATTGCATACCTTCCTCTTTCAAATTTTCCATTGGATTAAAGAATGCCAAACTTAGAAATTGTATTGTGAAAAAAAGTTCACATTACTTATTATATTTCTTCCAATACAAGACACAATTTTTAAAATGAATTTTTTTTCTTCTAGGACTCATCTATATCTTAATATTTCATGAAATATATAAATATAATAGAGGTTATATTCTTGAAAATGTGTCCTTTCTGAATTTTTGTGTTAAATTGAGAGTAAGAAAATTTGTGTGAATCTTAAACTCAAGGTAATCTAAAATTATAGAAATAGGATTGATTATTTGTGGGTCAGTAAATTTAAAATTCATATAGGAACAGATGGAGCCAATTCTCTGCCACTGTGTTTACCATTGCAATGGTAGAGCATTGGCAACATACAATCCTTATGATTTTTCTCCTACTTGTGGCATATTGTGGGCTATTCATGGTGTTTCTGGTTTTGCTCCATGTAGTTATGGTGTATGGAAATTTGATATGAGTACTTTTTAGGAAACTTTAGGTAAATATCCATTTGAAAATATCCCAAGAAGACCCTTCCCATTCCATTTTCCTATAAGCAGCCAAACATATTCAAGTATATCTAATCTCATCCCCAAATATGCACAAAGACCTAACTGCTAATTAACCAGTTTCTTCTTTTTTTCCACTCTTCATTTCATTAATATTCATGATGGTAGACCCTCTTGATTATGTCCAAAATGTATTAACTTCCTTGTGTATTTCTCAATTTAGATTTAATAATAATTTAAGAAGAAACACATTTCTTGGGTAAGTAATAAGGAATAGCCCAAATACCGAACCCATGCATCTAGGATTAGAGTAGTTGTTTATTATTTTATGCTATGCTTGTTTTGCATCTATGAATCATTAATACTCTCAGAAAAATATGGTAACAGAATTGTGCATTGCTTAAAATAGCATTTGAAGAGAATTAAAAGATTTAGAAAGCTGTTAAAGTAATTAGAATGTTTAGCTTAATTACTTTAAATATGATCATGCTTGAAAAATATCTTGTTTGTAAAACACAGTATTTTGAATTTTGTATTTACTCTCTGAATTGAATGCCATCACGTATAGTACATATATTTGATTAAAGATTTAATATGGTTCTATTTCTCTACCTAGTCCCACACTCTGTATATGAAGACAAGATTGTTTGACGTTTTGAGGAACACAAACATGCATACTGCATGTGTCAATAACAGCAACCACAACAACTATAAATAAGGAAGTCAGGTTTGTGCATCAAAATCATTTCAAGCTGGGTAAACTGATTCAAATAAATGAGAACATTTCATGAACTTTTTCTTCTTTGTTTTGAAGTTCATTTAAACCCATGGTTTTATTCATGCCTCTGTGCACTACCAAGGGTTTGTTGTTGTTGTTGCTGGTTCTGTTTAGTTTTCTTCTCCATGGATCTCCAACGTGCTGTTCTGGAATTCCTGAAGAAAAAATATACTCACATGTTTCTGCCTGTATTCAGATTCTGGATGATGCTTGTGCGAGTCACACCCATGTACATGTTACACTTAAGGCATAATTAACCAGTTAATCATGCCCTAAGTGGTTACCTGGCCATATATTCAATCAATTAATGGTGTGAAAAAAAAAGAGTAAGCTGCAAAGTTATTCCACAAAATATATGTAATAACTTCATAGCTGCTTCCTATCATGTCATGAATTGAATGTGTGGCCAGGGGTCCCTCTGTCTTGGAGTCCCATCAGATGACCTGGGCTCCCAGCTGGAGGGACCTTGTTTCTTGCTGGTTCAAGGGGAGCCTGGGATTAGCCATTCCCTTCACCTACAGTAAAGTAAAATAGGATCTAATGTGCAATTCACAATCACACCTCCTGCTATGCACATGTGGCATAGCAGGAGATGCAATTGTGTGGATCGCACGTTAGATCGAGGCTGACCATATGGAAATCCCAGAAATCCAGGACATTATCTGGGAAATCTAGGACCCTCCCCCTACACTGCCCCTCCATGCTCTCACAAGCTGCCAGGACCAGGGTGGCATGCCAGGCAGGCAGTTATGCCTGCCTACAAGACACTTCTTGCCACTTCAACTCCTGGTCACACTACACCCCACACCCCAGGAAGCCCATTATAATTCTCAACAGTTGGCTAGGACCAGCATCTCAAATCCAGGACTGTGCCAGCTAAAATGGGACATACAGTCGCCCTAATTTGATCCCATCATGCCTTTATGTTAGAGGGGTTCTCAAAATTTAGGACCCTGCAGAGCAGCTCCTATGTACTTCTTTCCTCCCATCCTTCACTGACTAATGTCCCCTTTTTTAAAGCCAGGAGTGATGGGGTCTTAAGTGTGTACTATTTTTAAAAAGGTAGAAATAAATCATGAAGATACACATAGTGCCAATTTGGCAGGCCAGAGGGTCTCAGACAGACTTTCAGATGTTTAATTAAAGTGAACTTGCATTTTAAACTCTGAGCATTTTGAGGCTGGCTATCAATAAACAATACTGACTGGAGGTCTACTTATTTCAGTCCCTCTTTATAAGCTCCAATCTCCCATTTGTTGTTAAAATGACAAGTTTTAAGCCTATTGCAGGGCAGTGAGCTTTTAACAGGAGGCAATATTCTTAAAGAGGGTATAATTTGTTTTTCAACTGTTACATTTTAATTTTCCCATATCACATGCAGTTTGAACAAAGCCTCATTCAAATCTGCTGTAGAGGCGGTGTAGTCCTTCATGCTGACAGGTAGTGTTGAGAGAAGACAGCTTAAAAAAAGAAACAATATTTCTTTACTAATATTAAAAAAAGTCTCATTACTGAAATAGTATGTTAACAGTTTCCCCTCCTGGTTCTTGTTGGTATAGTTTCCAGAAAATTGTCATTTAATCTGGAATTAACTCCAGCATGTGTCAGTTTAATATTAATTACTTCTTAATTATGTATTACCTCTAATATTTTCAATTCCAAATTAAAGTGTTATTTAAATTATTAAATAATATTTTTCTTAATTTGAATATTAGATAACACTGGGTGCATCTACATGTGCCCTTTACTACAGAGATGAGTAAATAGTCTTGCAGTAAAGGAACACTGTCTACATGTGTGCTTATATTATGGTGCAGTAAATCAATTAACTTCACCATAAGACAGTACTGTCAGATAATTCCATCCCTGACAGTACTATCTTATGGTGAAGTCACTTACTGCGCAGAAAATTAATGTGTGGATGGTGACCAGGACCACAGCAATTTAAACCAGGGTGGAACAGCCCCAGGCTGACATCAGGCTCAGGGGTCAACCACATGTCTTCACAGTTTCAGCAGTCTCCTTCCCTAGTCCACAGTTTCAGCAGTCTCCACTGCCCTATGCCACCACTTGGAGCCCAGGGCTGACCCCCCAACCCTGCTGCTACCCTGGAGTTGCTCCAGCCCGGTTCAAACTGTTGCAGTCCCTGGCATAATGAAGATGCTGGACCATCTTCAAACTGCACTGGAGTTTATTGAAGCTGACTCCATCACAAACTGCACTGGAGTTTATTGATACTCATGAATAGCTCATGCAAATATACTCACAACGTCACAAAAGGTTTCAGTTGTACTGATGGACTTCAAAGTCGGCTTGATTAAATCTGGCTTGTACACATTGCTGTTGCTCAAAGCTTTCACTCAGAACTCCCACATTTTTATACTTAAAAATAACAACATTGTTTTTTATCTCTCTCAAGAGGCTCTGAATTTCTAGCCATGACCAAGAGCCTCACAAAACCTTGTGTTCTCACTGAAAAAAAAAACTGGTGAATTAAATAGGAGCTGATTTAGGCCTAGGAACAGCTATATAAAAATACTTCCAAGAAATCTGCATTTTGTCCAATTTTGATTTTGGAGTGTTTATCTAAATCAGACTCCAAAAATGTTGTGGTTTCCCCATTCCTAATTTTCGGTGGGTTGTACAATGGCCAAATTAATAACCATTTTGTATTTTGGATTCATAATTTAGTGTATTTGGAATCTAATATGTTACCTTACAAATTATAAAATCTCAAATAAGTCTATATTTCTGCAATTCAAAAAATGTGAAAATTATTTAAATTATTAAATAATGTAAATATTTTCATTAATATGAAATATTTTCATTAATATGAAACTCCTGAACAGGAAACAGGGAATTGTGCCAGTGCAGTGAGCACACTGATAATCTCTGCTGAGAAGGTGAAAGAGAAATAATTTTAATTACCATATTTACTCATATACTACATGCCATGTCCCCCCCCAAAACAGCCCCCAAAATCAGGATGCATATCTTAAGTGTGAAAGCCAATCTTTTATTCAGAATACTAGCACCCCACTCTGATTCCTGCTTCACAGTGCACCAGCAGTGGCATTACTATCCAAATAGCTGAGGGAATCAACTCTTTTGGAAAATGGTTTTGAGGTTTTGCTGAGCCTGGCCATGGCCCCCCTCAGCTCAGTACTTTGGA
>NW_017729024.1:17116702-17122143 GCF_001723915.1 Gavialis gangeticus | reverse complement strand
CCCCAGATTCTAGCCTGAGCCACTGCAGGCATGTATCAGCATTTCTTCAGCATTTCTTCAGTCCAGAGGGAATTTTGCAGTTGCAAGCTGGTTCAACCTAGGCAGGTTAAACTAACCTGCAAAGATTGAATCAATTCAAGCTCAGGCTTTTTGAACGTCTGTACCTACCCATAAACTCAGGAGGAAAAATAAGATTTGTGGTCTCATTTGTTTATAATCAAGGAATGAGAAAAACCTGATTTTGAATAGACTTGAAAGGCAAGATCCAAGGTTCACCTGAGCTTAATGACTTATTGGGTTAGTAAGGATAAGACTCACTGCATACCATAGCCAACAGAACACAAGGAGATGACACAATTAATCTTATATCTGCTCACCTTTTATACTGCCACAGCCCCAATCTCAAATGACCAGGTGGCAACTTGCAGATGGGTCAGCTAGCATAAGTCCAGGGTGAGTTGCAGACTCATACCTCTGAAACAGCAGCAAGATATTTTAAGAGCTTGATCACTACACAGGAGACTATACAATGATAATTGAAAACTTTGACAAAAGAGGAATAGTGAAAACAAATTACTGTCAAGAAGTTTGTTACATGTTTACACCTCCCCTGTTCTCTACCTGACACCTGGCTGTAGTGTATCAAGTGTACATGGGTCAACTGGCAACAGTCCATCAGAGACCATCTATACTTGGAAGACTTTCTTTTTCACTTTTGGCATCCAATTTCAGTGGTACGTCCATTTTCTTCAGATCAACATAGTAAAAAAGGAGCATACGTGAGCGTGCTCTAAATAAACTAAGGATAGTTGAAGTTAGGATACAGATGATGCAGTTCTGTGCGGTTTGTATTTTCTTCAGTAATAAAAGGACCACTATGCCCCAAGGAATTCTTGGGGATGTTGTTTTTCTCAGAAAAAGAATCAGGTCACACAGGTCAACTAAAAAAAAGAAGATACTATAAAGAAAGACTCTGGAAGCTATAGAAAACTGCTTTTGAAGAAGAACTACTTCCAACTTCTGTGATGGCTTATTTTTTTAAAGGAATTACTCAGTTAAGAGGTCCATTGGACCATTTCTTCAAATGTCTTTTGTCACGGTCCCCATCCTGCCTGAAACTATTTCAGCTTAGTGACAGTTGCTAACAAAAATCACATATATGGATAATTTCAGACTGACTGATAATTCTACTGCACCCAGAAGAGCATTTCCTGATATTTTTTTCATCAGAATATGTTTTAAAGAAATCAAAATGAAGTACTTTAATAAAGAAAAGAATACTTGGATTTTTCATTTGAAATTGCTTTTCAATTTGCAAATGTAATGTATTTATATGTTTTATTTCTTTATTTTACAATAAACCCCATTTTTCACTTGCTTTAAGACCCCCCCTTCCCCCATACTCATGCGGGGGTGGAATTTTCAGTTTGTTAACTTGGCAGTGTTCCTTTAAATACAACTGTAAGAATGTACATGGATATTCTTAAATTAAATTAAATCACTTTGCAATGGGCATGGCAAAACACAAAATTGGTTTGTATATCAATATAATATTACACCAGAATAGGAATAACCAAATGTGCATTTAGCACCTAGTTCTACATTAGTGACGGTAATCAGCCTTCCCATTTGATCACCTATATCTGCTGGGGTAGACAGGGAAAACATTTTTCTTAAGAACCAAAACTGACTAGTCATCCAGCCAATAACATATGGAACTGCACCCTAATCAACTATTCCCTTTGCAGTTTGCAAAATGAACCCTTTGGGACTATTACTGTTACTAGACTTCAGGATGACTAGCTTCCACTGCTGATGCTGAAAGAAACTGAAAGCTGCTAGGCACTGAACCACATAAAGAAGCCTCCATGAGGTGCAAATCAAGAGAAGTGTTGTAAGTTAAGAGCGTCAGGAATGGAAGCATTGGTGGATCTGGATACTAAAAGAAAGTACTGCATTTAAAATTACTTATTTTTTTATATATGAGGATATAGCTTTGATATATTTTTGAAGGTTGAGTACTTAGGCAATGTTAAATGTATCAGTGATTGAGAAAGAAAAGTTTTGTTAAAATTTGGCTTCACTCACTGAATATATAATGAAAACATAAAAGGGGAGTTGTGAAATAGCTCATGCTTACCTGTTCTTAGTTTTATTCCTTTCTTTGTGTGGTCTTCATGCTCACCATCCATTTCTCCCTATTTCTCTTGTCTTCCTCTTCTCCTCACTCTAATTCCCACAATTCCACATTATCTAGTGCATCTTTTCCATTCTGCTGCTTTTAAAGTCTTTTGTCCTGTTTAATAAAGATGACTTCTAATATTAAAATACAGCATCCTTTACATTCTCTACTATTTTCTCTTGCAGAGCTGGCCTAACCTCCAGGGCCCAGAGGCAAAAAAATTTACATAAAGAAACAAAATACAAAACTTTTGTGATACTCAAAAGAGATCTTAATTTGATTTGTGTCTTGGATTAATGTTTGGTTTGATTCTAATTTTATGTATGGCATATCTAGATTAAAGGTTAAAAAACAGAAGGAAGAAAAAGAAGTGGAACTTCATATCAGTTATCTGTATGACTTTTTTTAAAAGGTCAACCAGTAAATGCTTCTGTAAACACAAAGGTCTGCAAGCTGGCTGCTCACGTTGATATGTTAATCAGTTCCATCAACAAAGTTTTGTCTCTTTTTCAAATACATTATTTACTAAGTACTTCGCAGTATGGCTATGGGATACAGATAAGCTCTATTTAAATCACACTAGAATAGCATATGCAATTATGATTCCTTGCTCTCAAATCCTTCTTCCCAGTGGGAACAAACTTAACAAGCATGACCACAGGAGTATTTAGAGATATTGGGCATGGACTGATGAAAAATGTACACTGGTGTCATCAGAAGTAAACAAGTGTATAAAAGTTAAGAGCAGACAATGAAGCTGGTGAAGTTATGCTGGTACATTGTAGAATTGCTATGGAATGAACTGGGGATAGAACAATATCAGGGTAAGTTATACTGGTGTAGGTACCATCAGTTTACACCTCCACAGGAGTGTGGCTGATTAGTCAAACAGAAACACATAGTGTTTTCTTATCCCCACTGCCCCTTTTTCTGGCCTACCTATCAACTTGGGCTACCCTGAAACAAAGGCAAAGCATTTGACCCAGGTTCTTAAAAGGAGGTGCAAAGGGGTCATGCCACCATTTTGTCCTGAGCCACCCTCTTTCATATCTTGTTACAAGCAGCCACTTAACAACCCCAGCAGCAAAACTGATTCACAGTGTCTACACAAGATGCTGACTGGGCAGTTGTTACTGCTAAATAGCTGTGGTGCCAAAGAACATCTTTCTGTGACTGTGCTCCATAATAGCCTAATACTACTGTGTAGTAGGGTCGCATCCTGGTTGTTGCCATATGATGCTACTGCACAGTCAGCATCTCATGTAGATACAACCACTATTATATAACCAGCTACAGCCAAAAGGGGGTCATGGACCTCCTCCTAGCTGTCTGATTAAGTAGCAAAAGCAAGAGATATTGAGAACACTGGAACCACATCATCTATGGTGCCAAAGGGCAGAAAAGATGGACTGATGGTTAACAAAGTGATTTGTTGCCATGGCAATAGAGATGCTGTGTGATAATAACTATCAGTAAAGGGAGATGCAAGAGTTATGGCTAAGTTTAAATAGGTATTAACTGCACATATATTTATTCCTATTATGGTGAAAATTTACATTGTTATACAAACCGATATTATCTACACAAATGTAGTGTTTGTCTGTTGGCACCCATTGAAAAGAGATTTAATCAAATTTAAGAAGCAGGGAGGCTGAGTCAAGGCTAGCCTGCCCATTCTGTGAGGAGTGTTTGTGGAGCAGGTGCAAAGCACCCTGGGGTGCTGGGTGACTATGAGTTAACTTGAATCTGGAGGGGATCTGAGGCAGAAGTTAAATACACTGGTTTAACCTAAATCAGTTAAGTATGATACTACATCAATCCAGATTTATCTTAAATTGGTTGGGGGCACTTTGAAAGCTGTTTATGTACACTGAACTTCTGTTGTATTACAGATTTTAAATGGATTCTGATCACTTATATCAGTTTATGTAGAACTTCTTTCCCTAGCCTAAGGGTTAATACATGCACAGTTCATACCTAAACAGCTGGTGGACAGACGTGTAGCTAGGACCTGCCAAGTGTCCTCCATGCCTGCCCTAGCTCTCTAGTGGCACTATAGGTAGCATAGGCTCCAGGTTTGAACCTCATTGCCACAGACTGGACCCTGCTGGACTCATTGGCCCAGATCAGGCCCCTGGGCATTGCTTGCTAGCCCAGGAGAAAGCAAGGAGAGGGAACCCACCCAGTTACAATGGCCAAAGCTCCCCAGATTGAGCCCAGGCTGTATACAGTCCCTGGAATGGGACAGGAGTTTCCATTCAGGTGAGTGGGGAGTTGGGAAAGGAAGAGAGAGGTGAGTAGAGGGGGAAGAGATGGGGGCAAGGGAAGAATTTTTCCTTTTTGGAACTCTCTGGGCTGCCAGCTCTCATTCCTAATGCTTTGTAGGATACAGAATCCATTTAGGGAGGCTAGAAGCAGTGCCTCCTAGGATGCTAGGGGACCGTTCCCAACCCTCATTGGCCTTGTGTTGTAGTCTAATGTTACTGCAACATGAGCTGTCTAAAATGAATGAGAGAGAATATTCTTGTAAAGAAGATTATTTCTGAAATATTCAGGCCACATCCACACAAGTGTCGATGTTTGTTTCTCCTGGAACAAGAAGCAGTGGTACACCTTATGCCACTGCTAGTTGTCCCCAGGGAATGCCTGCGTCATGTGCTCTCTGGCATGTGGCAGGTTACCCGGGGTGGAGTAGGGAAGGCTGAGTCTAGCACTGGGCTGGCCCCAGCAGGCTTACCTGGGGTTCTGTAGCAGTGGCTATCCTGTTGTTCAGAGACTGCTTGGCAGCCTGAGCATGGCCCTAGCTGGCCAGGTTCTAGTTTTGGGTGGAGCACACTACCTCTGCATGGGCCACTATGCTTTTTTTTTTAATTTATTTTTTTGTGCAGGTTTTTTTTACCGCAGGTCATAATGCCTCCCCCCCACCCCAGTACTACTACCTTGCAGCATGGAGAACAGCTGAATATATGGTATGTGCCACCTCAGATGTGTCTGCACAGCCACATACCTCATGACTATGCTCATCTAAACACAGCCTCAGAGGGCACCTAGGTCATCTTTTTTCAGATCCTGTTTTATGAGACTTTCACACATGAACTATAATGTGTAACTGCAGCCTAAGTTTTTTTGCTTCATTGTTCTTCCCCCAAGCATTTGTAATAGAACAAAAGCCAAAAAAATCCTAAGTATCATTTAAGTACACATTGATTTCAAGATTAATAAAGAGTCAGGGGAGAAGCACTCAGAAGTGCTTTGGGTT
>NW_017729024.1:17115289-17116691 GCF_001723915.1 Gavialis gangeticus | reverse complement strand
GCTCAGGTCCCTTCTGACCCTAGAAACTATGAAACTATTACCTTTCCCATTGTCTACTGTTATAAAGAGGTGTCTGAAGAAGTTCTTATCTTAAGTACTAAATAAGGTAAAATTCCAAATGTGCTTTTGAAAATCCCAAATAGCCAGAGAAGCACAAGACTGGAAATTCAAATTGAACACTCAATTTTATGCTTAGAACACTCAATTTTATGGCCTCACAATCATTAGTATTTCATAAGCATTGTAAAGCCAAGTATTTCTATAGTTCTAAACATGTTTTATTCTATTTATGCAAATAGCAACAGTAAGACATACTACAATGGAACAACTGAAATTTAATTTTGATTTGTATGTCATTAGATTAGGGCCTCAATTGAGACCTCTTCTTAAAATGGAGCCTAGACAAAGTTTTTTCTGTTGAATTAACCATTATATTTCTAAGGCTGTGTATTTTATTCTCTCTCAAGCACAGACAAAACAAAGCTAAAAAAGAGCTGGCATCAATTTGTTGGTGTGTGGGGTAATAAAAATGCTGTATTAGAGCACCTGTATGTTTTGGACATTTCTCAGACTTACAAGTACAGTTGTTCTTGTCAGCATGCTGTGGGATAGCACAGCTTGGCAACATTTTTGGGCTCTAAAAATTGAAACGCATTTCTTTTCTCCTACATGATTTAAATTCCTATTTACTATAAATCCAGTAAAAAAGATAGAAAACCAGTGTCTTGTAATAATATCATTACACCTAAGGATTCATTTGAATCCAGTCTCTAATACTCATTCCATTGCTAAAAATTAACCTCTATCTTTGTGCTCTTCTGAAAAAAAGGACTGAAACAAGGCAAAATGCCTGCAGGGTAATATCAACAAAAAGTGTATTTATTACAGATCATTGAACAAAATATTTTCCTTTAACTACGCTAATTCTATGCAGTCAATGACCCTAAACAAATTGTGGACTTTACTATGATAAAATCCTTCCCCCCATCCCTCCCTCTCCCTGAACACCTATACATATGTAAGAAAAGAGAGAAATCCAGATGAAATGGCAATTTCTCCATGTAATTCTAGTATCAGATACATTATTTGATGGAAAGGCACATTGGCTTTGAATTCTTGCTATTTAATTAAAAATAAGACACCTTAGATTTCAATTGTTTAGTAGCATTTTTCTATATTTACTAAGTGGAAACCTCATATTACAGTCTTGTTTTAGGATACAACATAGAGTTTTTAAAATGATAAAAAATATGCAGATGATGATAAATGAGCATTTCCCAATCCCACTATCAAAACAATATTTAAAAATCCACATTTAACAACATACAATGATTTAAGATTATTTAGACCATCAAGATGAAAGAGGAACCTAGTACTATACTGCTTTGTGTAAAACCCAGTT
>NW_017729024.1:17106324-17110289 GCF_001723915.1 Gavialis gangeticus | reverse complement strand
ATGATAAATGAGCATTTCCCAATCCCACTATCAAAACAATATTTAAAAATCCACATTTAACAACATACAATGATTTAAGATTATTTAGACCATCAAGATGAAAGAGGAACCTAGTACTATACTGCTTTGTGTAAAACCCAGTTCATTCATAGTATCATAGTGCTAGGGTCAGAAGGGACCTAAACAGATCATCAGGTCCAACCCCCTCCCCCGGGCAGGAACGGCTGTCAGGGTCATATCACCCCAGCCAAATATCTGTCCTATTCATACTGGGTGCATCTACATGTAGCCCCACAATGACGTAGCAACATGCTACATCACAATACGGCATACTACACTGATGTAATTGTCACGCGGGTCTACAAAGGATCAGTAGCTACATCGTTGTGGCAGTGCGCTCTCCCAGTATAGTGTGCTGGTATGATGACATAGCAGAAAAATCTAACTGTGCTGAGTGCACGACATAGAAACTGCCTGTACTGCAGTGTGCTTTAGTACTTCCAAAGAGAAGTACTAAAGCACGGTGCCATAGCAACATCACTGTGTGGAGATGTGTAGATGCACCCATTGTGAACCAAATTAATATTCCTCTGTAATGAGTATCTAATTCGATCTCACTGATAACGAATTTAGTGTTAGTTCTATCCAGTATTTAGATTGTGTGTTTGGACTACAAGGAAGCAAACTGAGAGCTCTTTGATTTGACATTGCTCAGCTTCATATTCATTATGGCAAGGTCAGCTCATATGAGGTTTTACTTCTGTGGGAAGTGTTATTCTTCCACAGGTTGCTCAGCAGTGGCTAGTATAGATAGTTGACACCACTGTTTTGACAGAATTGTATTGGCAATCTGTACTACTACCTGTCTTTCTCCTCCCTGTGGGTACTGTAACTGGAAAGAAGAACCCTACCTTCTTCCGCAGACTTGAAATGCAGATCTGGCAAAGTTTCATAATTCCTCCAAATGCCCTTGAAAAATGCAGACCCTGCTTTCTTTGAATGGATGCACCATGCATTCCCTTGCATGCTTGCTACCTCTTCAGTCAGGAGAGCAAGTACTGTGAATTTTCACCTCACTGCTTCATTTGAGTGGCTAGCACTGGTAATGAACCTAACTTGGAAAAGAACTGACAGTACGCTTAGCCTACACACAGCTGAGAAAGCAGGGCAGAAGCCTCTCCACTTACTTGCTCAGAGCTAAAGAAGTAAAACCCTACCAGAACATGATCTTATATGGAATAGCATTTCTTCATCATTAATACAGAAATAACTCTCCAAAATCTTTTTAATGATCACTAAAGGAAACTGAGAGCATAACAGACCTTCGCACATTTTGCAAGTTTTAAAGATAATATTTCATTGGTTTACACTGGGAAGATGAAAGGACAAAGCTGCAGTGCTTGAAACTTATTCAGAAAAAAATAAATTCAACCAACTTGAGTCAATAGGAATGTAAATCAGATAGTACTTCAATTCCAATGCACTTTAAGTCATTATACTGTGCATGTAAGCATAGAATTATATCAATGTCATCAGAGCAATGCTGTGTTCTAGACAAGCACAAATAAGGGATGGGATGTGAAACAATATTGCATGAAGTCAAATCTTAATTATTGAGAAATGTAGTTCAGGTTTCAGTCACCCAAATCAGCAGTCATTGTCAGTAACTTTGTAGTTATTTGGTATTCATATTAGAGGCTTTGTTGCTTAACGAGAGGAACTGGGAATTCTTTTAATTTGTAGTTTTCAAAATGTTGATGAGTTTGAGAGTCTGGCAGTATTTTACACACAGAGTTAAATAAAATATGCAGGCACTGAGAAGCTAAATGATGATGCTTTAAGTAATATCTTCTGGTGACAAGTGATCAGTTGGAGCAGTGAATTGAACATTTGGGTGAAAAATGAAATGACAGAATTAAAGGATAATTCAGCTGTGGAATGTTCTGGCTTCACAAATTTAATTTCACTGTGTAAGCTTCAACTTGGTTCTGGTAGATTAATATCAGCTATTCATTTAAGATTTTTGGCATGGATACTGGTATAAGATAGATCTCCAACAGGCACTGCTGCCTAATCAACAGTACATTCATTGCTTTCCCATCCCCCAACAAGCTGATGTCCCATCTCTGACCCATACTTCTGATCAGCAGCAGCAAAGGGGGTGGGGGGGATCTAGCAGCAGTATGGGTCAAACAATAGGGCAGCAGTGCCTGGTATACCAGAGCCCTGGTACTTGAATACAAGAGCAGGCTTGTTTCACGCCCTCCCCTCCACCCCACATTGATGGGCAGGGAGGGGGGAAACTCATCTTGGACTGAAGTAAATCTTGCACTGAAGACTACAAAGTCTTCAGTGCTTTGTAGTTCATGGTTCTTCTGGGTATTTTTTACTTCTGTGCAAATTTTTAAATCTGAAAATTGAGTGGATAATGAAAAGATTTGAGATGAGAAACTGAAATGTGTATAGGAAATTGTATAACTTAAACAACTCAGTAAAACGTAAAAAATAAAGTAGGCCAAACACTCTACACTCACAGGGCACTCCCAGAGCATGCATGTGCCTCTTGCAGCATCTCAAAGCCCTATGAGATGCTGCAAGAGGCATGTGCAGGAACAAAAAAATGTTCCCCACACTGCAAATTTGCAGCACAGGGGCAATATTACACCCCTGGACATCCAGGGGTCAAAAAATACCGCAGGGGAAAAAAAGCGAGGCAGGCCATGGTCCAGGACCATGCCCTGAAGCAACCAGAGACACTCTGGTAGCCAGCCAGAGCATCTCTATGATTGGCCTTCGCCCCAGTGCTGTAGCATGCTGCTTGCCCATGCAGGGCAGGCAGTGTGCCAACTGCAGGGAGCTGGACCCAGGCTCTGTACCAGTAAGTAGGGGGTGGGGTGGAGGGTCATGGGGGTCTCCTGCTGGCCCCACCCCCCCACTCACTCCCCAAGTCCCCTGGATCACTGCCCCACTGCACCTCATCCCTCACCAGCTCCTGTAGCCCCCTGATCACTGACCCACCCAGCCCCAGCCCCTGCCTCTGTCTGCCCCCTGAGACCTCTGATTACTGCCCCACCCAGCACAATCCACCACCTGCCTCCCGAGCCCTGCCATCATTGCCCCGCCTCAGCCCAGCTTCTTGGCAATTCAAAAAAAAAAAGAAGCCCCGCTGTCACCAGCAGTAATCTTTTGTTTTAATTGTGGAGGAACATGGATTTTAGGGTATTTTAAAAAGTGACTTCGGGATTTTTTTATCAGGGATTTTTCAGTTTTCAAATAGGGAACACCAGAATTTCTGCTAGGGAGGCAAGTGGCAGGACACAGGCAGAGGAGCCTGCTCAGAGCTGGCACCTTGGACCCAGCTGGAGGTGGCTGACCTCTTGGCCAACTGGGGCCAGGAGGACATGCTTTGACAGTTCAAAGCGGGCCACCACACTGGGAACATCTTCTGGGTGATAGCTGCCCAGATGGCCGGGCAGGGGGCACACATGGCAGTAGTGCTGCACAAAGGCCAACTCCGCAGCCACAACCCACTGGAAGCTGGTGCAAAGGAGCAGATGCCTCTACTGGCTGTGCAGTCCCCATGCGGGTCTGGCAGGTGTGTAGCAAGTCACAGCCAAGCAGCAGCCCCCACTACCAGACTGCTGCAGTGGGTAAAGGGTGCAGGGAACTCTCAGGGCTGTTTCAGCAGTCCAACTTGCACAGGGGGTAGTATCCCTAGGTACCAATTGGCTGGGCCCCAGAAGCTCCTGTCAATTTATATCCTTCATGTACAGTGGGCCCTAAGGCCCACCTGGCTGACTAATAGCCCCTACTGTGTGGGGCCAATGGGTGAAAGATACAACAGAATTATTGGGACAACTTAGGCAAAAAACAGGACAAGAGTGTCGTGTGGTTCAAAGGGTTAAAATGTGAAAATAACTGCACCTGAGGGGGACACTGAGCAGAGCCCCCTGGGCCACACCCAC
>NW_017729024.1:17102287-17106313 GCF_001723915.1 Gavialis gangeticus | reverse complement strand
TTATTCTCATTCGCCCACCCCTGTAACCTGTCCAGATCCAATTTCGCCTGTCTCTCCCTTCAGTGATTGTCACCAATGTACCACAGTACCTTTAGATACTTTTAAGTATTCTGTGCAATATCATCAGTGTTAGGTATGCAAAGATCTAACCATAATTCAAAGATAAACTTAGATATTTCAAACTAGAATCCATAGTGATAGAAAAAAAAAGCAACTGTTGTTTGTATGAGTTCTTTGCAGCAGAAGAATTGTTCATTTATTGTTGCATGGTCAAAAATGAGTGAAAGCAAAGATCTGGCAGTTTCTAACATGTGCCTTGAGTCTAATGAGGGATGAGTTGAGTCTAAAAATGATGAAGGCCATTGCCTCACAGCTAGAGTTACATAGAGCTAATTATAACTTTCTTGATTTAAATACATTTAATCAGAATACTCTGTTTTGTTGAAATCCAGTGTTTTGCAGGCACTTAATGGTTTTTACAGAGTTTTCATTGGGAATTGGCAGTAAGCTGAACTGTAAGTGTAGAGCTGGGGCTGTGGGATAAGCAGCTCAGGTATAGCACTGCCTTGAAGAGATTTTTCTCTGTACTAGTGACTTGGGGTGGCTGATTGGTGCTAGAATGTTTGCCTAGTGCCTGGTGCATGTGTTTGGGCTTTTTTCTGCTCCTGTGGAATGTAATTTCTTTCCTTCATTCCTTCTTTGAGGTAATTAAAAGGTGGAGCTAGGCTTGGTAGCCTTATAAAAAGACACCATGGAAGCAGCAAAAAAGAGGGAAGCAAACAGAGAAGGAGTTTGCTTAGGGAGTTTTCCCAAGGAGGGAGCCACAGAGCAGGACACTGTGCGTGTGTCTGGGCAAGGGCCCTAGTGTAGGTGCTTGGTGTGCAGGTTTTTTTTGGTGCGTGTTTTTCTCCCCCAACTCTTTTTTCTCTTTACAGCATAGGTGTTCTCCAGAGAGTATAGGAGGCACAAACAGAGTCTGGGCCAGCTATTGTGACTCGCATAGGATGTGCCTTGTTTGTGTTACTCCTAGAGGGCCAGGAGCACTTCACTGGCAATAAGAGTAAGCTGGCCTCGAGTAGACAATTCAAAGATTGCAAGCATGAGTATCCATATTGTATTGCATCTGGGACCAGGAAGGTTATGTTGACAAGAGTTACAAGAGGCTGGTACTAGAGAAGCCAAAGGACAATGAGAAGAAGTAACAGCATATGACTACTAAAAGAAGAATTGAAGAACAGCGGATTGAAATCAGCAACTGCTTTCAAGTGCCCTGTGGAACTGCTAAGGACAAGGCAGAGAAGAAGACATCTGCAGGCATGAGGCAGAGGAGGCAGCAACCTAGAATGCAGGAAGCACAAGGCCCAAAAGATAGGGGATCCAGGGGGCAGAGGAACCAATTTGTTATTCAGACATTTGGGGAGCTAGGAGGTGTGCTTCCTGCCTGGAGCCCAAATTCAGGACATCACAGAGAGTCTGCCAAATTTCATGCATCCTTCAGACCACTGTTCCTTTCTGCTTGTCCATACAGGCACCAACAACACTGCCAGGAATGACACTGAGCAGATCAGAGGTGACCATAATGCTCTTGGCAATATTAAGGAGCTTGGAACACAAGTGGTATTCTCATCAATTCTTTTCACAAAAGGCAAAGGTCAAGGTAGAGACCATCATATCCTAGCAGCAAACACATGACTGAGATGGTGGTGTTGATGTGTGAAGGGTTTGGCTTTTTTGACAATGGGTAGACGTTTTTAGGAGGAGGGCTGCTAGCAAGATAGAGGATTCATTTGACAGCAAAGGAGAAGAGCATCTTTGGGTGTTATTTGGCCAACCTAGTAAGGAGGACTTTAAATTAGGTTATATGGGTGATAGTGATCAAAACTCTCCAACAACAAAGCACACAGTCCAGAAGGGAAAGCAACCTAATGCTGGGAAAAGGACAGAGAGCTACAGGACTGCAAGAAGCAGCATAAAAGGGGAAAAAGGGGGTCAGCATGTAAAATACATCCAGTGCATGTATATAAATACAGTAAGTATGGGCATTAAACAAGATGAATTGGAACCTACAGCCTTTGAAAAGAATTATGATCTGATTGGCATCACTGAGATCTGGTAGGACAGCTCTTATGACTAGAATTTCAACATGGAGGGTTACACTTTCTTTCTGAAGGACAGGATTGCATGGGCAAAGGCAGTTAAAGACAACAAGAAGAGGTTCTATACCTCCCCTACACATTACAGGTATTATGCAATAAAGTGGTCAATTTCACAATTACCTTAAGATCAGCTACACGTGCAAAATAGATCTCACCGGATCAAAAGCTCCAACCAGCTATAACATTAGTCCTTGAAAATGTATACAAATTTCATAGCTGCTTACTATCAAGTTTGAACATGTAGCAGGGTCTCCCCTGCTGCCAGGAGTCCCATCAGCTGACAAGGCTCCCACCTTCAGGGGTGCACCTTACCCAGCATGAAAACCCCTGAACTAAGGGAATCACAGCTGCTATGATTCCCCAAGGCTGGGGCAGGGAGATTGTGGGAAATCCTTAGCTCATATGGGGCTCTCAGTCCGGCTTCTCACCCATAGCAGGGACAGAAAGACCCCACACTGAAAGGGCTTCCAGTCCTACCTGCACCTCATGTGTAGCCAGGACCATGAGCCTGACAACTGATGGGGCTTGTGGCCCTGGCTGCATCTCATGCATAGTCCAGATCAGGAGCCCCACAGTCTCCAGGCACCTTCCTGGCCAGAGCATCCTTCCTGCTCAAGTACAGGGCCCACTTAGCCAGTGCCAGGGCCAGGGCCAGGGCCAGGAAGAGGTTGACCAGGAGGTCCCAGGACTTGGTGGGGCCCCAGAAGCTCCTGAGAGTGAGTAGCCCTGAGCTACTTGCTAGGGCAGCTTTTTGTACTGATGGGGCCAGGACAGGGCAGCTTTTTACACTTCTGGGGCCAGCACCTGGCTCTAGCTCCCCCTGGCTGCAGATCTGAGAGAAGCCAGGCAGGGTTATTTTGCCCCAAGTGGCACAATGTGTACCATACCAAAGCACATGTCCAGGCATGTGTGCTGAGGCTAAAAGCCCCAGCTCAAATTTGCACTGCTTCTATTTGAGCTGCTACAAATGCATGTGCCTGCATGTGTGGGCGTGCCTACAAGGTGCATCTACAGGCACTTACACACATGCGGGGAGCCAGCTCCAACACACTGGAAATCCAGTATGTTGGAGCAGACCTGATTAATTGAGTTTGCAGGCACATGTAAATTGATGCACTCTGGCAGCCTTGCCCGTCACATGTATGAGAGGTGCAGCATGATTTTCCCTGGCTTGTTAACAGAGGACCCACAGAATCCTTGGTCCTTTTCTGGACCCCTTTGCTGCTTCTGAGGGGGCTCCCAGCTGTGGGTGTCAAGCACATCTGGGTCCAAGAGGCCCTGCAACTGATGAGGCTCCTGATCTGGACTATGCATGAGATGCAGCCAGGGCCACAAGCCCCATCAGTTGTCAGGCTCATGGTCCTGGCTACACATGAGGTGCAGGTAGGACTGGAAGCCCTTTCAGTGTGGGGTCTTTCTGTCCCTGCTATGGGTGAGGAGCCGAACTGAGAGCCCCATATGAGCTAAGGGTTTCCCACAATCTCCCTGCCCCAGCCTTGGGGAATCATAGCAGCTGTGATTCCCTTAGTTCAGGGGTTTTCATGCTGGGTAAGGTGCACCCCTGAAGGTGGGAGCCTTGTCAGCTGATGGGACTCCTGGCAGCAGGGGAGACCCTGCTACATGTTCAAACTTGATAGTAAGCAGCTATGAAATTTGTATACATTTTCAAGGACTAATGTTATAGCTGGTTGGAGCTTTTGATCCGGTGAGATCTATTTTGCACGTGTAGCTGATCTTAAGGTAATTGTGAAATTGACCACTTTATTGCATAATACCTGTAATGTGTAGGGGAGGTATAGAACCTCTTCTTGTTGTCTTTAACTGCCTTTGCCCATGCAATCCTGTCCTTCAGAAAGAAAGTGTAACCCTC
>NW_017729024.1:17098277-17101532 GCF_001723915.1 Gavialis gangeticus | reverse complement strand
TTTAGGCTAGATACCAGGAGGCACTACTTCACAGTTAGGGCGGCTAGGAGCTGGAACCAACTTCCAAGGGTGCTGGCCCCTACCCTGGGGTTCTTTAAGAGGAGGTTAGATGAACACCTTGCCAGGGTCGTTTGACCCCAGTACTCTTTCCTGCCATGGCAGGGGGTCGGACTTGATGATCTGCTCAGGTCCCTTCCGACCCTACCGACTGAAACTGACATAAGGAAAGGAAATGTAATAGCAGGCTGCAGTTTTCACTAAAATGATACAGTAGAACAGTAAAATTATAATTATAATTGTATAATTATAAATTACATGATTTGTGCTTACTGGTAAAAGCAAACAATAAAATTACACAATCTATTCATTTCTACTAAAGTAAAATCAAACTTAATATATGATGATACATAAAATGAATAGAATGAAGCAGTATAAAATAGTAGAAGAAAAGATTAAAAGAAGGAATTTTATTTGATTTTGGCCCTTATTCTTTATACAATTAGTGTAAAGATGGCTACAGAGTATGGAACAGGATGTACGTTGCTAGAGATGAGCCAAATTGTTTTTCTTCATTAGCTCAGTACATAATTTTTTTCACTAATAGGAAGATCTATTTCCCTTTTATTTCTTAAAAGAACAAACAAGCCCAGAAATAGTGATTTATACTATCTCATTCTTTCCACAAGAACATAACCTATCTGAATATGGGCTTTGACACCACCACCACCCTGTAACATCTACAGATCTCATAAGGGTGAATTGCAGTCTTGTAATGGCCTCTCATTGTTTGTGGTTTTGTACAAGACTGATTGATTTCTAGGCCAAAAGACTGCTTTATTAATTTAAAAAAGGGGAAGTTAGAAAAAAAATCTTACTGCCTACACATGTCTGCATGCTGGGGTGTTTAATTCTTAAATTTATATCTTTTATTAAATATGGGCAAAATATTGGATCAACAGCTGTCAGCACATTTCCCAGGCCATTTGTCTAGAGGAGAGTATAAATGTTATTTAACCACCCAAATAAACCCTAATTTAGAAAAAAGAGGCTTCTAAAATGACCTAGAGTATTTGATAGGGGTACACGCTGTAACTTTTATTTTCAGGGGTCTTAATTGAGCTAAAGTACTCACTCACTCAGTTGAGCTAAAGAAGCCTCGTTACAGATTACATGAGTTTTCTGAGTTTGTAAAATTCAGTAAAGATAAAAACTTCCTTGGATGTAATTACTTTTTTTTCCTATTTTGAAACAAACCAGGGGATCAGCATACCATAGTTCCACTCCATATAATAAAATGGATTCTACCTTATAACTTAGAACTTTAGTGCTTCCAGTATCACTTTTCTACTGGTCTTACTATAAAAGGATAAAGCTCCACCTGAGGCTTGTTTTGCTTTAATGCTTACATTTTTATGTTTATTCCAGCACAGATTTTTATAAAATGAATTCTGAGGTATTTAAATGAGGACACCACCTCTATTTTTTTTTTGTAAAAAACATTACTTTGGATTTAGTAGTGTGAATTTCAAAGCTATCTGAGACACTATATTTTTTTAAAGAATCTAATAACCTATAGAGACCCAGCTGAGATTGTGATATTAATATCGAGTGCATCATCTGCATAAAGCAAGAGAGGGATTGAATCATTTGATATTGCGGGTACATAGAATTCATTCCATGTTACCACATGAATTTCACTGTGGAGCACCTGAGAGTTAAATATGCTAAGTGTTCCTTCAGCTTTTCCTTCTTTCCCACACCTTCAATGGACAATGCAACTTTTGGTTTGTCATGGCAAGTTGACTTTCATCTGTTTCAAAATCATGGATACACATCACAGAAAACAATAGGCCTAACCAAGTTGCAGTATAATTCTACCAAAGTCAATGAAGTTTACTTGGGTAATACCAGTGTATGACAGAAAAAATAATGTCTCAGCATCGCCTTTATTTGAAGATTTTTATCTTTTCTTCCTTCTAATTTGTTCTCGCTAAGCAAGAACCTGTTCTGTACATATTTTTATCAAAAGTAAATTTCCATTCAGTTCTATTTCATCACTTTATAAACAGTGCACTAGTAGACTGGCTGGCTACTATAACAGTATATTGCCCAATTTGCATTGCATTTTTCTGCTAACTCAGTTTTAGAGTAGAAAGGACTGGTTAATGATGTAAAATACATGCTTTGTAATTTAGAATTAGTATAGCTATTCTTACAATGGTTATTAATAGGGTTCACTGCAAAATGGTAAATGTTCTTTTCTATGCAACAGTACAGTGAATATCTGTTAATAATAATCGCCTAGAGTTAAAAAATAATGTAATCCTAATATTAGTTATTTCTAGGTAGTAATGACAAGTCATATAAAAATGTACAAAAATAATTTAATTACAGCAAGATTTTGAATCTACAATGTTGTGAAGTGGTCACAGATAGAGATTTTAGAACAGATTCTGAATTAATCATTTACTCATTAATTCAAATTGCATTTGTGGAATACTGGGCAATATCTACTATCAGTTACACACATGATTTCCAAGGGGTGCTGCATGCATAACTAACCAAAATTTAACAAAATAAATCATGCATGGTCTCAATGCATTGAAATGAAAGACTTATTATGTTAATAGTTCCACTGGGTTCCATTACATCTATTAATTAATATCCCATACTGTGGAAGTGAAATTATAAACCTTAACTCCTATGTACCACTTATCATCAATATAACGTAAGGAACTTTACAAAGAAGGTTAGTGCCATGACAAGCTATGATTCCCAGAACCAAGGAGCAGGGCTTGAATCTCCTACAGAGTTCTCCTGTGTAAATGGAAAGTGGTCAGGCTGTGCTATGATTTAGTCTCTTCTCCTATCTGTTGGTATAATATTTTGATTTTATCCGTTTTGACTACAAAGGTGCTGGACATAGAAATATTTAAAATATGAGAAAACATTGCTGTCTCTAGACTGAATCTCACCTATTTCACATAAAAAGTTTAGGGACCTTTTTAAAGAGAAATTCAAAATGTAAGAGTCATTTTAAGTTATTGTAGTGTTTAGAATGCTAAATGCGGTTACATAGAAGCAAAGTAGAGTAAAGGCCAAATGATCCAAGGGATAGGATGAATGAGATTTAGGGATTTACAATTTACACATGCTCTAATTATCTCATGTGTACACACACACACACACACACACACACACACACACACACACACAAACAAAACGCCCCCACCCCCCTCCCCCCCCTCCCCACCC
>NW_017729024.1:17092983-17093277 GCF_001723915.1 Gavialis gangeticus | reverse complement strand
AATTGCCCACGCCCCTCTCCCCACCCTTCAGGTCCAACCCCACTCCCCCCCTTCCCCCAGTTTGGGTCTGACACCGCTTCCCTCTTCCCCCCATTTGGGTCTGACTCTGCACCCCCTCCCCCTGGTTCAGGTGTGAACCCGCCCCACCCACTCCCTCCTTCAGGTCCGACCCTACCCCCTCTCTCAGTTAGGGTCTGATCCCACTTCCCCCCTTTCTCCCCCCCACTTTGGGTCTGACCCCATTCCACTCCTCCTCCCTCCCACTTTGGGTCCAAACCCACCTCTCCTCCCCCC
>NW_017729024.1:17089291-17092824 GCF_001723915.1 Gavialis gangeticus | reverse complement strand
CCTCCCCCCATTTGGGTCTGACACTGACCCCCTCCCCCATTTGTTTCTGACCCCCCCCATTCAGGTCCAACCGCACCCCCCCTGGTTTGGGTCTGATGCTGCTCCCCCTCCTCCCATCCCCCTTCAGGTCTGACCCCGCTACAACGGAGGGGCAGTACCGCTTTTCCTCAGCTGGTCCCACTGCTGTTAAAGTGCTCTGCCCAATTTAAAAAAAAAAAATTTTGCCTCTGTGGAGGTGGGGAAGAGGGAGGTGCTGCACTGGGGGCTGCAAGAGGAGGTGGCACTGGCACAGAGGCTCTCATTTTAACTCAGCTGGCCCCACCCCCAGCCACCTGGCCAACACAGACAATTGGCCTGATGATCTGTAAGGTCCTTTCCAGCCCCTAACAACTATAAAACTATGAAACCCTTTGCCACAAGGAATGATATAATGGGGGATGGTAGAGGGAAAAAAGAAGGAAGAAAGGTAAACACCTAGTGATGTTCCCATTTATTCACCCTAGCTATGAGATGCATAGACTTTTACAAAGCTTATGGGGTTATTTTTACACTTTTATCTGTTTTTACCAGTACCCTCTTTCTCAAGTAGCCTTAATGAAATCAACAGGACTATGGAGAGAGTAAGGTGTTAACTAGGGCTGTGTGAGGCTTTGGACTGTGCTTCGGATCCAGAGAAGCTTTGGATGCTTTGGCATCCAAAGCAGCATGTCTGGATTGAAGTTCTATTTTCTTTGAGCTTTCTGAAGTGGTTTGGAGCTTCCGAACCACTTCAGAAAGCTTTGGAGCTGCTTCAGCGATCCGGCCATAGGGTATAATGAGGAATCAATGAAATATCTATAACTTCGTTGTTTTTTGTCTAATTTGGATGAAACTTGCAACTGTGGTAGCCTCTGCTGGATGCATGAAGAATCCCAAGTTTCAAGAAGATAGACATAGGGGTTCAGGGGCAACTGCACTCCAAACTCTTGAAAGCCAAACTCATGTCACATGTAAATGTTACACCACAGTGGGGTAAAAACTGCAGGGGTGGTGGCCCCTGCTGAGTCCATGAAGCCTGACAAGTTTCAAGAAGATTGGTTCAGGAGTTTGGGAGGGACTGAACCTCAAGCTGCTGACAGGCAAAACTCATGACATAGATGACCCTGTGTGTGTTAAGGCGCATCAGGCTGAAAACTGCTGGGGTGGTGGCCCCTGCTGAGGCCACAAAGCCTGCAAAGTTTCAAGAAGATAAGTGCAGGGGTTTGGGGGAAACTGTACCTCAAGCTGCGGACAAGCAAAACTTGTGACATGGGTGGCAGTGTGTATGTTAAGGCGCAGCAGGGTGAAAGCTGCAAGCCTGCTAGCCCCTGCTGTGGCCATGAAGCCTGCCAGCTGTCAAGGAGATATGTGCAGCGGGGTTCTGGGGCCCTGCACCCCTAGCTGCTGACAGATAAAACTGGTGATATGGGTGCTTGTGCAACTGACTGTCTCTGTCTTGGGGCAGTTAATTGTTGTATTGATTATTTCCTCTCCTTAGTCTGTGGTTTTGTAGGTGTTAATTAGGTGTTGACCAGTTAATTAGCAAGGGTTAACTACCACCCATGCAGTTTTCACTCCCCTGTGGCGTAACACATACACATGACATGAGTTTTTGTTTCAAGAGTTTGGGGTGCAGTTCCCCCCGAACCCCTGCACCGATCTTCTTGAAACTTGGCAGGTTTCATGCTGTCAGCAGAGGCTACCACCCTGCAAGTTTCATCCAAATGAGAAAAAAAAACAACAAAGTTATAGATATTTCATTGATTCGCCATTATACCTTATGGCCAAATCTCCAAGACGGCTCCGAAGCTTCGGAGCTGCTTCAGCCGGATCAAAGTGGGAACCCAGTCTGGAGCTCTAGATTGGACCACTGGCATCCGAAGTGGCCAGATCTGAAGCTGGATTGAATAGCTGCCTATTCGCACAGGCCTAGTGTTAACTCCCTGAGAATAAAACTGGCAAGATCTAGATACCTAAATAAGTAGTATAGCTCTCACATTTGCTTCAATCCTTTGCATTGCAAATTAAACTAGAGACTCCAGTGACCAAGACAAGATAATTATCTGCACTAACTTTTTAGTAGTGATAGCTATCAATGTAAGTTCTATTCTCCTATGCTTCAGTAATTCCTAATGAAAAACCTAACCTAGAAGTAGAAGTGATTTTCATTTTTAAAGCACATTTCATAGTGAAGGTTTCTCAAAGCACTTAGAAGGTAATAAATATAGTGGCAGCAGAGTTGAATGTATGTAAGCATGGGGGCACCAATTATAAGAACAATTGTTCACTACCAACATTGGATTAAGAAGCCGCTTTCTGTTGTCAGCGCTCCTACTTAGTGGCATGCTGATACTCCAACTTACTTAAACTGTGTACTGCTCCATCTCACAGAAAAGAAGGGAAATAAATATAGATCTCTCAAAAGTACTTGAGGATTTTTCCTAGAATTGTTTAAACTGTGTGTTTAAACTACCCTGTAAAATGAGGACTAAATTCTATGTTTTTAAATAGTCTTCATTGTTTAATTTAGAGAGACAGGTCAATGTGTTTCAATAATATGTTCAGAATAAGCATTTATCATGTTCTTGAAATCTTTGATATAGTCTATACTGTATGGGTTAGATAAAGTAAACAAAGAGAAATTCCCCATCCTGGAGACCTTGTAATTCCAGGAGACAAGGAACAAAATAAACTGAGATAAATAAGAGAGCAGAAAGGAAGATGACTCAGCAGTGAAACTAGGTCTTCTTGACTTGATAAGTTATTCTGAGGATTTCACACCATGTAGGACAAAAGGAAAGTGTGTATTAATTATTAAACACTGTAATTTCTAAAAATACTTTGCATTCAGAAGAAATGATTTCATTGATTTATCTGATGCATTTCACTTTCAGAAACTGCTGCTTCAATATCCAATGTCATCTACTTAGAAAAATGCTGACTATCTGCAGCTCCCTGACTTTCTGTTTACTACCACGGACTCCTGCACTGGTGTAGAATCTCATATCAAGCCCTAGAAGGGGTAGTCTCAATGTTTTAAGAAGGGGTCCATCTGTGAATTATACTAATGGTGCTTTATGCTGCTTTGGCATCATAAACAGGGCCTAAAGTGAGTGTAATTTAAAGTCCAAATATATGCTGTTTTCCCCACATACCTCAATTCTGTCTCCATAAATAGGATCTTTTTCTATTTTCTAAACTATTTTAGTCATAACTTGACCCCCGGTGTGTCTACAACATTCCAGCCTTGCTATTAAAGTGATGTGATAAACACTGGCTCAGTTTGCACTGGGGTCAGTGGCTCCCAGGCACAGTGTCTGCACATACACCTGGGATGGCAGCAGTTGGAGCCAGGGTGGAGCAGCCCCAAGCTGGAAGCAAGCTTGGGGGGGAAGGATCAAGACAAGCAGAGAAGGGGCTGGCTGGGGCACAAGAGGGCTAAAGTGCAGAGCCATGTGGTAGGCAGCCCCTGAACATTAACACCTTCATGCCCCAACCAGCCCCTGTCACTGTCT
>NW_017729024.1:17083674-17084291 GCF_001723915.1 Gavialis gangeticus | reverse complement strand
CTGGGGCACAAGAGTGCTAAAGTGCAGAGCCATGTGGTAGGCAGCCCCTGAACATTAACACCTTCATGCCCCAACCAGCCCCTGTCACTGTCTACATGTGCATTTCAGCAAAGTAAATGATTCTGCTGTACTTCCCCAATATTACTATCTTACGGCAGAGTCAATTTATTGTGCCCTAATACCAGCACACTTGTGATGCTTTATGGTAGAGCTAACTAGTCAAATCTGCAGTAAAGTACATGTGTAGATGCACCCCCTATTTCTTTAAATGTATTAAAGTAATGTGCACACCATGACTGAATAGACAGAATGTAAAGGGAATATATGCTAACAAAAGCAGCATACTGACACACCATTAATTAAGACATACCATCCTTCCCTGGAATCTTCAAGGAAAATCCTCAAACAATTGTAACCCATACTAGAAGAAGTCCCAATTCTTAAAGAGATTTTTCCAGAACCACCCATCCTAGCCTTTAAACAAGCACCAAACCTTGCTAAGCTTATCACCAGAAGCAAACTCACTATGATGCAAACCACACCATGCCAGGAAAAGAAATGCAAAACCTGACATATCCTCACTCGCACAATAACCCCCCCCCCCAAGCCAACCCCCC
>NW_017729024.1:17080431-17083609 GCF_001723915.1 Gavialis gangeticus | reverse complement strand
CCCCCCCCCCAACAGAACCACCACCTGGATTTTAGACCTGCACCTCCAGAAATGTTATGCATCTCACACAGTGCACCAAATGCCCTGATGGAAAATACATAGGAGAACCCAGACAAGAACTGTGCACCAAAATAAAACACACCGACAATCCATCAAAAACAAAAATATCCAATTAGCTATGGGTGCCCACTTCTCACAAGACAATCACTGCCTTTCTGACTTCTCAGTTCTTATCTTCAAAGGGACTTACAGAACACCTTCCTTAGATGAGCCTACAAATTTCATTTCATAAATCTACTGGATACAAAAAATCATGGACTCAATATAGATATTGGATTTATGACACATTATAACCTGCCTGACATTGGATTCATCAGGTTCCTGCCTGAACTTACCATTTACATTCCCCACTCCTTCCCCTCCCTTCCCTTATCTACCCACTGCTTTCCTAACTTCCACCTATTTACATTTACATTTCCTGTCACACTTTTATCTTCTTTCATTCCTTGGAGATCTCAGAACAACTACAAAGTCTCCCTATGCCTGCTTCTGCCCCAAAGTTTGCAAAGAACTTTGTTCCAACTATTCAATTGGTCTAATAAAAATATCACATCTACCCAAAGAACTATTGAAATCTTACAATACTGTTAGTGACTGCTTGCATTTTGAAGGAGTTCTCTTAAGATTTGGTCATCACATTATAGCAGCAAATTGACTTTGATAATTACAAATAACAAGGCTACATAATGTAACTCAGATAATGGGATTTTAATTCATCAATCTATTTCTGAATGAGTGCAAGAGGTAGCAGTCAGCAGCCACAGTGCTTGACACAGCTTCAGTGCTACATATATTGCACGTGTCTATCGGCCCACCTGCAGGACCATTATTTATGCAGTCCCACTAGAAAAAACAGCTTTTGCTTTCATTTCAGAGACCTATTAACAATTAATTCAGACCAAGATGAGTTATATCCTTGTAACTGTTTTCCTGTCTAAAGAACAATGCTGAGACATGTATTGTTCATCCAAACAGTGGAACCACCTCATCATCCATTGTGCCCTCCTTTAGTTTCTGCTTCTCGATATTATCCCCTTTTCCTTTTTTCACACATGGTTGCTTGTTATTTCTCTGTTAGAGGGGCAAGAAACTTTCACTGCTAGCATAATAAAACAACAAGTGATTTCAAAATAGATGTCTGATTGTTTAAAATCGATAATGATGCTGGAACATATCAATTTTAACAGACTATCTTTTGTACAGCTTCTGGCAGTGGCAGAGAAACAAAACCTATTAGACAAATATTTGCATTAATTAGCCAATTGCCCATCATGAATGACGGAGTGTTTCAGGGAGTGTTTACATGCCCCTCCTCCCCCCTCCACTTCCCATTCACGCTTTGGGGCCAGCCATGTAAACTGTCCCTCTGCCTCCTCAAGCCTTCAGGACGGTGGCTTCCTCCCCACCGCCTGCCCCTGCCACCACCTCCTCCTACAGAGCAGTGAGGCTTCCCTCTGCCTGAGCAAGTGGTGGCAGCAGTGGCAGTAGCTCCCTGCCCCAGCCTACCCGCCTCTGCATCCTCCCATGGAGCAGCAGGGCTTCCCTCTGCCTGAGGCAGTAGCAGCGGCTCCTTCCCCCCTGCCCACCTCTACATCCTCTCGCAGGACTTCCCTCTGCCTGAGGTGGTAGTGGCAGCTCCCTCTCCCCTGCCCGCCCACCTCCGCTTCCTTCTGTGGAGCAATGAGGCTTCCCTCCACCTGAGGTGGCGGTGGTGGTAGCGGCAGCTCCTTCCCTCCCCCACCTGCCTGCCTGCCTCTGCCTCCTCCCATGGAGCAGTGGGGCTTACCTCCACCTGAGAAGATGGCAGTGGTGGTGGCATTTCCTCCTGTGGAGCAGTGGGGTTTTTCCCCACCTGAGGAGGTAGTGGCGGTGGTGGTAGCAGTGGGTCCTCCCTCCCCCCGCCCACCCACTTCAGTCTTCTTTTGCAGAGCAATGGGGCTCCTGCCTCCCTGCCTAAGGAGGCGGAACCCCTGCAGCCAATCACCTCCAGCCCTCTCAGCAGCGCATGCACAGTTGTCCAAAAGCATTATGGACAGACAGACACACAGATAGACAGACTAAGCCCTTTATTATATTAGATTATGTAGAGACATTAATGAAACAGTCGAACAGTAATAGAGATCTATCTTGTGTATGATGTTTCAAATTTCACAGGCTTGATGAATTAGCCTTATGGCCTAAATGAATTCAGATTTATTCCATTTCAAATGCTATTTCTAAAATATTGTTAATGCGCCAAATGCTAAACTGAACATATATTTTTAAACTTCTTTAAAGGCAACTCTGTGAACCTGATGTATTACTTGTGCACCTAGGCAGTAGAGTTGTGCAAAAATTGGAATTTCTGTTTTATAGAACATTATTTCTCATGTGAATTAAAAGGAAATAAAGAATTTCAAAATTCAACATGAATCCAATTTTGAACCAAAATTTAATGTGAAACAAAAGCTTAATGAATTAAAGCATTTTCTTCACTAATTCTGTATTATATTCTATTTAAAAAGGAAAAAATAAACAAGCAAATAACGCCTCCCCAAAACAAAACACATAACCCATCCAGCTTGTTCTGAACTGCTGAAACAAAATGCTTTGACATTTTCAAAATGTTTTGTTTTTAATTTTCCTTAATCACATTTTGTCAAATTAGACACATTCTAACAGAAAGTTTAACTTCTCATAACAGCATATTTTCTGGTGGAGAATTTTCAACCAACTCTACTTTGCTATTAACGTAGAAGTAGAAATAGGTAATTGTTTTGATATCAAAATCACTTTGATAAGTTTGAGCAACTAAATGAAAGGATTCAAGTATTCATATCCCTCCCTCCCCTGGATATCTGGAAGATATTTTCACTTTGGTCATACTGGGCATATTATAATGCAGGTGACTGATACCACCGCCTCGTATAAGACTCCATTTTAAATGGCTTGTAGCCTTGTTGAAAAATTAACCTTAAAGGGCTAGGGACAGAGATTAAAAAAGCCTGAGCCTGAACTGATTCAATCTTTGCAGGTTAGTCTAACCTGGCTAGGCTAAATCACTTTGTAACCCAGACAGACATCCCAGAAATGCAGGCACATACCTGTAGTGGCTCAGGTTAGAAGCCGGGGGGGGGGC
>NW_017729024.1:17078556-17080289 GCF_001723915.1 Gavialis gangeticus | reverse complement strand
GGGGGGGGGGGGCGGGTGCTACAGCATCCCTCCCTTTGGTTCCGCAGGGCAGAGCTAATGGAGGTGTGGCCAGGTCCTGGCTGGACTCTCTGATTATTCCCCATCACTCCCCCCCCCACCCGCAAACAGCCAAGCAGGGAATGTTTATTACCCTTAACTCAGTGTTTATCAACTCATTAAGAAAACAAAGCCTCTCTCCATTAATTAACGGAGCTCTTCTTAAAAAGCTCTTCCAAGGAAGGACATTAAGCTACCTATTGGTTGGCTCCAAAAAGGCTGTCTGCCTCTGTCCTCTCCACAGCATGGACATTAGCTGGAGTGTGGTTTCCTAGCTAATGCTGATGTGTCTGCAGAAGGCAGAGGGGCAGCTTAGCAGGCAGAAGCCAGGCAGACTTTCTGTGACTGCAATTCTGTGCTGAGCTACAGCCAGGGAGCGGGGTGGGGGGCAGAGAGCAGCCCTGCTATGGATCAGAGAGCCCCACCCTACCCAGAAAGCATGCCAGGATGCTGAGGGACTCTGATTTAACTTAAATCAGCAAGGGGTCTGGGACAGACATTACATAAAGTGGTTTGAGCTAAGTCTGATACTATATTCAACCAGGTTTGTCTCAAACCAGTTTCAGCCATTTTCAAACTGGCTTATGTGCACTAGACATCTGTTCTGTTACAGGTTTAAACTAGTTTCTGATCATTTAAACTGGTTTAAGTGTAATGTCTGTCCCTAGCCAAGATGATTACTTTTATCCTACAAATGTATGGCAGGAAAGTAGAAAAATGTAAACTATTATCAATAAAAAAAATGAAAAACTGAAAAAAGCAAGAAAAAGTCTGCTTGCTTCTCTTTGAGATGCTCTAGAGCCAAAATGTCTTGGAGCTGAAGCATGAAATTTTGTCATTGATTTGCCTTTTGCTATCTTTGTGATCAGCATCCACCTTGATTTAATTAAGTTAAAAACCTCTGTAAAATCATATACTTGTATATAAGATTACACATGCTCAATACAGGACTTTCTAGAGTGCAGCAAAAACCTCTCCCCCAACCTCTCCTCCCTGCTCCCCCCACCACCAAAAAATCTGTCATTACTGATCCAGCTACAAGGTATATTCAGCTGCTAGCATCCTCAAAGAGAGTGTCAGTACACTCTAAGCCCTTAAAACTCCTTCATAGGATGAAGCTACACATGTAACATCTCCACAAGCATTGGCGATCCATAGGGGGTGCATGCAAGTGCACATGCACACCCTGAGCTTGGCAGTGCACCCTGTTGTGTGTGGATTTTGCAATATAGAAGTAAGGCCATTTCTTTTACCTTTAACCTCAATACATAAAAGCGGACACAGCACATACTAGACGGGTGAGAAGAGAAGTGCTGTGTATGAGCTACTGATAAGATATGAAACTAGCTGAATCCGGTCAACAGAAGAATCTCGTCAACAGAGGAACCTTGAAGGTGGTACAAGGATTGTTTTTGTAAGATAAAATACATCTTGGCCAGAATATATAGAATATACAGTCATGAGAGTTAAACTTCGGTGTTCACGCGCACAGTGCCACCTGATTGGATAAAGTAGCAGTTTAGTTAGTAAATGATTGGGTATTCTTATGAGCATGAGCTAATCATAGTTTCATAGTTTCATAGTTTCTAGGGTCAGAAGGGACCTGAGAAGATCATCTAGTCCGACCCCCCGCCATGGCAGGAAAGAGTACTGGGGTCAAACGACCCCAGCAAGGT
>NW_017729024.1:17068561-17073556 GCF_001723915.1 Gavialis gangeticus | reverse complement strand
GTCCCAGTTCCATCTCTGCCTTGGCCTTCCTAACTACCCCCCTACATCCCCGAGCAACTGCAGAATAGCCCTCCTTGGTGATGACCCCTTCTTTCCATTGGGTGTAAGCCACCTTTTTAGTAAGGAGACATTCCCGATGCTTTTGGTGAGCCATGGGGGCTTATGCGCCCTTCTGCTCCCTTTGATCCTCGTTGGGATTACCTTCCTTTGGGCTTGGAGGATCATCTCCTTGAGGAGCAACCACTCTCCTTGGACACCTGTCTCCCCTCCCCTCTGGGACCTCAGTGCTTCCCCAACTATCCTCCTGAACTAATGCTGACGTACTAACAAGGTATAAAATAGTATTATAACTGGTAGGCGGGGTCTCTCCTTGGAGGCACCTCACTGCAGCAAATAAAGATTCTGTATCTGACTTTGGATACTTGCTCTGCATGATCATTGCCCCAGCCTAAAGTGAACTGCATGTGGCTTTAAGAGCGTAATTCATAACAACCCCCTGCAAAAAAGCACTGCTGGTGGTGTCTGAGGGCAATCACTACTCAACACCCTCCCTACCTCACCACTGACACCACCGGTGAGGTCTGCAGGTGGTCCCCAATTGCTGCTGGCTACTGGCTGCCACCAATGCTGCCAGTGATGTCTGTGGGTAGTTGCCAGCCACTGGTCAGTGCTCATTTCTCCCCGCCGTTGACACTGCTGCAGCTGCCTGCAGGCAGCCACTGTGCCCCCCCGGCCTCTAGGGGCATGCAGCGTTCATACCCAGAAAGCAACTGACCGTACTCCAGGCCAAAATAGAAAGGCAAGTATACCAGTAGGGAGACAGGAGGCAAATGAGTTTGGGAATGGGAGTTAAGGCTTGGAATACTAATACCTGACCTTACTCATTCCTTCTGGAGTCAGCTTTTCCTTCCTTTTATATTTATCAGAGTAGTAAATGGATTAGCAAATAGTTGCCAGTACAAAACAGATCTCCAAGTGGTCCCTATTTGGAATAAGCCCACACCTATTTCATGTTCACTTTGAACAAAACATTCAGTTTTATATTTTTGAGCATACACCTAGAATTTGAAACAATCTACATAAATAAATCATGTTCTAAATGTTAATGGACTGTGTTTAGGGGGTCTTGGCTGTGAAATATCCTAAACCTCAGTGGACCCAGAAAAAGGAGCAATCAGGCATCATTTTCTATTAAAAAGCAGTGACAAAAAGGGACAAAAATGCTGGGAGTTTTGATACTTACATCATGATACAAACCTGTGTGTATCCAGAGCTGAATACTGCAGAGCTGAACCATTTTCTGAGTTTGGAAATGCAGGGACTGGCTAGTGTAAGAAGGCATTGCATTTACACCATGCCATTGAAAGGCAATTGTGTCTGACACTAAAGATTCACAATGAGAGATAATGTTTCTTGGACACAGGGCTAGTGGCATCTCAGCATCTCACAGACTGCTGAGAAGGGAAATAACCTGTCTTTAACTGCTTCTTTTTTGGGAAAACAATTATTTTATGTTTTGAATAGAATAAGTTTGTATTAAGAATTTTCCTTAACATCATCTTACTTTTTTCTCATCCAAATGGTAACAACCATAAAAAACCTCGAATTTTAGCTACCATTAAGTTATAATAGGGAATAACAACAATATCAAAATGTGAACATGTTCCTTCAGCTTTTCAGTTAACGTAAACTGATACTAATACTTGTAACTTATTGTTGAAAGTTCCTTGCTTATATCATAAATCTTGCTTTTAATAAATCAGCACAGAAGATATAGAGATACTCTAAACAATATAGTACATTTGTAATGCCAAAAGCTCCTTGAATACTGTCAGCAGAAGGTAACTTCAAGTTTTGTCTTTGTTATTTTCCTGGTTATTTTCTGTTCACTATTGTTCTGATGAATGATGCTGTCCGTTACTGGCTTTTAGAGTCATTACTTATTTCACAAATAAAACTGCTGTTGTTCATTTTTATTGATAAGTGAGATGCATATTTCTTACAAAATTGACAAGGTAAATATCTTTTTGCTATTAAGAATTGTGTACACAATAAGTTGTTTAAAATGATGCCCTCCCATTAATTTCCAAGGGAGCTTTGCCTATGATTTTTAAACAAAAAAGGAAGTATATCACACAGTAGTAAAGTGCTTGAAATGTAAGAAGCAATCCCAATTATCATAGAAATTATAGATGGACAAGACCTGTTAGATCAACCAATCCATCTCCAAGCTCCCATGAAGGCTTTGAACTTCCATTGTACCATAGTTTGAATGTTAAAAATAATGAGAAACATTAAATGTTATAATGTTTTAATCTTTCTTTCATACCCATCCCATTTATCAAACATGTGCTTAATTTTCTTGATATTTGAACATGACCTTTATACTTTTAAATGAGTCTCAAAATATATCTTTTAAAACTTCACTTTATAAAGTACCTGTACACTTGGAGGGTATTATGTTTGTTGACAATTAAACCATTGCAGATTGGAAAAAAATACATAGGGAATGATACCAAATTAAGCCAATCAAAAAGAGGTTAGTGAGAAGGTCTGACAAGACCACCCCCAACTAGATAATCCCAGCCAAAGCTTTGTCTAGCCAGGTCTTGAAAACCTCCAAGGATGGAGATTCCACCACCTCTCTCTGTAACCTGTTCCAGTGTTTTACTACCCTCCTAGTGAGAAAATTATCCCTAATATCTAACCTAAACTTACCTTGCTTTAATTTGAAACCATTGCTCCTTGTTTTGTCATCTGTCACCACTGAGAACAGTCTAGCTTCATTCTCTTTTGAACCTCCCTTCAGGTAGTAAAAGACTGCTTTAAATTCCCTCTCTGTTTTCTCTTTTCCAGATTAAATAAGCCCAGTTCCCTCAGCCTCTCCTTATAAGTCATGTGCCCCAGCCCCTGAACCATTTTTGCTGCCTTCCGCTGGACTCTCTCCAATTTATCCACATCCTTTCTGTAGTGGGGAGCCCCAAAACTGAACACAGTACTCCAGATTTGGTCTGAGTAGTGCTGGCAACACTCCTACCTATGCAGTCAGGGTGCCATTAGCTTTCTTGGTAGCAAGGGCAAACTGTTGGGTAATATTCTGCTTATTGTCTACTGTATCCCCCAGGTCCTTTTCTGCAGACCTGCTACCCAGCCAGTAAGCCTGCAGCCTGTATCTGTGCATGGGATTGTTCTGTTCTATATAAATATATGACATCAAACTTTTCTCCTTTGTCCAGGATGTGCCACCTGGTCATAGAAGGAAATGAGGTTGGTCAGGCAAGACCTACCGTCAATGAAGCCATGTTGGCTGTCTGTCAGAATGTCCCCTTGGGCTGGTGAAAAACTGATGCAAAGTAATTACTGAGGAGATTAGTTTTTTCCTAGGTGTTGGTTGTCAGCTTCCCATTTGGTTCTGCAAGGATCCAATGTTGCCCTTGTTGGGCTTTTTTTCTGACTTCCCACATATTTGAAGAAGGACTTTTTATTGTCCTTGATTCCTGTAGCCAGTTTGAGTTCAGTTTCAGCCTTGGCTTTTCTGATCCGCTCCCTACAGGTGTGGACCAGTGCTGCATAATCCTCCTTAGTGATAGTTCCCAACTTCTATCCCTTATAAGCTTATCTTTTCAGATTCAGGAGGTCCATGAGTTCCTTATTAAGCCAAGGAGGTCTACCAACCCTTTTGCTACCTTTCCTATAGGCCAGAATGGACTTCCCTTGTACTTTTAGGATCACATCCTTAAAAAGCAACCACTCATTGTGGACTCCCCTCCCTGTCAGATCATCGTCTCTCAGGGCCTCAAAAAACAGCCTCCTGAGCTTGTGAAAGTCAGCTTTCCTAAAATTGAGGATTTCTGCAATGCTGGCTGATTTGCCAGCTTTGCAATGGATAAAGTGATCAACTCATGATCACTGTCACCAAGCTTCCCTTTGATCCCAGGTCACTGACTAGATTATCCCCTTTGGCCAGTACCAGATCCAGCAGCACCTTACCTCTTGTCAGCCCATAGACTTCTTGAGTCAAATAGAGTTTGTCAATGCAAGTGAAGAAGCTTCACAACCAATCAGTTTTGGCTGAATGTTCTTCTCATAAGATGTCAGGGTGGTTGAAGTCTCCCCTGATGACCATGTACTGAGAGCGTGCAGCCTCTGCCGGTTCCCTAGAGAATTTGTGGTCAAGCTCTTCCTCCTGGTTAGGAGGTCTGTAATAGACTCCTACACTTATATCCCCTTCACCATGTTCTCCCTATATTCTAACCCAGAGGGTCTCAAGTCACCCTCCTTGGGTACCAGTCTTTTGTAGGGAAGTGTATTGCTCCTTCACATTGAGAGCTACATCCCCGCCCTTCCTTGCAACATGATCCCTCTTGTACAAGGTACAGCTATCAATACATGTGGTTCAGTCATAGGTGGAGTCCCACCAGGTCTTTGTTATCCCTATGAGATTATATTCATTTTTGCTTAGCAGAAGGAACAGTTCCTCCTGTTTTTTCCCCATATTCCTGGCATTTGTGTACAGGCAGCTAAGCCTGCCATTGGAAGCCCTGGGCTTCCCAGTCCTCTTAGAAGAGTCCTATCCTTGGTCTGGAGTAGGAGTGAGTTCCTGTGTGTTACCTGATCTGCTGATTCTGTGGTTGTCACTTCCAGGGCTTGCACTAGTGATTGTCTACTCACCCCCCAGAGATCTTAGTTTAAAGTCCTGTCGAGCAGGTCAGACATTCTGGCTGAGAAAGCTTCTTTCACCTCAGAGTGAAGTGGAGGCCATCCCTTCCCAACAAACTACTGCCTCTCTCTCTGAAGTGCGGACTGTGATCAAAGAAGCCTAAGCCTTCACAATGGCACTAGCACTGCAGTCTTCTGTTGATTTCTTCAATACATCTCTCCCTCCTGTGACCCTAGGTAATGCATTTCTTTGTTCCCAACATCAACAACTGGTGGTTGTGTGGTAGAGTTTCAGCCACATCAGCAACATCAGCACTGGTGGTTGTGTGGTAGCGT
>NW_017729024.1:17049762-17063561 GCF_001723915.1 Gavialis gangeticus | reverse complement strand
GCCCCATAACCAGAAGGCTCGAGGAGAAAGTTACCTCTGCCCCCAACCCTCTTAGTCCATCCCCTAGAGACCTGTAGTCACTCTTGACCTGGGCAGGATTGCTCCAAACTGTGTAATTCTTGCCCACATGAATAAGGAGCATGGGGGAGTAGTTGGAGGGTTGGCCGAGTTTAGGAATCCTCACTGCCACATCCTGTATATGAGCCCCTGGGAGGCAGCAGATCACATGGGCCAGGGGGTCAGGGTGGCAGATTGCTTCCTCTGTTCCTCTCAGGAGTCACCCATTACAACCACCCTGCATCTCTTCTTAGGGGTCACAGCTAGCTGCCTGTCTTCATCCAGAGCCAGGGCTTCTGGTGATGTCCCTGATGATGGGGTGACTCCTGTTGCTCAGTTCCAGGGGAGGAGTGCCTGTAGTACTGTGTCTTGGGACCTGAGATAGATCTTCAAAGTTTGGATACAGACAAACATACATTTGTAGTGGCTTCAAAAGGGGAGGGGGAGCTGATATTCTGGACAGGACAGCAACTGTTATGCAGTAACAAGCCTGTGGAGATGTAAGTGGAGCAAACCATTCCACCTTCAACTTGGCTTCATCCAGGGTCGGTTTTGGTGATTGAGCTCACTTGTATCACTGCAGATTCATGCACGCATAACAGTTCCCAAGCTGTGGTACCCCCACCACTTTTGAAGTGGCTTTACTAACTAATTAGAAAGCCTGTTACATGAAAATACTATAGTACCAGGGGTAGAGGAAAAGAAATCAGGAGGAACATTAATAAACTGGTGAACTAAGTAGTGGGCGATTAACAGGTGTGGACTGCCCCTTCACCCACCTATCAAAGTATCAAAAACTTCCTGAAAAATGACAAGATGAAGGACAAAAACTGATGCCTGGGAACTTTATAAAAGAGGGCTTCAGCAACTTATGTTCCCCAGGACCTTTTACTCAACACATCATTGCACCTTCTAAAAAAGTCCACCCTGAATCTTCTATTGAATAGTCCAAGCAAGTAGGACACTGAGGACTGCCAACTGGATCACATTAAACAGACTCATAAAATTGTAATCTACAGCTACATTCTTTGCAGCAAAGCTAACAAAACTATTTAAAATGACAAAAGTAGCACTTAAAAACAACTTAGATGCAATTTTCTTATTCTTTGTATCCTAAAAGTGCTTCTCCAGCTGCATAAGGGGCCATTTCTGTACTTATGTACTGTTTGCAATTCTATTACCTTCTAGTATCTACAGAGTGGGCACATCTACATGAGCACTTTACTGTGGAGTTGCCTAATTAGCTCCTCTGTAAAGCATCACTGTCTACATGAGTGCCCATATTAGGGTGCAGTAGATTAACTCTGCTGTAAAAGTGTACTGTTGGGGACAGTACTATCTCAGGGTAGAGTACTTACCTGTGGTGAAATGAATGTGTAAATGCTAACCTGGGTGTACATTGCACCCTGTCAGCACAGGCAGCAGGGGGCCAGACCTCTGCCTGCTGCTTAGTCATAGGGCTGTGAACACTGGGGCAATCTCCTGCCCCATCCAACCCCTCCACCACCTGCCACTGCCTCCTGGAGCCTGGGACTGATCCTTCAGACTCCTTGTCACCCCAGGCCTGCTCCAGCCTGGCTCAAAGTCCTGTGGTCCTGGGTGCATGTGAAGACTCTGTGCCCAGGTGCAGCTGATTCTGGTATGAACTGTGCCAAAGTTTATGATGTTACCTTAATGGCACATGCAGATGCACCCAGTATAAACATGGAAACATCCACATCAAAACTGAACATGCTCCAGAGGCTATATACGGGCTGTGCAGGTATGAAACTATGTACACGGGCAAATCACAAAGTTGTAGCTGGACAAAAATCCATGGTTAGGACAAGCAAGGAATTCCTTTTGAAGTTGGCTCTCTAGACATCCAAGAGGGATGGTGGAGCCCAGAGAAAGCAAACAAGCTAAAGGATGTGTGGCTCAGGCGGGGAGGGGGTGCTTTAATTAAAGCAGCTCTGAGAGCCGCTCTAATTAAAACGCCCAGAGCGTCTCATGTATCAGCATCCCCATGCTTCAAAATGGCAGTGGGAGTGCTTTATCTAAAGCTCATTTGACCTTTAGATAAAATGCCGTCACTGCCATTTTGAAGTGTGGGGACTCTGATACATGAGCTGAGGAGGCTGGCTGGAGTGCAGTAATCACCATACTCCAGCAGACTGAGTCTGCTCCAACACACTGTAATTACAGTCAACTCTTGTGGTATAGAGGCAATATCTTTTATTAGACCAACTAGATAGTTAAAAAAAATATATTTGCAAGCTTTTTGAGCTCACACACCCTTCTTCAGGCAAAGAGGAATGCAATCTAATAAAAGATATTACCTCTATGATAAGAGTTCTGACTGCTTTGCCTTTAGACCAGCCCAGCTACAAGCTTTATCTCTGTAATTACAGTGCATCTGAGCAGCCTTCACACTCATGTATTGGCACCCTGAGAGCTTAAGCCCTGGCCGCCCCCCTCTCAGCACCAAGTTCCTAACAGCTTGGTGAGACCTAAGAGCCCCAGGAATGTTGCTTCCCCAAGGTTCCCTAGTTTCACTGAAACTGACATAGTGGTAGCCCTACTCTCAGTGAGGAGCCACAGCTCAGCTGGACCTGGGGAAATACATTTCCTTGAGGCTCTCTGGTCTCACTGAAATTGAGCCTCCTGGCAGGGAGACCACAAGGCCAAAGTAGTCTTCTCCAGTACCATGGTCTCTTTGCAGCTAAGCTGCTCAGAGTAGTTGCTCCCAGCAGGAACTGGGGAGAGGGGAAGCCACTAGAGTTTTGGAATGGGGGGGGGACAGGGAGAGAATCTGGGAGCTGTGCATCCTGGGATGATGGAGGAATGAAAATAAAGTGTTTTACTTCCCCTGAATATTCAAACAATACAAATATAAAGGTACCTGTTCTCTGAAAGGCGTGAAGAGGGGCATTCTTAGAAATTTCTATTTGCTATTGGTATGGAGGAAATGAGACAGAAGAGTATCGAAGATTAATTATTTCAGTTCATTGATATGAGGGTCTTCATTTAAGTTCATTCAGCAACTCCTTTACTCATACTGGGCACCTTTACATGAGATACTTTACTGCACAGCAGACTAATTTGCCACATAGTAAAGTGTCACTGTGTACACATGCATAGCAATTAGGGTACATTAGACTAATTTACTGCACTGCCAGATAGTCGCATCAGATACAAGTAGTATCTGGCAATGCAGTAAATTACTGCATGTGTGTGTGTAGATGATGACTTCAGGATTAGTTTATTCCAGCTCAGACTGAACCAGAGTATATTCAGTCACATTAATTGCATATGTACTACTAAATAGCCTGTAAAACTAACATCATCTGGCTCTTGGGGGAGACTTTTTAATGGACTTTAAAGTTCCTCTTGAAACTGAAATGATATACCTACCTAAAAGGGCTGCATGAAGCTTCCATTGCTGATTTGATTTGTGGAGATTAAGCCCGATTCAGTGGCCAAATCTTCAAATCCAAATTAAATCAGGAGACCCTTTAATCTCTCCGAATTGAATCGGAACCCTCCAAATCAATGTGGAGAGATTTGATGATTCAGACATAGACACAGTTTTAAATGTTTTTTCTACATACCTCCAGCTACCAGACAACTCATGAATGCTGAGAAGCTGGGGCAGATGGAATGTACCATGAGAGTGTGGGGTGGTCCCCAGAGTGCTCAGCAACAGACCCAGAACTGGATCACAAGCACTTCCACTCCACTTCCATGTTCACTAAGGAGCACGCTGGGGACCCCGCAGCTCACCCCCTGGCTCAGCGACTACTGTCTCCTGGGTCTGGAGGGGCACCCAGGGTCCCCCCATGGCCAATCTCTGAGGAGTTCCACCACACGCTCCCCTGCCACTTCCAGGTCTGCCGCCAAGCATCAACTAATTGAATCACTGTCCCTGATTTGGGCCCAATCCAAATCCAAAATGAATACGGCCCATTTTGCACACCCCTACTACCTGGCTCTTCAAGTACTGCCTCATCTTCCTTTCACTTCTCAGTTCATTGGAAGTACTGCTCAGAAATTAATTATGGCGTTATGATTCTCCAGTCCCATTTTAACACTCTTTCCAATCTGATTTTTACTCACATGCTTTATGTCAATTCATTCCAGACCTGTTTCTTCCTGAACAAATACATTTTTTTAGAGGTCTCTCTCACATTATGGCCACATTCAGACATGCAGGGGCATGCGGTTTGTGGTACCACAAATTGCTTTTCAGCACCACAAACCACATGCAGTAATTTTTAGAAGTGTCTTGTGTTGTAAATTTGTAACATGGGGCCAAAATTTGCTACCAGGATTTCCTGGTGGAAAAAAGAAGAACAAAAAGTGGAACAATGCATGCATAACAAGCATATGCCAACACACACAGAGGTCAGGCTGTCCAGAACAATGTTCTGGCTGCAGGCCAGGCCTCCATGCTGCCTGTGTCTCTGATGCTCCAGGCCGCCAGCACCACTGCTGGCCCTAGCCTCCAGCTCTCCCTGGCTGAAGAGCATGGGCAGTTTGCCTATTGTGGGCAAATCTGTCCTGCAATAAAGCACACATGCAGGGGTGTGTGCTGTGGTAATTTGTGCCGCTGCAAGCACATGCCCCTGCATGTCTGGACATGGCCTATGAGTCCATTCATACCATCTGATGAAGTAGGCACCTGCCCACACATGCTTCCATTTTTCTGAAGGAGCTAGTCTATTAAGTGTTTTTCCTTCTGCTTGACTTCAAAATAATATGGCTGACTACTACTCTTTCTGACATTATATCATGGATGTTCAGCTGTTAAGCTTAAGTTCAACAGGGTCACAAAAGATTTCCCAGTCTTTGACACCAAACCTCTTCATCTGAATCCAAACACAAGGTCCATCCAAGGCAGATCAGTAAGCCAGCATAATTAAGGTATGTCAGTGACACAGAAAGGAGTGATGTGGTCTTCATTATCTCTGGATGCCTTTGATTCCCCAGCCATGTACCTACCCATAGAAATTGACTGGTGACATCTTTAAGAAGCTATTCAGATCCATATTTGAACATCATACCTCTGGATGAGTTCATTATCTTGGATTTAGCCCACACTTTACATAACATATTGCTTCTTCTATCCATCTACACAGCTAAAATTCCTAACCAGGGTCTCATAATTGGATTACGCTATCTCTTCCTCTTACAAATGTCTGTCCCACTTCTACTCACTCAGAATGCTGCAGCACAGATCACTTTCCTAGTTTTCTGGTATGATCATGTTAACCCTCTCTTCATATTTCTCTACTGTCTCTTTAATTCATTGAATCAAGCATCACTCACTTATCTACATTTTCAAGGCCCTGCACCGCTTGTCCAACTAACTGTCATGTCTCATTCACTACAAAGATGCTATTGCTCACTGAGACCAGCTTTCATCACTTAACACATTTTCAGATTTTACTGCTTTCTCTTATAACTCCTTATAGATTGGAGTGGGTCCCCACAAGTATTGCCTCTAAAGCTGATCAACATTGTATCATTGTTTCCTTGTGTTTTCCTGTTTGTTGGCATCTGCTTACTGTCACTTATCTTAGATTGCAAGCTATCTAAGTCAGGGGCCATATTTTTATTCTGCATTTGTACAAGGCCTAGTACAACTGCCTTCTGGCTACGGCTTCTATGAACTACTGCAATACAGTTAAGTATGGATATAAAAATTGTATTTAATTGAATATATGCTACTTCTATGTATATATAACAGTGCTATCATATCCCTACACTGATGAGATCCTTAATATACAACATACAATATGGTCATAATGAGCTCACATTAAATTTGCTTCCCTTCTCTGGCTGCTCTTGCATTTTTTAATACTTTTCCAATATCTGCTATGTAGGACATCAAATTATTCAACTTTCTCCACTGTGATCAATAACTTTTTTGTATGTCACTGTCTTTAAAAATTAAAAGCAAATAACTTATTATTCTCCAAAACTATCCATGGCCAAGTAATACATGAATCATTGTCTGCCAACATCTACTTATATGTAGTCCTTTATTTGTTATTTTAATGGCTATTTTGATACTTGTGACTCAAGATCACAGTCAAATCTGGTCTTAGTCAAATCTGGTCTTCAGCAAATGTGAACAACTGAAGAAGCCAGCTTCTTCAATAAATACAGGTTTCTTATCTCAAAGCTTTATATGGCAATTTGTAGTCCCTCAGAGAGAAGCATCTCACTAAATGGCAAATGGAAAAGAGATTCAGGTATCGTAGTAACACAGCAACATATGTATAAGTGAGTTTATTACTCTATTTATCTTTAAGAGATGCCAGCATTGTCAATTGTTATGTAGCCATCTGGTTGTATTTTTCAGGCAGCAAAAGTGCTGTCTTCAGTATAATGCTGTGCAATATGCAGCCTCTTAGGCCTGGTTTTGAACAAGTTTTACACTAGGGTAGCTGTACTCTTTTTATTGTTCTTCTTACTTTTATCTGGTATAAGTGAAAACAGAACCAAGCCTTATGTATTGTTCCTGCTGATGAAAATACTCATAGAAAATAATGTATTAGAATAAGTTTTTTCCTGATAATCCATCAATTAACTGATCCTAACTTCATCTAATCTACTTGTTAAATTTACACCCATATACCAAACTGTTTGTGTAAATAATCCAATGGGGAATGATAAAATGTTCATTTCAATTAATATGCTATCCATGTGGTTAGACATACACATGTAAGGGCTTCACCTCTTTAGAGCCATAGGAATGATTAGAAATGTGACAAATTTCAGTATCTTGAACACAATCTCTGAAAAAAGTCAATGTGTAAGAAGCAGCAGTGCAGTTATCTTAAGGAAACTTGACTCTGCTTACTCCTACTCTTCTGTCCTGACATTAATGGCTAAGATTGGTACAAGGAAGCATTCTGGGAACCAATACTACTGATTAAATGCCTTGCTGGATTTGGATTTAAAGCTACTACACACTTCTGTGACTCTTTCACTAAGAATTGTTGTTACTAGAACAAGAGTTACAAGAATTTATAGAACAGTATCTGGGCATGTCAAAGACGTTTATATATTTTTAAAAGGTAGCTGAGGTTGGTCAGGTCAGCTAGTCAAGAAAACATTGGTTTTATTTTTACTTTGCTCTTTAATGTTTGCATCAATCATCTAAGTTCTTCATGCAACTATTTCCAAATCTCATTCTATGTGGGTCTTACATTTTTCAAGGCATCACAAACAATATTTATTATATTTATTCATACATAAATTGGATGTAAGTTAGGTTATTAGGATATTAGCATTATATCTAATTTATCTCAGTAACATAAGGCAGTCAGGTGGTTTCTGTAAGGAATAATTCAGTAATGTTTACAAATATAGTCAGATATTAAATAATTTGTTTGGAGAGTATGATAATCATAAACTATATAATAAAAAGTTACTTGTCATATTTTAAGTGATTAGCATGTTAAATCTTGGAAGATACTGAATACCTGCTCACTGGTGATGAATGATTCAATTCCCATGGTCTTAGTAACAGATTAAAAAGATAAACAATTTAGATTGGTTTGTATGGGTAGCCTATAGAGTATAATAAATGCTGATATATAACCTAAAAGGCTAGGAATCAGTCATGAAATTATGATTTCTAATGCTGAGTATGAAACTGATTTCTGAGACTCTGGGCAATTCAGTAAATCCCCTTGCCTCAGTTTCCCCGGTCTTACCTTGTTAAATTATACAAGATGGAAATCATTAGTTAGATAGTCAGACCAACCCCTCAAGTTCCTCAGAAATATTGAGCATTCTTCACTTCCATTGAATTTTTCCCATTTCATAAAAACAAAACAGAAACTTTTATGAGAAGAGATACCACTTGCTCTGCTGTCTACTTACATAAACACATCTTTGTTCAGTAATTAGTGTGTTTGCCTACTTTATCCTTGAGCCAGAATAATGGATTTGATCCAAAGGACTAAAGAAATTCACTTCCTGCTGGGAATGGTCAAAATATCTCCAGAGACTCTAACTATATTTGTTACAATTTGTGGAATCCATTCCTAATTGCTTATGTGCAAAAACATTTCTCTCCAAGGGTTCCATGATATGTAGTTTTGCAGATGTCTTTTCCTGAATTGATCTATTGGGAAATAATTTTCCCTTCCTAACAAAGTGAAAACAAGGATTTTTCTAAAAGCTCAGGTAAAAGTGACAATCTGGTTTACATTAAACAAAAGACCAAAAGTAAAAAGCATTTACAAAAAAATGAATATAACATATCAACTGAGAATTATGTACATGGTCAAAACATTGCAACTATTAAAAATAACACAAGTTATAAGTGCAACCATAGGCAAAAGGCAGTACTGGAGAGTAGTTATGTGAGAAACAGTGATTTAAAATGTATTAGTTTTAAATTATGTTCGTTTACCAGTTTTCTTCAAATAAGTATTTTCTTGTTTCAAATATTTGATCTTTCATTTGGCAAGATGTCATGATTTTTTTAAATAGCATTTTTCATTTTCAAATACATAGAATTTTTATACTTAGAAGATAGCTAAAAATAGAAATGAAGGCTGCATGAATGCAAAGGAAAATACCTACAATTTTTCTCTGCCCTATTTAAGTTCTAGGTAGGCCTTGGAGCAATATGCTCAAATCCATAAAACTTAAGTCAACTGGATTGGAATCTTTCACAGAGAGGATGAGGGAAATGGTTATCTTGTCCATGATCCTGCAACTGCTTCAAGGAACCACGGGAAGGCAGAATATGTTGTGAACAGTAACCTATCCTAACGCACATCTGAAAGCCATAACCTTTCCCACCATAACAAATTAGTTCAGCTCACAAACCCCTGGCCCAGATCCTTACTCTTCTTCTTTTTTTCCAAAGTCCCAGGGCTAGAGAAACTTTTGTTGCCAAGAGTCACAAATAGTGAAGAGAATCTGACTCTTACCAGGTGCTTAAGTCAAATATAGGGCCCTGTGCCAGGTGAATTTCAGGCTATGTGAGACAATGAAGAGCAGTGCATGTGGCCCAGTAAGAACTGGTCAGCATTTTTCTGATATAATTTTTTCATGGGAAAATTACAATTTATTGAGGTGGAATATTTTACAGAACCACATTGATGTTGACAAAAAAATCATTAAAAAAAATAAAGCATGCCAATTTTTGTCTTTTCTAGCTTTTCTGAATGGAATGTTCCTTTATTTCCCCCCTCATTTCAAAATTACTGCTTCATTGCAGTTTTTTGCATTATTTACATTACATTAGCAATCCCTCGATTTGAGAATAAATGCCTACCAGGGCTCAGTAGGTCTTGAGATGATTTAAGAGACCAAGACTTGAGCCACAGATCCATCTGCATAAGCTTCAGCTCTTTCCACAGAGGAAAGTAGGCTGCAGGTTGGGATTTATTTCCTTTTCCTTCCTCCACTCTCTCTTCTCTGCTTCAAAAGCAAACATTTTGTCTTGAAATGGGCTGCTGGTTTATTGAGGCTGTGCCACCACTGAAATCAGCTGGCAGCCAGCTCCTCCCAACCCTTGATTCTGACATCTGTTTTCTTGAGCTATGCCTTCAGTAGCATTTTATTTAGCCACTGTGAGATCTCAAGCAGTTACTACACTAGGATTTTACATTTGATTATATAAATAATATACCATATTTTTCTTGAATACCAAATACAACCCAGATAAGACATGCACCTTGTTTTTGGGAAAGCAGAATGAAGGGGATTTTTTTTTCTAAAGTATGGCTGCATAGAGCAGGGACAGAGCCTAATATTCAGGTCATTCACCTTCCCTTTTTATTTCTGATAATTCCCTCATTTCTCCTACATAAAGCCTACCTTTTTGGATTTTTCCATGGGAAAGTGTTGGAAATCAAGATTTGGATAGGAGTCAAAGATTACATTGAATTTTTTATGATTAAGCTTCATTCAAATTGCAATTTTTTCAATTAGCCAGTCGAAAGAGGCACGTTTAACATTATGGTGTTACTTGATCTCAGTTGTCCCAAGGAAGCACAATGAATATAATTTTTATTCCAGATTTTTCCAAGTCCTCCAGTTAGAACAGCTTAAAATCTTTGTTTCCTAATCTGTCAATTGTCTTGTAGTACAGCAGTTTATGTTGAACATACATTGTCTCTTTAGTAGGAAAGTTACAGTATGCATAATACATGCTAGAAATGACAGTATAGATTTACAGGAAAACTAGTTGGCATTTTTTCCCGCTAACTCAGTACTAACAATTAACTCTCTCAAAAGCTGTGCTGTCAGTAAAGTAGTAATACGTATACTGCAAACATAAAAGTGAAAAAATGGGTTGTAAAATATTAGCACTAAAATGTACACTATACAACTGGAAACAACACATACCTTCACATTTCTGCTACCCAGTTTTTATAATAAAGCTAAATAGTGCAAATGCAAAGTACCATATTATAGTGGAGCTAGCAGGCAACCTTAACTATTGAATAAATTATAAGCCCATGTTTTTTAGTTACTTAAGTGTATTCAGACTTTTACTCTTTTCTCAAACTGAATTTATTTATATAACCATTAAAATAGTTCAAACAATATTGAGAACAAGGATAGTGAAATGCTAGGTAGTTTTGTTGTTGTTAACTTACCTTCCTTTCCCATGCTGCCAAACACCAGAGGAGAAACTTGGTATTTGGTAAGAGGGATGATGGGAAGAAGGGATAGAGCAGAGAGCATTTTGCTGCACTTCTGAAGATGCACTAAGCTGAGACTTGTCTGATTCATAGGTCTCTGGAAATTCCCATTTGGACATACCCACAGATTTTTTTAGAGGCCTGCTGCTACATTTTTATTTATCCTGAATAGCACTGATCATACTCCCACTCTCAACAGATATTCCAAGTTAGACGCTTGAAAATGAGTAAGTAGCAGCTTTAACATTTTCAGCTTTAAACAATAGGAAGGATCATTGGTTTGGAAACCAGAAGAACATAACATTTCATCTTAGTTTTTCCCACCAATAAGTAGTGTTAATTCTGTACAATCCTTGTTGTATGTACAGTAATGCCTTACTAAACTGAGAAAATGAAATTCCATTTTTTTTGGCAAATATCAATAACAAGTTGGGAAAAGTTACTTTGGACTGAGTTGGGAATATAGCCCAGGTTACTAGCATGTCAAGTCTTACTCACCTTAACACTCTCTCCAGTTGTTCACCCTCAAGTTTACTGAAGAGCACTGGGTGGGATTCCCCACCTGCTCTCCTGGCTCCAGTTCCCAATTCTTTAAAAAACAAAAAGAAAAAAGCCCCAACTCACCAGCTCCTGCCAGGTGGGGATCGATTCCTGCTGCCCCTCAGTGTCTCATGCTGTGTGTGGAGCTCTGCCATGAGCCTCCAGAAGTCCTGAGGCTGCTGCAGCAGGCGGTGAGTGGGGGCTTTTCTTTTTTTTAAAGAACCAGGAGCTGAGGCTGGTGGGGCAGCCATGGTGGAGCTGGGAGAGTGGGCAGGGGGCTCGTGGCAGAGCCCTCCATGCAGTGCATGGAAGTGGGGAGGGGGGCAGCATGGATTACTCCCCCGCCTGGCAACAGGCAATGATTGGAAGCTTTATTTATTTTTATTTTTTTAAGAATTGGGAGCTGGGGCCAGGTGGGGCAGTCATGGTGGGGACTGGGAGAGCAGATGGGAGTGAAGGGACACTCAGGGGGACTGGGAGAGCAGGCAGGACATGGGGCCTGGCAGGGGTCCCCCAATGGTCCCCTCCCCCCTTCCTCAGCCCCTACCCACTACTTACCAGCACAGAGTCAGGGTCCAGCTCCCTGCGACAGTGAATGAGGACTGCCCAAATCTCTGAAGCTCTCTGAATGTTTTCCAAATCAATTCAGAGAGCTTCAAATGGATTTGGACCTTTTTAGTGGTCACATGCTTCAATTCCGATTCTGAGATTCGGCTGCCCAGTTGGGCCAAATCTCCTCTGAATCAAATCTTCACCTGAAGCTTCGCATAGCCCTACTGGACAGTATGATGACCAGAAGGAAACCAGTTGACAATGCGCAAAGATTAAGAGTTATCAGAAGGGAAAAATAATACAAAAGGAGGACATGATGGACAAGGGCACACCACCAACCCATCTCACCCACCCCACTGGGCTTTTGACTTCAAGGCTGCTGACATTTGACATTCAAGAAAGAACCTCAGGGTGAAGCTCACAAACTGGCCAGATGTACCTTGACTCTGATGACAGCTCTAGGTCTGGTAGATATTAAATTGTTTGCTTTATTCTTATCTGCTATTACTCTGTATCAGTAACATTTGCCTATTATTGAATGAAGAGGTCGTAGTTAGTTTGAGGGTTTGAGGTCTTCCCAGAGCAAGGTATCTGGGTCATAAATCCAGATCCAGTGCCAATACATATTAAAGAGCTGTTCCAAATGACAAGCTTCTAGATACTACATGGTATCAGAAGTGGATGGCACAACATGCTGGAAGACCCAGGGAAAGAGGAAATACACACATAGCTGCTATGGAGCCTGAGAGCCTGCAAGTAATGCCCTCTCCTCCCCCGCACACACACACATACACATGTAGGTCTTCTTCAAATTACAAGCCTCCAGATACAAAATTATGTCCTTCCAGTATGATTAAAATAAGCATAGAACACTGTCTAATGCAGTCTCACTTTGACCTAACTCTGAAGCCAAGAGATTCTTTGAAACATCACAACTCAGAGTTTCACAAGGAAAACCCTGAGACATAGAAAGGATCTATGAAAGGCTTGATAATTCTTCACTAAAAATTAGTAGGTCTGTTAGGGAAGGCTCTGGGGATGAGAGCCAGTAAGATGAGTCCAGAAAGATAACGAAGTTTCACGTCAGTGAAACAAACCAATCTGAATCTTAATCAAGATTTTGAATCAATTCATAAACCAGTCTGTGTCCTGAATTATCTTTCCCCTAAATCATGTTTTAAATCATTAAGTTACCATACAAAGTATATATAATAAAATTCCTATTCCTTCTCTTCCTTAGTTATAACATTTTTTCTAGTGTTACAAAATTATATTTTTGTCTTTTTTAGGGTGACCAAAGTAAAGCTAACCTAATAAAGCATAAAGCTTAACTTTGATTCATCCATCTACTGATGGCTATGCTGTTATCCATAATTGTCCTCAAATGTTTTATTGAAATTCCTAATGTGCCTATACATTAAATTGGTTCACTGTGTCCATGAATATATGCATAACATTTCTGGACACTTATATCTGATATACATAGACTAACTCTGTAGATGTCCCTGAACATCTGTTTTCTTTTTTTCATTTTCCTCTATTGACATGCATTTTTCTGTAAATTTAGCCTAAAATATCCAGAAGTGTTAAGAATTACCATATGCTGACAAAAATAGGACAATGCATCTTTTAGAATTTGATTATGATATCCTTTTAGTTAGGTATATAAATTGATTTCATTTTGGTAAATTATTAAAACCATCTTAACAAAAAGACCACAATACTATTTTAGTTTATTAAACCAAAAAGCAAAAAACTAATCACAGTATCATAGTTGGTAGGGTCAGAAGGGACCTGAGTAGATCATCAAGTCTGACCCTCTGCCATGGCAGGAAAGACTACTGGGGTCAAACAACCCCAGCAACGTGTTTGTCTAGCCTTGTCTTAAAGACCCCCAGGGTAGGAACCAGCACCACTTCGCTTGGAAGTTGGTTACAGATCCTAGCCACCCTGACAGTGAAGTAGTTCTTACTTATGTCTAATCTGAATTTA
>NW_017729024.1:17041044-17044762 GCF_001723915.1 Gavialis gangeticus | reverse complement strand
TAGTACTTCCTTATGTCTAATCTGAATTTACCCTCTGCCAGCTTGTGACCGTTACTTCTAGTCACTCCTGGTAGTGCTCAGGGGAACAGGGACTCACACAATGCCTGCTGGGCCCCTCTGACTAATCAATTTAATACTTTACTCTATTTTATATTGACATGAGTACTATTGTTTAAAAATATTGAAATGGATTTTTTTTCCAGTTAAGAGAAGGTGAATGTATTATCCACTATGATAATCTAAAATACACTGATAGCTTTACCAAAGTAGTGACTGGTTATTTTAGGTCAAGTACTAAGGTATCCAATTCCTCAAATTTGGGCAATTTGCATAAGAGTTTAAATGTTTCTTTTGATACTGTCTTCACTAATGATTGCATTTCATTGATACTGTCCTCAAATTCAGTTTGAAATTGATTCGTTTGCTTGCTATATATTTTGAAAGACTTGTACAACTTAGCATAAATTCAGTTCACCTCTCATACTTTGAAAGTAGTGCCAAACAAAATATTACATCAGTATTGAAAGGCTGAACACATGCTTTGTAAATTCTCTTTTTCTCCTTCTCCTTAAATTGAATACAGTTCACAACATTGTAACATACTGTCACATTAATTCATACCTTAGAAATGCCAAAACTATATGTGGTATGCTAGGGATTTGCAGGTTTACTGGACTAGCACAGGCACATTACATGGGAAAATCAAAAATTAAAAAAAAATGTGGTTTCACAAGGGTTGCGAGGACCCTTTCTGAAAATCTATATTTTAAAACTGGGAGAAATGGAAGTACATGAGGAAAGAAAATACTAATAACTTCTACTAACCCATTTCCAAATTGCACAAAGAAAAACATGTATCAAATTTTAATTGTATCATCAAGTTTCTTCTTCTCTTCATCATGAAGTTTGACATAATCAGGAAAATGAAACCTGAATTGCTTACCCCCATTGGAATTAGAGGTCTTAACTCCATGCTGATGGTTTGCTCCACTTTCAGAGTTTATGAAAATACTTGGTTTTTTTAATCTCCTGTTCTGGAAGACGTTAAGGGTCAATTCACTAAATATTTTACTACTTTTTCTGTGGATTGACCATAATTCTTTTTCCTCTAATATAGAAAACACTGTAATGAGATAATTATCACTGACATTAATGTTTCATTCCCATGGTATTTATGAAATATTTCTAAGCAACTAAGAGAATTAATCTTAGGGACACTGCTATTTTGCTAAAAAAAAAATTTAAAACTTCTTAATCAAAATATTCCCCTATGTAGCTGAAAAAACCCCATAATCAAGCAATGACAAGTAAAAACAGTAAGAACTATGAATTCAGTCCTACACATTATTATAGCTTACCATGAACTTGAAGTAATAGTCTCTATAGCAGCTAAATCACAAAGAGTACCAGAGCATAAATATGCAGGAGACCTCTCATTACAGTCAGGTCATCATATATTTGATTGTCAAATGCCCTGGGTCCTGCCCCAATGTTCCTATTAGGTAAAGGAATCAGATGACCATGCGTCTGAGAACAAGCAAGCAGGAGAGTGTGGTCAGCCAATATTGAAGGAGACTCAAAGGTATTCTGGTATTCTACTCAGTGAAAGGCTGAAACATCAAGGGAAATTGATTGTGGCTATAAATCAGGTTCTATTTTGACCAAAATATATAAGGAAAATGCTATAAACATCTCATTTCAGCAAAGATAATATTTTGTTTTCTATTTAGTTAATCAAGAGTTTGATCTGGTTCATAAATCAGTCTCTGTTAATTCAGTTAAAAGCAAACCCTGGTCATAGAGGCTAAGTACAAGAGTTCAAGAAGCAGAGGTGCTCTAACTTTCAGACTTTAAGGGTGTGTCCGGATAAGCCCGTATGTGCCTCTTGCAGCATATCAAACCCCTTTGAGCTGCTGCAAGAGGCATGTACAGGAGTAGGAAAATGTTTCCCCAGCTGCAATTTTGAAGCACACAGGCAAAATTAGACCCCTAAATATCCAGGGGTCAAAAAAAATGAAGCTAAAAAAAGTGGTGCAGGGCACGGTCCCAGACCATGGCAACCTGAGACAACCAGAGACTAGGTCCTCCACAGAAACACTCTGGCTGCCAGAGCTTCACTGTGGTTGGCCCTTGTCATGGTGCTGAAGCACCCTGCCTCTGGTGCAGCTCTGGGGCAGAAATGCCATCTGGGTCACTGGGGTCCCACCTACACAGCAAGGGGCAGGGTGACAGCCCCAGCAGCCCCAGCCTGGGCCCTGCTGCCCCCCACTGCCCTCTGCTGCCCACAGGGGCTCTCTCAGGAGGCCCCAGAGCCATCAGAGCTCCTTCTATGGTGAGTAGAGGCTTTTTTGTCTTTTCTTTTTTTTTTTTAAGTGCCAGTGCCTGGGGTTTGGGGGCCAGCCATCAGGGGGATGGGGGTACAAGTGGGGAATGGGGCAGGGTAGAGCAGCCCTTGAGGGCTCTGGGGGAGCATAGGAATGGGGCTGGGTAGGACAGCCATTGGGGGGGCTGCAGGAGCCAGCGGGGGATGGGGCTAGGTGGGGCAGCAATCAGGGATCTGGGTGGGGCATGTGGGCCCTGCAGGGGGGGTGGTATCCCCTGCAGGGGCCATTTGTCCCCTCTGGTGGGACTGTTACCCCATGGGGGGGGGCTGTTGTCTCTATGGGGGATTGTTACTCCTGTGAGCAGCAGCAAAACATATAAATATTTAGAATTAATTTTATTATGATGATAGAGACACTGATAGGCATCCAAATTACTTCAGCACTGTAGATATATCAATAAAACATGCCTAACTGATCGCTCACTCATTCTCTCTCTATATATAGTAGTGGTCTTTTGTTTCAATCATGGAGGAACATGGATTTGGGGGTATTTTACAGAGTGACTTTGAGATTTTTTTTTTATCAGGGATCTTTCAGTTTTCCAATAGGGAACACCAGAATTCCTGCTAGGAAGACTAGTGGCAGAACCCTGCCTGCTCAGAGCTGGCATCTTGGACACAGCTGGCTGTGGCTGACCTCCTGGCCAATTGAGGTCAGAAGGATATGCTTTGACAGTTTAAAGAAGGCCACCACACTGGGAACATCTTCCAGGTGATAGCTGCCCAGATGGCCAGGCCAGGGCACATATGGCAGCAATGCCACACAAAGACCAACCCTGCAACAGAGCCCGCTGGCAGCTGGCCCAGAGGGGCAGATGCCTCTCCTGGCTGTGCAGTCCCCATCCAGGGATGGCAGATGTGCAGCAAGTCACAGCCAGGCAGCAGCCCCCACTGCCAGACTGCTGCAGTGGGTAGAGGGTGCAGGGAACTCTCAGGGCTGCTTCAGAAGTCCGGCTGGCACAAGGGGTACCAATTTGCTGGGCCCCAGAAGCTCCTGAGAGTGAGTAGCCAGGCAGCTTTTTGTACTGATGGGGCCAGGACAGGGCAGCTTTTTATACTGCTGGGGACAGCACTGGTGCTGGCCCCAGGCTCTAGCTCCCTCTGGCTGCAGATCTTGGAGGAGCCAGGCAGGGTTATTTAGCCCCAACTGGCACAATTTGCTCCACAACAAAGTGCATGTCTGAGCACGTATGCTGTGGCAAAAAGCCCCGGCTCAAATTCACACAACTTCTATATGAGCTGCTGCAAGCACATGTGGTTGCATGTGTGGATGCACTCTAAGTGTCCCCATTTAGGCTAGGAGGAAGTAGAACACGTTAGCACTTGTAGGGAGGG
>NW_017729024.1:17034734-17036044 GCF_001723915.1 Gavialis gangeticus | reverse complement strand
GGGATGGGGGTACAAGTGGGGAATGGGGCAGGGTAGAGCAGCCCTTGAGGGCTCTGGGGGAGCATAGGAATGGGGCTGGGTAGGACAGCCATTGGGGGGGCTGCAGGAGCCAGCGGGGGATGGGGCTAGGTGGGGCAGCAATCAGGGATCTGGGTGGGGCATGTGGGCCCTGCAGGGGGGGTGGTATCCCCTGCAGGGGCCATTTGTCCCCTCTGGTGGGACTGTTACCCCATGGGGGGGGGCTGTTGTCTCTATGGGGGATTGTTACTCCTGTGAGCAGCAGCAAAACATATAAATATTTAGAATTAATTTTATTATGATGATAGAGACACTGATAGGCATCCAAATTACTTCAGCACTGTAGATATATCAATAAAACATGCCTAACTGATCGCTCACTCATTCTCTCTCTATATATAGTAGTGGTCTTTTGTTTCAATCATGGAGGAACATGGATTTGGGGGTATTTTACAGAGTGACTTTGAGATTTTTTTTTTATCAGGGATCTTTCAGTTTTCCAATAGGGAACACCAGAATTCCTGCTAGGAAGACTAGTGGCAGAACCCTGCCTGCTCAGAGCTGGCATCTTGGACACAGCTGGCTGTGGCTGACCTCCTGGCCAATTGAGGTCAGAAGGATATGCTTTGACAGTTTAAAGAAGGCCACCACACTGGGAACATCTTCCAGGTGATAGCTGCCCAGATGGCCAGGCCAGGGCACATATGGCAGCAATGCCACACAAAGACCAACCCTGCAACAGAGCCCGCTGGCAGCTGGCCCAGAGGGGCAGATGCCTCTCCTGGCTGTGCAGTCCCCATCCAGGGATGGCAGATGTGCAGCAAGTCACAGCCAGGCAGCAGCCCCCACTGCCAGACTGCTGCAGTGGGTAGAGGGTGCAGGGAACTCTCAGGGCTGCTTCAGAAGTCCGGCTGGCACAAGGGGTACCAATTTGCTGGGCCCCAGAAGCTCCTGAGAGTGAGTAGCCAGGCAGCTTTTTGTACTGATGGGGCCAGGACAGGGCAGCTTTTTATACTGCTGGGGACAGCACTGGTGCTGGCCCCAGGCTCTAGCTCCCTCTGGCTGCAGATCTTGGAGGAGCCAGGCAGGGTTATTTAGCCCCAACTGGCACAATTTGCTCCACAACAAAGTGCATGTCTGAGCACGTATGCTGTGGCAAAAAGCCCCGGCTCAAATTCACACAACTTCTATATGAGCTGCTGCAAGCACATGTGGTTGCATGTGTGGATGCACTCTAAGTGTCCCCATTTAGGCTAGGAGGAAGTAGAACACGTTAGCACTTGTAGGGAGGG
>NW_017729024.1:17022498-17029734 GCF_001723915.1 Gavialis gangeticus | reverse complement strand
ATGAGCAGATGGATAGCTGAGATCTCATAGGGCGGGAGGGGAGGGGAGTTAAGAGCTTGCCTGATCTGAGTGCAGCAGGTAGGGGGTGCTCTCACACACCTCCTAAAATAAGTTTATCAGGGGTGCTCATCAGAACACCCCAAGGGATGACAAGATTGAATGGTTATAAACTCCTGCAAGACTGTTTCAGGCTGGACAAAAGGAAAAAAATTCTTCACTGTCCAAACCCCCAAGGTCTGTATTAGCCTGCCACTGGAGGTGGTTCAAGGACCTACACTGAATACCTTCAAGAGAAATTTGGATGCTTACTTGCTGGGATCCTATGACCCCAGCTGACTTCCTGCCCCTCAGGCAGGGGGCTGGACTTGATGATCTTCTAAGGTCCCTTCCAGCCCTAATGTCTATGAAGTCTATGAATGTCCTGCAGGCTCAACAGGCTGCTGAAGACTCCCAAGCACAGCTGAATGGCCAAGTCATCCCTGATTGGTTGGAAGCAACATCACAGCCCCTCCCCCCACCACATACAGAGAACCTAGGCATCCTGGACGGACACACACACACACACACTAGTAATCAAAGAACCTATGGTGAGTAACCTGTCCAGACCCTTTCCCCCTCCTGGGGCCAGAAACTGCACAGCAACTCACAACCTTACACTTATCATGCCATGAAAGGTTTCAGCTCTCGGCTGGAAAAACTTGGGTGCACGGGCTCCATCTCCCTGCTGTGGGAGATGGGGGGTCTGGGAAACCCAACCATCTGGACACAGAGGCATCAGCTTTCTGTGGTTCTTCAGGAGGAGAGGGAGGGAGCAGAGTTGCTAGGGAGAATTTCTGTTTCTCAGTGTGCCTTCACTGCAGTGGTGCTAATATGTAGCTGCTCTGCCAAGAGGTTCCTGGAGGATTACCAGTGAAAATGTGCAGATTCACCTGTTAGCTACACCTCAGTTGTGGGGCTTGTAAAAAGCTTTCAGTGTATATTGGGTTCTGTTTGGGCTAGGGTGTGTGTCAGATAGATCCAGGTAAACATACCAGCCTCTCTCAGGAAAGCAATGTGACCTTGAGGGATGGGGGTGGTCTGTTGACAGGCCCAAAGTTTAATAACCCTACTCAGTGTAACAGATTGATAAGCCCCAACAACAGTAGGGGGGGCCAAGCCTGGTGTCTCAGCTTTGTTCCAAGCCAGTGGTATGGGGGTTTGTGGAGGGAGGTTTGAGAGGCATGAGGGCAGTGAGGAGCATCACTAAATTAGTATCATCAGCCTTCAACATGAACAATCACTGAGCCAAGACCATACTGAATATCAGAGTAGACAACCACATCCTTCCCTATGAGCATACCCCAATTTATCAAGGAGTCACATTAGACTGTTCCATCACCTATAAACATCACAGCCAGAAGGTCAGCAATAAAGTCTCTGCACAGGTAACTGGCTTAAGACATTTATCCAGCATGACATGGGGTGCTAATTTCAAAGTGCTCAGAACCATCACACTAGCAATAGTATATGCCTCAGCAGATTAGTGTGTTCCTGTATGGTCCAGACATTGCATTAAGAGATCAACACTGTACTTAACAGTGCACAGGCTCATAACAGGCTGCACAACTTATACACACAGAGATGTAATCCCTGCACTCTTGGGCATTAGACCAAGTAAAATAAGGAGACAGATCCTAACTGATCCCCTTCTGCCAAGTTTATAGAACTCTGGAGAGCCTGAAAGGCCAGGTACTGTGGCTGTTCCTGTTGTACTAAATTTAAGTAAGGGGTAGGATGAATGGAAACAAAATGATAATCAGAGTGATGTGATCTGAAATCCATTCCTACAGTGTTGTATACCAACACCAAATGAGCCCCTCATTGCTCATGAACTTGACAGAGGAGAGTGGGTCAAGCTGAACAGACTGAGATCTGGATATGGATGCTTCAGAACAACACTGTACAAGATGAACGTTTTGGACAGCCCTCTGTGTGAATGTGGTGTTCTCAATCCACACAGCACTTATTCAAAAGCTGCAATCTTTACAAATGCCAGACAGGGTAGATGGAATTCAGACACTGAGTGATAATATCACAGTGGCTCATGGCTGGCATGGGGGGGGCGGGGGTTGGTGCCAGTGACAGCCTTGGGGTGGGGCCCGGCCAGTGCTCAGGCAGAGGAGACAAGCTCTGGCTGAGCCTAGAGCTCTGCTCTGTTGGCAGGGAGAGGCATGACACAATGCTCCATGAGATGTCAGTAGAATGCAGCATACTATGAGTTGGGATGGGATGTTCATTCTGCGTTCTAACCTACAGCACTGAAGTCTGATACCACATCCATCCTGGGTTATCCTAGAGCAGGATCTACCATTTTTGTGGTGCTTTATGGGCCTTGACCATATGTTTGGTTATGACTTCAGAGTGCTTTCTGCATTCCCCCTGGACAAGTGTAACCTCTGTACCTGGCCAGATGTCTTAAATCATGTTAGTCTGATGTCAGGCAGCCAGTAAGGTGTTGTGATACCTTAAAGACTATGGGTGGGAATAAGCATTTGCAACACCTGGTCTAGGTGTAGATGGCTATTTTAAGCTGCCTACACCTAAACCTAGAGCAGGCATGTGCAGGAGTTTGCTGTTGTTGGGAGCAGTGCACACAGCCTTTTTCTATTCCTGGAACTGAATGAGAAACCTCATGTAAGTTAGCTCAGGGCAGGCTGGATCAGGAGTCTAGTAGGTCAGCAGGGGATTTAGTGAGTCTAGGGGGTTGGCAGGTTTGGGGGAGGCTGGTGGCCTGCAGGGTGGGGTATGCAATGGGGAGTGGAATTGGGGTGCTAAAAATAACTCAGTCAAAATCAGGGGGAGGCAGGAACAATGCAGTCCAGGGGCTTTTCCAGCCCTGGGCTGCACAGCAAATGCATGCTGATATTCCACAGATCAGATTAAGTGAACTAACTTAGATTCGGCATGTCATTTCTAGGGAGATTTAAGACCTGTACACACCTGTATTTTTGGGCACTTAGAACAACCTAACCCTGGTTAGGTCAGTCTAAATGTAATGCCTGCATGTACTCTTAACTGTTTTCCATTGCATACACTGTTAATCTCTCCCTTCCAACCCTGAGGTACAATTTGATAATTTTCAAGAAAACACCCCAATTCTTTCAGTGTTTTGGATTTTGTTCCTCTATACATCTCCTAACAAGGAAAGCAGGTTAAGTAATGGAGCTAGAAGGAACAACACTGCATCTCTCTCAGTCAAATGGTACTTGACTCACTGCTGCTAACACTCCAGGCTGTCTCACCATTGCTTTCTGTTCTGATGGTGTTCATGTTATTACTAATTATTTATGTAAGTGTCTGCTGAAACCAGACAGGCTTTGCAGAATGCCCTAAAGGCAATCTTTCAGCCTGTCATTAAATCTCAGGGTAATTTGATTCAAATGGGAGAATGAATTCCAAAATTGAAGGGCCCTCTTTGAAAATGCCTTGTCAGTATCTCTCTCATGACTTAAGTGTGAGGGCCCAATTTGGGTACCTTCACTGATTATAGCTGTAGCAGTATAATGGACACAGACTTTTAATGTAAAGGACACAGTGAAATCGTAATGGGATGCCAAAGTGAGCAGTGTCACCTTAATTATCAACTTTTTTGGAAATTTTACAGATACACACATATGTACTGTATATGTGTGTATTTGTGTATACACACACCCACACATGCACACACACACACACACACACATATATAGATATATAGATCTCTCTCTCTCTCTCTCTCTCTCTCTCTATATATATATATATATATATATATATATATATATGTGGACTACAACGGACCATCTCTCAGGGTAATCATAAATTCTAATTTATTAAATGGGATATAAAGTTATAATAAAATTATAAATGTTTGGGGATTATGATGGGTACTAATCACCTTAAAACATATACACACGAGCTCACTCATTCAAACCCATGTCATTCAAATCCATGTAGTATAGTGTATAATAGGTGCTGTAGTGATTGTGAGAGCACTGGTGTTAGTATATCTACCTATCTGAGGCCCTGTGTATCTACTGTCAATGGTCAGCTTCCTCCAAGGTGCTGTCTTCTCCAGAAGGGGGTTGCCTGCTTTTCCTTCTGTCTTGGTAGGTCGGGTGCTGGAAGAGAGGGCACTGCTGAGGGTAATGCTTCAATGCCTTTTATCCCTTCTCTGGCAGACTTCTGTGATCCCCCAGCATCATCTTGGCTGCCCAATCCGGAAGTTGCTGTCCCATGTGGGTCTTGAGTAGTGCATGACAGCTGTTAGTCACAGTCACTGGGGGTTTTGCCCGATATTGCAATTTCAGGAGTCCACCCTTGACTTGATTGACTTAAGGGCTGTGTTGTCATGGGCTACAGGAATAGTCAATAGGGTGGGTGCTTAGTTCCAGGAATCAGTCTCCAGTGTTGATTAACTCAAACAGGATATCTTCCTCCTGTCAGTCTGTGGCTTGGAGTTGTTAATTGCTGCTTGTTAACTTGCAACTGCATCTGGCTCTGCCTGTTACTTAATCACTTACTCAGATTCTCTCCCATTCAGAAAACCAGCCCCAATGCAGCAATGCAATTCCATTTATTACAATTTCAATTCATTCTTAAAATAATAGTTCTTGTAAGGCAAGGTATGACTTTACTTTAAAGAAAAATACATTTGTTAAAATTTAAGAGGTATAAAATATAAAATACAGAATGCCAGGGTAAAGATGAGACAGATGAAATATAAAAAGAAATATACCTTAATCAATAAATGCGAATGTGAGGACGTGAGGATTAACGGCCACTGGGGACAGTGAGTGAGTTAAGTTAGATGCAGTAGATTGATTTAGCATGAACTTTAGAAAGATATGGGAAATTTGCTTTGGGAAATAGGATTTAATCAAAGGGGTAAATGTGTTCACCAGGATATATTTATAGGCATGTTTTCAATGCACCTTGGCTTTTCTTGCCTCTTATAGGCATTGCTTTGAAGTAGATATTTTAGTTCTTTTGTTTTCTTTAGTGACACTTAGCTCAATGGATATGTAGAGGTAGTTTTTAGGTTTCTCCTACAGAAAGCCATTTCATCTTTCTGGCTTGCTTCAATTCTTACCACACCCATGCAGTGTGTGAGCGTGTGCTGTGTGTATACACACATATACACACACACCACTTAGGACACGGGGATAGGATGGTGCAGGCTCTAAGGTGCATAACTGATTACCAGAGGTCACAAGTTTGAGGCCATAGCAGAAGTGCTCACAGCCTGGCCCTGTCAGATTCCAAGAAATCTGTGAACACTGTTAAAAATCTTGTCACAAGGACATTGACAGGAAGGAAGGACTTAGGAAAGAGATTTTAGAATCATTATGCATGGTTGTCTAGAAACATGACTAATGTGCAGCAGCAGTGCAAGATTACGTGAAATATTCAGAATCATTAGGAAAGGAATTAAAATCAACAGAAAAAATATTTTTGATGTTATATAAATCAATTGGTCAAGCAAGACCTACCTGCAACAAGCCCATGCTGGCTATCCTTCAGAAGGTTGCCTTCTGTTAGCCTGTCAAGAATGGTTTCTTTGATAATTTGTTCCAAAATCTTCCCAGGGATTGAGATCAAACTGATTGGCCTGTAGTTTCCTGGGTCTTCTTTCCTCCCTTTCTTCAAGTTGGGCACCACATTGGCCCTCTTCCAATCTTCACGTACTTTACCCGAGTGCCACAAGTTCTCAAATATCCTTGCCAGACTGCACTATGATGTCTGTCAGTTCCTTTAGCATTCTTCATAGATTTCATAGACATTTGGGCTAGAAGGGATCCCAGAGGATCATTGAGTCCAGCCCCCTGCCCCAGGGGCAGGAAGTCAGCAGGGATCATAGGATCCCAGCAAGATAAGCATCCAAATGTGTTTTGAAGATGTTCAGGTGGCAGTCTGTTCCAAATCTTGGGGGCCCGGACAATGAAGAAGTTCTTTCTTATGTCCAGCCTGAACCGGTCACAGTGGAGTTTGTGACCGTTTGATCTTGTCATCTCTTGGGCGGCTCTGGTGAACAGTCGTTCCCCCAGATCCTGATGAGCACCCTGATAAAGTTATAGGTGACCATCAGATCACCCCTGAACCTGCGCTCTTCCAGGCTGAATAGCCCCATTGCTCTCAGCCTTTCATCATAAGGTCTGTTTTCCTGACCTCTGATCATGCGCGTGGCTCTCCTCTGCACCCTCTCAAGCTTCTCCACATCCTTTCTTAATTGTGGAGCCCAAAACTGGACACAGTACTCCAACTGTGGCCTCACCAAGGCCGAGTACAGCAGGAGAATGACATCCCAGGATCTGGTTGAGAAGCATAGCATCTATGGATGCAAGCCAGTGTTTTGCTCGCTTTACTAGCTGCAGCATCACACTGAAGGCTCATGTTCATCTTGTGGTCAAGTCCCTTTCATCTGTGGTGCTAACCAACATAGCACTACGAAGCCTATAAGCATGATGCAGGTTTTTCCTCCCAAGGTGGAGAACCTTGCATGTTTCAGTGTTCAACACCGTCAGGTTCTTGTCTGCCCATTCCATGAGTCTATTCAGATCCACCTGGATCACCCTCCTATTCTTAGGTGTGGATGCTCTACCCCAGAGTTCGGTGTCATCGGCGAACTTGGCCAGTCCACTTCTGACACGAATATCCACATCATTGATGAAGATGTTAAATAGTATAGGCTCTAGAACAGAGCCTTGTGGGACCCCACTGGTCACAGCGCACCAAGATGATTGACTCCCATTGACCACCACCCTCTTGGTCCTACCACAGAACCAGTTCCCCAGCCAGTGGATCATGGTGACGTCAAGGCCACAGTTAGCCAGTTTAGCCAAGAGGTGATCGTGGGATACCAGATCGAAGGCTTTTTTAAAGTTGAGGTCTACGACATCGATCTCTTCACCCTTGTCCAGGTGATAAGTCACCTGGTCATAAAAGGAAATGAGATTGGTCAAGCAAGACCTACCTGCAACAAACCCATGCTGGATATCCCTCAGGATATTGCCTTCAGCTAGTCTGTTAAGGATGGCCTCCTTGATAATCTTTTCCAAGACCTTCCCCAGGATAGAGGTCAGACTGATGGGCCTGTAGTTTGCCAGATCTACTTTCCTTCCTTTCTTGAAGATAGGCACCACATTGGCCTTCTTCCAATCTTTGGACACTTTGCCTGAGTGCCATGAGTTCTCGAAGATCCATGCCAGTGGCTGAGGTATG
>NW_017729024.1:17011234-17017498 GCF_001723915.1 Gavialis gangeticus | reverse complement strand
CACTTCACCAGAGTGCTAAGAACTCTCAAAGATCTGTGCCAGGGGCTGGGCTATGATGCTGGCCAGCTCCCTGAGTATCCTTGGGTGTAACCCATCAGGGCTGGCTGACTCGAAGGTATCTAGCCTGTCAAGGTGTTCCTTCACGAGGTCAGCTTCAATGAAGGGCAAGGAATCTCCCTCACCAGGGCCTCCCTGGCCCATAGTGGGCAGGGCCATCCCATGGGGCTGATAAAAAACTGATGTAAAGTACCCATTTAGCAAGTTCGCTTTTTCCTGGGTGTCAGTTGCCCCATCTGGTTTAGCAGAGGTCCAATATTGCCCTTGCTTTTCCTGTGGCTCCCCACATATGTAAAAAGGACTTTTAATTTTCCTTGATATTTGTAGCTAGCTGGAGTTTCATCACAGCCTTGGCTTTCCTGATTTGCTCTCTGCAAGTCTGGACTAAAGCAGAGTATTCCTCCTTGGTGGCAGTTCCAGTCCTCCATCCTTTATAGGTCTTCCTTTTAAGATGCAGGAGGTCTGCCAGTTCCCTGGAGAGCCAAGGGGGCTGCAGTGCCCTTTTGCTGCCTTTCCTCTGAGATGGGATGGACTTTGCTTGCTCATCCAGGATTGCTCTCTTGAGGAGCAACCACTCATCCTGAACTCCCCTCTCCATTGGGTCATGGCCTTTTAGGGCTTCTCTGACAAGCCTCCTTAGCTTGTCAAAGTCAGCTTTCCTGAAGTCGAGGACTTCTGTACAACTGACTGACTTGCCAGCTTTACGGCAGATGGTGAAGGTGATCAGTTCATGATCACTGTCACCCAGCTTCCCTTCGATTGTTAGGTTGCCAATTAGGTCATCCCCAGTTACCAGTACAAGGTCGAGCCCTCTTGGGTGCACCCTGTTTGGACCAGCTGATTTATGGGGGTCCAGCCTCTCAAGATGCTCCTCACAAGATCCACACCAGTTGTAGGCATATATTTGTCTTTACCCCAGTCATCCCGCATCAGGTTAGGCAGTGTGGTCCCTTTGGGCTGGTGAAAAACTGATGCAAAGAAATGGTTAAGTAGATTGGCTTTTTCCTAGATGTTGGTAATGAGCTGCCCCAGCTGGTTTAGCAGGGGTCCAATGTTGCCCTTGTTCTTCTTTTCACTCCCCACATATCTGAAGAAGGACTTTTTATTATCCTTGATTTGTTCAGCCAGATGGAGTTCAGTTGCAGCCTTGGCTTTTCTAGTTCACTCCCTGCAGGTGTGGACCAGTGCAGTTTAATCCTCCTTGGTGGCATTTTCTGTCCTCCATCCATTATACACCTCTCTTTTTAGATGTGAGGCCCCTGAGTTCCCTGTTGAGCCAAGGGCGTTGTTGAGCCCTTTTACCACCTTTCCTATGGGTTGGGATGGATTACCTTTGTGCTTCTAGGATCACTTCCTTAAGGCGCAACCACTCATCATGAACTCCCTGTGAAATCATGGCCTCTCAGGGACTCAAGAATAAGTGTCCTGAGTTTATGAGAGTCAGCTTTCCTAAAGTCAAGGACTACTGCATTGCTGGCTAAAATACCAGCTTTGTGATGGATAGTGAAAGTGATCAACTCATGGTCATTGTCACCCAGTTTCCCTTTGATTCTTAGATCACTTATTAGATCCTCCACTTTGACCACTACCAGATCCAGCAGCGCTTGCCTCTTGTTGGTCCATAAACTTCTTGGGACAAGTAGAACTCATCCACACATGTAAGGAAGCTTTGTGACTGATTGGATTTGGCTGAGTGCTCATCCCATGAGATGTCTGGGAAATTGAAGTTTCTCATGATGACTATGCATCAAAAGGGTGCAGCCTTAGCCAGTTCCCTGGCAAATTCTTGGTTAAGCACTTATTCTTGGTTTGGAGGTCTATAGTAGACTCCTACCATTGTATCCCCTTCACTACATTCCCCTCATATTCTAACCCAAAGGGTCTCCAGACGTCCTCCTTGGGTGCCAATCTCAGCTTGTAGGGACATGTAGCTCTTCATTTGAAAGAATGAAAAGTGAGGAAGAATGAATATAGAGCTGTTATTTACTGAGTCTCATAATACAAGAACTAGGGGGACACCCAATGAAATTATCAGCAGGTTTAAGACAAATAAAACAAAGTACTTTTGAAAACAATGCGTAATTAATGTAGAAGCCAATAGTATAGCCAGCCTCACAAAAAAACTACACTTATGAAGGATGAATCCACCAGGGGGTATTAAACAAAGTGATTAGGGATGTAACTGCAGACTTACATAGAAAAATACTTCTCTAAACCTTAACCGTGTTGCTGGTTATGGAAGTATGTCAGGAGGATGGATCGCTGTCCACATACACTCTTTCTTGTACTGTCCTTCTAAAGTACTTGCTACTTGCCGCTGTCAGAAACAGAATATTGGACTGGATTTTTTTTATCTGACCCAGTAGGCCAATTCTTATATTCTAGTGTTAGTCACTGGGGAAAAAAGATGAAAAATAGGGAATACATAGCTTCCTTCCATTGCATTTTCTGACTGTTCTTACCATATCTTCTCTCTTCATATAATGCAGAGTAATAATATCTGAAATGCACTTACACCTTTCTGGGCTTGAAACAATAGAAATACCTGTCTCCATAGCAGTGAGACAAGCCAGCAAGAAAATAATTGGGCAGAGAATGTGTTTAGGAAAGGGCTGGTAAAATAGGACACCATGAACACTAACAGAAAAGGTAGAAAGCCAAAATGATTCGTCACACCATTTCTCTTTGTGATGCTGGTATTAAGGTCATGACTAATTATAAAGGATCCTGGTTTTCTCTGATTTAAAAAATCCACAATTGCAGGTTAAAAAAAACAAACCAAAATCCATATTTTCCCAAGATTTAAATGAAACACCACTAATATATAGATATTACATCACTAATAGCTAGCTAGCTAGATAGATAGATGGATATTAGTGGTGTTTCATTTTAACCACAGAAAAATGTGGATTTGGGGGTTAACTTTTTTTAACCAAAAACTGGAGATTATTTTAAATCAGAGAAAACCAGGATTCCTGCTAATTATTAATGGATGTGTCTGCAAAACTAGACAGGGTTTGCTTTTGTCATAAGACTCCTAAGTAGTCTACAGTAGTCTTACTATAGTTTCGCCTCCTTATAGCACTTCACAGCTCATGAGAGATGAAGAAAAAGCCAGAAGTTCCTATTAAGGTGGACATTCATAAAATAATTTTCAGTTTTGAACTACAGGCTCTTCTTTATGTAGCAGCATATAGGCATCTGTTTTGCCCATTCTGTGCATTCAAACATTTTGAAGCCGAGGACATTGTAGAAGGAAAAAAATGCTAAATAGACAAGTGAACTAGAAGCCTATATTTTGGCAAATTTTTGGCTTGCTATTATTACAGGATTTTTCTTTTTGGCAATTTATTTTATTTTTTAAGAAAAATAACCCCTATAGCTTCATCACATGCAAAAAAAAACAAAACAATCAAAGCTCCCTAAGTACACTCAAAGGTGGTCATCTGCAGAGGTGGAACTCAGATCATCAGGTTGTGGACTGTTTGACAGAGGGTATGCTATTGAAAGGATGTCTGCCACCACTTAGTGGCATCCAGGTTAGCACTCCAGTATCATATCATGTTTCTGCAATTTGAAAAGCCATTACTGTATCCTTGGTTGTGCATCACCGAGTCCTTTTTAGAATATGTCAGTCAGTGGTTTGTGACCTGTTTCTTCAGTGAATCTCTGACCTTACAGTAAGTTATCCAATCTTGCATATTCATAATCCAAGCCAAGGGTTTCTTTTTCAACCTGTGCATATAACTTTTTCTGAAGATGTCACTGCCCTAGTTTCGTATGAGACCGACAATCAGTTCCATGATATTGTAATAGTAGTACTCCTCCCAATCTATCTTTTGGGGCATCTGAGGAAATTTTGATGTTTCATAGTTTCATAGTTTCATAGTTTCTAGGGTCGGAAGGGACCTGAGCAGATCATCTAGTCCGACCCCCTGCCATGGCAGGAAGAGCACTGGGGTCAAATGACCCCAGTAAGGTGGTCATCCAACCTCCTCTTAAAAACCCCCAGGGTGGGAGCCTGCACCACCTCACTTGGAAGCTGGTTCCAGACCCTAGCCGCCCTGACCGTGAAGTAGCGCCTCCTGATGTCCAACTTAAACCTTCCCTCCGCCAGCTTGTGACCATTGTTCCTGGTCACTCCTTGCGGCGCTCGGGGGAACAGGGACTCCCCCAGCGCCTGCTGATCCCCCCTAACCAGTTTATAACAGGCCACAAGATCCCCCCTCAGCCTTCTCTTTTGAAGGCTGAACAGGTTCAGGTCCCGCAACCTTTCCTCATAGGACCTACCCTGCTGTCCCTTGATCATACGAGTGGCCCTCCTCTGGACCCTCTCGATGCTGTCCACATCCCTCTTAAAGTGCGGCACCCAGAACTGGACGCAGTACTCCAGCTGCGGCCTGACCAGTGTCGCATAGAGGGGGAGGATCACCTCCTTGGACCTGCTCGAGATGCATCTGTGGATGCACGACAAGGTGCAGTTGGCCTTCCTAGCCGCCTCCCCACATTGCCGACTCATGTTCATCCTGGAGTCAATAATGACTCCCAGATCCTTTTCCACCTCCGTGCTGACAAGAGGGGAGTTCCCCAGCCTGTATGTGTGGTGCCTATTGTTCCTCCCCAGGTGCATCACCTTACACTTGTCCGTGTTAAACCCCATCCTGTTCTCCTCCGCCCATCCTTGTAACCTATCTAGGTCTAACTGTAGCCTGTTGCTCCCCTCAATTGTGCCCACATCCCCCCACATCTTAGTGTCATCAGCAAACTTGAACAGGGTGCTTTGCACCCCCTCGTCCAAATCACTGATGAAGATCCTGAACAGTGCAGGCCCAAGGACCTGTCTTTTAATGAGTCAAATATTTATATTACTGGTGCCAAAACCAGTAGGTGTTTTCGATCATTACATTCACTTTCATGCTCTTGCAATATCCAGAACTTTTTTCAATTGTTCTTGATGTTCAATGGTACTATGAACCCATATTATCACATCATTAATGATAACAGTAGGTGTGCAGAGGGTCTAGCCAGTATGAGGGCCATCAATATAGGCCTTAACACCTGCTGGACCCTTGGCTTATTGTATGGTGAAATACTTCTGAGACTAAGCATATCCCAAAAGGTAGTCTTAAGGAACAGTATCTTCCAAAAGCATTGTTGAAAGTGAAGATCTTGGAGCTCTCAAGCTAGGAATAGATGTTGCTGAATGAACCTTATAAGTTGTCCTGCAATGTGTTACAGAATCACAGACTCATACAAAACTAAGTTTGGAAGGAACCTCAGGAGGCTATCAAATCCACCCCCTAGTCAAAACAGAACCCTACGCAAATCCCAGGCAAGGATTTGAGTAGCCTGGTTTTAAAAACCTCCCATAGTGGATATTCTACAATAGCTCTGGGTAACTTATTACCTGGGTACTTTATTACCTTCCTGGTGAGAAAGTTTTTCCTAATATCTAACTAAATTTCTATTTCTGCAACTTTAAACCATTGCTCTTTGCTCTGTCATCTGCCACCACTGAGAACTGTTTAGTTCCATCCTCCTTGGAACTGCCCTTCAGCAACTGAATGGTGCCCTTAAATCCCCCCTCAGTCTTCTCATCTACAACCTAAATAAACCCATTTCCCTCAGCCTCTCCTCATAAGTCATGTGTCCCAGACCTCTAACCATTTTTGTTGCCCCTCTGCCAGACTCTGTCCTATTTGTCTACATTCTTTCTTTAGTGGAGGGCCCCAGACTGGACATCACTCCAGATGTGGCCTCACCAGTACTGAATAATCACTTCTCTTGATCTACTGACAACAGGACAAAGGTGGACTCCAGGACCTCCCACTCTGTCCAGTCTGTCCAGCCAGGGGCATGGACCAAGGTGGTCAAGGGCCCTAAGACCCACCGCACCAAGGCCTCTGCCCCGCCAGAGCTTAGCAACAGGTACACACCTCTTGCAGCTCCAACACAGCCTGCTGAGTTGCCACCTCCCACAGGCAACACAGGCTCAACTGCAGCTAATGTACCTGTTCTCCCCAAGACAAAAAGTAAGGTGTTTTTTGTGAGAGGCTCCATCCTGCGGGGGACTGAGGGGGCAATCTGCCGCTCCCACCCCTTAGCCCAGGAAGTCTGCTGCTTCCCGGGGGCCTGCATCTGGGACATTGAGGAGAAGATCCCAAAGCTCCTCCAGCCCACAGACCACTATCCTATGCTCCTTATTCA
>NW_017729024.1:17004432-17010385 GCF_001723915.1 Gavialis gangeticus | reverse complement strand
GGGGTGTAGCTCTCTATGTTAAGGAAAGCTACATGTCCCTGCAAGCTGATGTTGGTGACCAGGTTGGATGACTGGAGACCCTCTGGGTTACAATCCATGGGGAACACAGCACAGGGGACACAACAGTGGGAGTCTACTACAGACCTCCCACCCAAAGTCCTGAGCTTGACCAGGAGTCCGCCTGGGAGATGGCTGAGGCTGCATGCTCCAGGACCATGGTTGTCATGGGTGACTTCAATTACCTGGACATCTCGTGGGAGGATCACTCAGCAAAATCCAAGCGGTTGCAATGCTTCCTCTTGTGCGTGGATGACTTCTACCTGACTCAAGAAGTCTATGGGCCAACGAGAGGCAAAGTGCTGCTTGACCTGGTACTGGCTACAGGGGATGATCTAATCGGTGACCTAGTGATCGATGGGAAGCTGGGTGACAGCGACCACGAGTTTATCACTTTCACCATCCACCGTAAAGCTGGTGAGTCAGTCAGCAACACAGAAGTCCTTGACTTCAGAAAAGATGACTTTGACAAGCTCAGGAGGCTTGTCAGTCAGGCCGTAAGGGACCACGACCCCAGGGGGAGGGGAGTCCATGAAGACTGTGTCCTCGACAGAACTACTTTGACTCTGATAACAGCCCTAGGATTTGGTAGATATGTAGAATTGCTTGATTGTTTGGACTACTTTTTTCTGTTATCACTGTGTATCAATAAATTTGCCTATTTTTTGATCAGATTCTCCTACCCCGAACTAGATATTTGGATTCTAAACCAAGAGCCAACAACCAGTGCTGAATAGAGGGGAATAATTACTTCCCTTGACCTACTGGCAACATGCCTACCAATGCAGCACAGGATGCTATTATCCTTCTTGGCAATAAGGGCACACAGTTGGCTCATATTCAGCTTAAATGTCCACTGTAACCCCCAGGTCCTTTTCTGCAGAGCTTCTGCCTAGCCAGTCAATACCTAGCCTGTATCATTGCACAGGATTGTTCCATTCAAAGTGCAGGAGTTTACACTTGTCATTATTGAACTCAATGAGATTTTCTTTTGGTCCAGTCCTTCAATTTATCAAGGCCTCTCTGAATCTTAGTCTACCCTCCAGCGTATCTACTATTTCCCACAGCTTGGTGTTATCTCCAGATTTCCTGAGGGTGCACTCCATCCCATCTTCCGGGTCACTGATAAAGATATGGAACAAAACCAGCTCCAGGACCAACCCCTGGGGTTCTCCCCTTGAGACTGGCTGCCAACTAGACCTCGAGCCATTAATTACTACACTTAGAGCCCAATGTTTCAGCCAGTTTTCTATCTGCCTTACAGTTCACTCACCCAAACTATACTTCCTTATCTTGCCTGCAACAATACAGTGGGAGACCATATCAAAAGCCTGTTACAGTACAATGGATCCACTTCACTGGGCAAAACACATCGCTTCTTGTCCTACCTGTTAATGGTGAGGGACAAGATGCAATCTCCCAGGGACTGAGGGGCCCAGTGTTGCAAATTCCAGGAATTCCCAGGCAGGATCATACCCTCCTCCCCACCACCCAAACCTTAAAATAGCTTACCATGCTTTCCCCACTTACCAGATGGAATCTGGAAAGTATGGGTTTCCCCACTTACCCAAATCCTGGGGACAGGTCCGAGTAAGCAAGGAAAGCCTGATTTTTCCCTGTATAGACAGACTGGTCCCTGGAATTTCTGAGGATAAGTCTGACTAAGCAGGTCCCTGTATGGAGGCATGCAGTGCTGGGGATTCCCCAGCTACCATGCCTCCATGCCAGGATATGTGCAGGCCTTCCCTACATATGGAGACATGTTCCTGGCAATTTCTAAAGAAACCAAAGTTTCCTACTTATAGAGACACATCCTGAGATTCTCCACGGTGCCGTTCTGTAAGTGGGGAAGGCAGAGCAGATATTCCAAGGGCCTGAGTAGTCTTTGAACCCCCAGAGCATTTGCCCAGGATGGCTGAAGACTGTGGGCAGCTCAGGCTACACCCACTCTCCCACCATACAACTAAAAGATGTCTACCACAATACAATGATAGAATGTATTACTACCTTTCATCGAACCACCAATGTGCCTTTGATGTGGTATGATAAAAGGTAGGGACATCTACTTGATATCTATTTTTCCTTCCACATTCTTTTTCATGAGGCAAAAATGTGACATCAGGTGATATCTGTTTCTACCCTCAGTGCCCAAAGAGATCTGCTTAAGCATTCAATTTACTAAAGAATTTGATTCCTGCAATTTCTGACAGTATCTCACTTTTGAGGGTAAGTGAAAGTGTGCTCTTTTGTTTTTATTCAACTCTTTTGGGTCTACATACAGTTGCATTCCTCTTCCTTTCTCGTCCACAATTACTGAGGAATAGACCCAGTCTATTGCTTATTCTCTTCACTTAATGATACCATTTGCTTCCATGTTTTGGAACTCCTTTTTAGTTTTTTTCTTAAGGCATGTGGGGCTTTTTGTATGGCATGTATCACTGGTTTACATCTTCTCTTAACCATATTTCATACATCTTCACATGATGCTATTAGTACTTTCAAATATGGTTCAGTGACATCTTTCAACCTCTCAATAGTATATATCTTTGTATTAGACCAAGTACCTCAAATATGTACAAGTTCCAAACTGGTTGCTTGCCTCTATGCATCACAACAAACTCCTATTCTGTTTTACCTTTGTATCTCAGTGCACTCCCCCAACACTGGAATGGTTCCTCCTAGTATAGTCTTTCACAGACACTTAGTTCTAGGGTGGCAATTATTTGGGCTGGAGGGCCACTTAATGAGTTTTGGTGAGCTGTTGAGGGTTGGAGAGTAGGACACATTTGATCCTATCCAGCTCACTGGCCACCACCAGGAGACTGAGGAAGGAATTCTACACTTCATGCCTGCAGTCTGACCTGGGCTGGGCTACACAGCACACAGGCTCCTTTGCCTCACTGCATCTATCTCCCCTCACCTGACCTCCTGTTGGTGCTGTGCAGTTCTGGCACTGTTGCCACCAGCAGCTAGGCCTGCATGGGATGAGGTGTGATACAGTGCAATGAGCAACCATCCCATCCACCCACATGCCACAATGAGCTGCTGCTGCCAAGGTGCCACATCAGGGAAGACAGAGGCAGTTGCCCTAGGATGAACCCCTCCTGCAGCTGGCACAGACTAGTAGAACTGTGGCAGCAGGAGGTTATCACAGCAGGCAAGTAGATGGGATAGCTACTCAGCATGCTGCATCATGCCCTGTCCTGTGTGGGCCTGGCTGGCTGGCAGTCAGGACTGTGCAGCCTCAGCACCAACAGGAAGCTGGGTGGGGCAGGATGGAAGTTGAGGGGGGTGGAGGAGCTGCACATTGCCCAGCCCAGTCTGTCCCCGGCTGCAGCATAGTAGAGCACAACAGGGTGCAGCCCAACCTCCTCAGGCTCCTGGCACTTGCCAGATAGAACCAACTGGTGAGACATATGTAGCTCGCAGGGCATATTTTGCCCACCCTTGCTTTAGATTCTCTCAATTTTATGAGTCTCTTGCACTTCTCTCTCATTTTCTGTTCTTACATTTACTTGTGGCCTAGTATCTACAATGTAGGTAACATAGTGCCATCTGTCTACATTTTAATTACCTAATCTTTTGAGCTACTGGGCTTTTCTTGGATCAAGTATAGGAACAGCTCTTCTTCCTCACTTAAGTCTGCACCTGCACTTGCTCTATATACAGTCTTACTTTCTCCACATATTTTAGTATAATGGCTTAGTTTATTACAGCTTCTACATTTTTTCCCAATGCTGGGCACTTTCTATATGCATGCTGGTTTCCACATTGCTGACATTGTTTTTTTACTTCTCACATGACTGTGCATGCCCAGCCTAATTTTGGTGGATATTTGTTCTGATAGATTAGTGATGGCGCTTACAGTCATTTCTTTCTTCTAGGTTTTCTACTTCTGTTTCTGCTTGTTCTGCAGCTTGTGTTTTCTAATGTCAGGTCCCTTTCTCTTAGTGATCGCTAATAGACTTTTTGATTATAACATCCCAGGACTATCTGGTCTTTAATGACAGGGTCTTCAAGTGTTCCATATTCACAGAACGAACTTTTAGTTTTAGGTCCTGACAAATTCTTCCACCATGTTCTCATCCTGAATATATCTCTCTCATTAGTAATATTTTTCCTAGAAACACAATGATCTTAAACCAATTTTATTGTTTCTGCAAGACTTTCTTCTTCCCCATATCCCCAGTTTGTATCAGGCATTATGCACATCCACTGTTTCATTCCCTGTAACTGTTAAGTGCAGAGCAATCTTTCAATCTTCCTCTAATTTATCTGCCCACATGGCATTCATATACAGTTCACATTGCTTTTTGAACTTTTTCAGCATTCCCCTTTATTCCCAAGGGCTGTGAGAGAGGGCTTACTTGCAGCCTCTCAGGCTCTGTAGCAGTTATTTCTATACTGTCTCTTTCACTGGGTCATGCATCATGTTGTATCTTCCACTTCTAGCACCATGTAGTACCTAGAAGCTTGTAATTTGGAACTCTTTATTTCATACAAAACTTATATGAAGGTATTTCTAGCAAGAACTAACCATTTTGCTTCTGCCTTTGCAAGGGTCTTGTGACTGCCTGCCCTGTTCCCTGACCCAGAAGTTCTTGCTAATCTCACTCTGAGGCTCATGGGATAACACACTTCCTGGATACTCTGAGCCCTTCGACATGTGAAGGTAAAAGTGAGATGGGATGTAATGTGTGATCTACACAATTGTGCCTTCTGCCATGCCACACATGCATGATAAGAGACGTGCCTGTGAGATTGCAAATCAGATCCCATCATGCCTTATTATTGGAGCCCCTCAGTTCATGGGGCTCCCATTGATGGGTGTGCCACACAGCCCCCACTCCAGCAACTGGGAGACCACAGCTGTTGTGATCTCCCAGTCTGGAGGTGAATCACTAGATGCTGAGTGGGACCTCCTGCAACTGGGAGCCCTGCGAGCCTGGAGCTCCAAGCCTTGGGTCCACATGGGCTCCCCAACTGGAAGCTCCAGTCAGCTGATGGGGCTCCTAGCCACAAGGGCCCCATGTCACACATGCAATTAATGGCATGATAGGAAGCAGCTACATAGTTACTACACAAATTTTGTGGAATAACTTTATAGCTTATTCCTCTTTTTCTCACACTATTAATTGATTGAACATGTGGCCACGTGACCACTTAAGCTGAGCTTAACTGGTTAATTATGCCTTAAGTGTAATGTGTAGATGGGGCCTCTCTGTGTACATGAGGACTTACTCTGTCCCACATAGTAGTAGTGCTTCTGATTTCAAACATAAATCTAGCCAACACCAAACCAGACCTTTGTCTTCAACACAAGATGAAGATAACAGGGCAAAAAATAAAACAAACTAAGAAAACTAAAGGAAATGACACCAGAACATTTAAATACCCTATTAACCACATGATTTCTATTGACATTTCTATTAAGCACAGTTTTATACCAATACCCTCCTAAATCATCAAATGCTGGGCATGAGTTCTGGAATACATGGCAAAATCAGCTCCTCTTTCAGTCCTCAAAATATCTGGCCATTAATTTGGTCCAGGTTAAAAAGTCTTTAATTGAAGAAGTCCTATGCAAAATTAGTAAGTTGCATAGATAGAAGTTCAAATTCTCTCCTGGAAGAGTTCAAACTAAACACATAAGAGCCATTTCCTCTCCTCTCAAGTTGTGTCCTTTTGAAAAAGTAGAAATGAAATGGACCAAGGGCTCTTCAGCATTTAAGGGAATATTTTGGAGCTCTTCAAATACACTTCAGATCTATTTATTCAGTACTTTAATGAATAGAATGTTGATGAAAGTAACAAGGGATCAGCAAATTGGATATTATGGTCCACTATTTAAACAGAACAAGCACATGAAGATTTGGACATAAGAGATTCACCTGGC
>NW_017729024.1:16982434-16999432 GCF_001723915.1 Gavialis gangeticus | reverse complement strand
TGATCTCTTCTTCCCCAACTCCAAATACCTGCCACAAAAGTCTCTCATGCAATATGCTGTAATTAATAGAAAAAAATATTTCTGTTTATCCCTTATTTTGCTTGAAAGCTGGTTGATGACATATCCAGTTAAAAAGAGTGGCAGGGGAAACTTCATGTTGAATCCTTCCTTAAGCAAGACTATCAAATAGCCAAATGTAGACCTTAGGCAAAGCATACTCACAGAGGGAAGAGAGGAGACTTTTTCTTTCCTTTGCGCTTCCCTAAATAAAGCGTTTTCTTAAATTTCCATCCTCTCTATTTTTCTCTCAACCGGAAAAAAAAATGGAAAACAGAAATACCTGCACAAGGCAAGAAGGTGTGATTCTAATCCTTTATTCTGTCTGGCTACTCATCCTCAACAGACACTGGCATGAGAAAGAAATTTGTGTTGGAATGTAATTGTATGGCAGTTTGTAGTCTGTCTTGGGAATCACATTAGCTATAAATGGAGAAGCTATTGATTTTGTAAAGAAGACACAGACTACATTATATTTGAACAGTTAAAGGAATGATCCCACTATTAAAAACAGCAGCTGCTACCCCAAATTGTTTTGCAAGCTGAGATCTGCATTGATTCTAGCAACAATATTTTATTACATGAAATCTCTGACTACCACTCAGCATGCTGCATGTTTAAAAAGGAAGATATTTGCGTAGTGTAGTCTGAAGAAAGAACTGCACTGATACTAGACAGCTTCTGATTTTACATATAAATAAACGGAAGCTTCAGCATTCCTTTAGTGCATTTTCCATTAACTATTCAGTATTCAACTTAAATAAATTCTAAGCTATTTGGATTAACCACCCAGATTCATTTTATCACACATACTATTAAGCTTGCTTTTTCCTCCTTTGTAGAAGGCTTTTCTTTCCACACAGAAATAAAAAAAAAAAAGCATCATGAAATGAGTTCCATCTGTAGGATGAAATAAGTTCTATCTGTAATATAGACAACCAATGTCTATCAGTGATCTTTTTATTGGAAATTGTTACCTCAAAAATACATATGAGATACTGATATATTTCTTTCAAATAAAGTTGTAAGCATTTGGTACTATAGTACTGAATTAGAAGGGAGGCATTATAGATATCAGATCTATAAGGCCAATATTTCATTTACAAACAGTTCCCACCTGACAAACAAATAATGTGCTCTATTGTCACTTTCCTTGCAAGGCAAAAATAAAAAAAAAAGAACACAAAATCAACACTGGATCACTAGCCAAAGAAATGAACAATTAAAATAATACATGCTGGAATTTAATTACAATGTCAATTATATAAAATGTTATTGGTGCAGCTGAATAATAGGGTAATGGTGCTTCCCAAAAGTACAGCCAAATACGGAAGGTGAAAAAATGGTCTTGTAAATTAGTGGTAACCCATAGTAGTTGTTCTCATAAACATGCCTTAATTCACATAAGAAGTCAATGTTGTCTTTTGGGAATATTGCTTAAATGTTATCATGAGCTTCTTCATGATAATAACATGTCTCCGGTGGGTGGTAATAAATCCCCAACACACATCAAATAGTTCATTGTGTTAAAAACCCATCCTTATTGAACAGCTCCATCTCCTTCTTTTTAAATGCTTGCAGATCTACAAAGTCAAGTGCCAATTTAATTCCATTTAGTGGAGAAGGGAAATATGTAAGTATTATATAATTGGGCCTTACACACATTTTGTAGGCTTGCAAAACATACATTATTTTTCTCTCGATTTGCTAAATTTAACCAAGCTGTATCTACCAAGATCCAGTCATTGTGCACAGGGCAAGGATTTGCAGCAAAACCATCATCTTAAGGGCCACTGAAATTAAACTGCCATATTTTGCAATAGAAAAGTTCATAGTGGGGAGAATATTCACTAGAGAATCTTCTTTTGTGAAGTACTGATATGAAACTCCCCATCAGTTTTTATACAAAATTAAAAAGATAATTTATATTCTGTACTCACCTGGAGCACATTGAAATAAGTGGGGAAGAATTAAAAGTCATCCAGTCTCCTATTACTGAGCTTCTGATGAAGACATTTTGAAATCTAATGTAATGAGAGAGAAACAAGTTATGGTACTGGTCAGTTTTCTGTTTCTGCTGCTTGATCAGAAAAGAACCATTTCTTCATCCTCCCCACCCCACACCCCATTTAGGTTTTGGCAGATGTTGCCTTTGACATTACTAACCTCTGATCAGTAGAACTTGGATTGTTATCTCCATGAAGCAAATACTGGTGCTCCAGGAGAATGTGTAAAATGAAATGATCTTCCAATCCATGGGCTGTGGTGGAATAAAAAAGGGAGGCTGCCCTTCTTCACACCTGTAGAATGGGCATACAAGATTTGGCTACTCATTTTCAGATGTTGTCAGCCTCTCACTGTATTTATGACATAAACACCTTTTAGTCTGTGTGGAAAATAAAAGAAGCAATCAATCATACATTTTATATTAATTGAAAAAAAAATCTGCTGACTATCTTGCAAGATTTAATTAACAACTCCTTTCATCTTGGCATTCCAATATTACTATGTGAGATTCTGCACTGTGTATCTGAATGATTCAGGTGGCTGTGCATTACTTCCATTCGTATCTAAAGCATTTAGTTAAAAGTTCCAGACCTTTATAGATTTGCTCTGATCCAAAGGAGCTCTGAACTCTAGAGACATTGTAGATGATGTTTGCAAAGGAATCTAGGATCAACCTGTGGGATTTGAATCAAGGATCAGTGGAACTGATGCTCCTAAAATCATTTGGAGTAGCTTTTAAAACTCCCTTTAGGCTTTATTTTTGTTGTTGTTTGTTTGGGAGTTTTTTGGTAGTAGGTACCATCTCTGAATATCTGTGGTACAATGCTTTATGATATACAAGCTGTCTATTTCTGGTGGCAGCAGCTTTTGGATCAAGACATTTCAGGTTTGTTTTTTAAATTTTTTAACTGGAAAGATATTAAATTGTGTGCTTAATTTTTAGGGTCTTCTCCATGATATCTAGCCAGTTTGTTTTCAGCACATTTTAAAAATGGTAAGTGAATGGTAATCTTGTTTTAAATGGCTACTAATCTAAGGCTCCCCTCTACACTTTATCAATATCAATATGCAGTTACCTTATTAATTGAGCGATAAATTTAGACAGGCTACAAGTGCAAATTAACTATGGCACTTTAAAAAGGTCCAAGCAGCTCTAAAGTTATTGCTCAAAAATGTGTTATATATAACTTTATAGCTGGTATCTATCCAGATTTAAATTGCTTATGTAGGCAGTCTTCAGCTGGAAGACCGCAGCTACTGTGACCCCCCATGTGCTGGGGAGCACAGCACACCCCCAGGGCTGGGAGATTTCTGCAGCACCTCAAAGCTGCCAAGACCAAGAGTCCTCTCAGCTGATGGGACTCTAGGTTTCAGCTGCATCACATGTGGAGCCAGGGCTAAAAGTCCTGCAGCTGATAAGGCTCTCAGTCCTAGGTGTACCACATAATGACAATCCAAAACTGAAGGAGAAAAAGTATACAAGTGAACTGAATCCTTCTCCCTAGACTTTGCTGACATTAGTTGACAATGGTAGAAACAAAAGAAAGTAGAAAGCCAAAACAATTATATCCATGTTAATGCCAGTTCCAATTAAGGCACAGAAAAATATGACTATTTCTCCCATGAGTCAGTATTGGATGAAAATTATCAAGCCTCTGACACAGTATTGTAAACAATGGGAAATGTTAAACAAAATGGAAAAGGCAAAATATACTTGATAGGTTGCAGGCGGTAGAATGAAGAGGCAGGACAATTTATGATGTAACTTAGGCAAGCAAGTCTACAAGCAAATATTTCAATGCAAAAACATGCTTATGTACCTTATTAGCTATACTTAAGAAACTACAACACTGACTTCACTCTGATGTCAAAAAAAAAAAGTAATTAGCATCAGTGTGACATTGGCTAAAATACAATTTATTCACACAAGAACATTCAGGATTGCCACTAATTTTTGACTGTAGGGATGTAATAGAACCTTTCCACTCACAAATCTATGATATTATATAAGGGTTAGATTCCAAAATCTATACTTTCACACTGAGTGATACCATCTGCCTTAAACAGTTCAACTGAGTTCAGTATAATTATTTGTGTTGTTAGGTAACATTCACTGGAAAAATATGTCACATTCTGAATGTAGGAAAGCCTATGAAAACAGATATAAATCAAGACAGATGAGCTCATTAGAGAGCAAGATCAAATTGCTTTCTACTAGAATAATTATAACAGAAGGATGAAAACCTGAACTACAGGTGCACAAAAAAGCCAGAAAGATTTTTTCAAACCACTGAAACCCATATAGGACCATGTATAAAATAAGAAGATAATAATAATATTATCAAACTAAATATTTCAAAATGTGATTAACAGTAATTTCAAAAGGAAATCAATCTGGTAATTTGAAATTGTAATACGATCAAAACACAACACATGGCATTGGCAATGTCCCTTTTACATATCTTCAAAGGTAAATGAGCATCCTTTGGCATCTTGTTCATCATGGTCACTTCAACTAGATCTACAGCTCAAGTTTAGGAATTAAAAAATTAGATTTTTTTTCTAGAAGGACACTGACTGTCTTTCAGAGCATATGTTACTGAAAATTAAGGCACTGTAACAATTATCTAGATGCAGGAGGAAAAAAAATAGAACTTAATAAAAAAATATGCAACAGCTGTCAACAAAGGCACATTTATTGATAAATAAGACAGCTTATATTCAGCTATACACATGCAATAGAAAGTAATTTGAGTACTTAGTGAACTGCAGTTGGAGCTGGAACAAATTCAGCATTTCAGGCCACCAGACAGATGTTGGATCTCACTCTTATTAAAAAACCATGTTTAAAACTCTTACTTAATTCCCATAGAAGTAAATGGAAGCCTTTCTATGGACTTTACCAAGTGAGCATGGGCAGCCCTCAAAATATACCAAGATACAAAGAGGCAAGGATTTCTTGGGGAAATATCTTTTATTGGATGAACTGTATAGTTAGGATAAAATTAGACAAGCATTCAAATACAAGACATTCTTCACCAGGTCTTCATCAGGTCCGATGAAGAAAACCTTGTCTAACTTTATCCCAACTATACAGTTGATCCAATTACTTAGAACTTAGCATGGCTGATTGTATGATTTTGTTTTTCACCCTGAACAGAGAGAATCAAGTGGAGAATATTATTCAGATAATAAAAGGTGCAGACAGAATAGCAGCTCCCCATTGTAAGTCATGGCACTTCACGGGGAGTGCCATGAGTTGCAACAGTTCCCCAGACCCAACAGAAGTTTGCAGTTGGGTACCGGGCATTGGGGAATCTAGCTGTGTTTAAAGCAGCTGCAACCCTGCAGCCACTCTCCCTTAGCAACATGCCTCCCCCCTGCCAGCCTCCACACTGATTTCCGAATGAGAGGTGGGGAGAGAACCAAAGGGAAGTTCCAATCCACCCACCCCATCTCCTCCAGTACCAGCTGAAAAAAACCCAGACTGAACTCTCTCAACTCCTTCCCCACCTCCCATTCAGAAAACAGCTCTGGGGCTGGGAGGTAGACCATACACAAGTTACAGAAGCTACTCCATTTTGAACCATCTTCATCTGAACCCTTATTACATAAGGGTTCAGATTTTTGTGGGATTGGGCCCTTTTAAAATCCTCTGCAGCTGTGCACTTTGGTTTGATCATGGCTGTAGAGCACTTTCAGGGGGGCAATTTGGGTGAAAATTGTTACTTCTGTCTGTGCCTAAGGTGAAAGTTTGTTTATATAAAGTCAGACTGACTGTCATATAGTAAATGTCATACAGCATTTATATAAAGAATAATAGAAAATGAGGGTTAGAAGGGACCTTAGGAGGTCATCTACTCCAACCTCCTGCTCAAAGCAGAACCACCCCCAAATAGCTCGTCCAAGCCAAAGCTTTGTCTAGCTGGGTCTAAAAAACCTCCAAGGATGGAGATTCCACTATCTGAGTAACCTGTTCCAGTGTTTTACTACCCTCCTAGTGAGAAAATTCTTCCTAATATCTAACCTAAATGTCCCTTGCTGCAACTTGAGACTGGTGTTCCTTGTTCTGTCGTCTATCACCACAGAGAACAGTCTAGCTCTGTCCTCTTTCAAATCACCTGTCAGGTAGTTGAAGCTTGCTATTAAATCCCCTCTCAGTCTTCTCTTCTCTACACCAAATAAGCCCATTTCCCTCCGCCTCTACTCAGAAATCATGTGCCCCAGCCCCCTCACCATTTTTGTTACTGTCTGCTGGACTCTCTCCAATTTGTCCACATCCTTTCTGTAGTGGGGGGCCCAAAACTGAACACAGTACTCCAGATGTGGCCTCACCAGTGCTGAATGGAGGGGAATAACCACTTCCCTTGACCTGCTGGCAACACTCCTGCCAAAGCAGTCCAGTATACTGTTAGCCTTCTTGGCAACAAGAGCACATTGCTGGCTTAGAGCTTACTGACCACTGTAACCTCCAGGTCCTTTTCTGCAGAGTTTTATCTTATAAACCCTCATATTGTGTTATTTTTAAGTTATCTTTGACATTGAATGTGAAAGGAAAAACTTTTCTTAGTTTGCTATGCCAAGGCATAGATTCTAATTCTCCATCCTCTATTAGTGTGCAGTAGGGAACACTGCATTGGCAACAACAGAATCAGTTTGAGAAAATGCCATCTTCTCACCATTCCCCACAAAAAAGAAACTAAAACATATAAGAAAGTGAGGGGTTAAAAGACCTTTTAAAATTCTTTCTAACTTCATACTTCCTTTCATTAACAATGGTAGCACTGGAATGATGTTGTGACTGTGATGGTCCAGAAGTTATGTGAGAAGCAAAGATCTGTGTGAGTGATAACTTCTATTGGACCAACTGTGTAATTGGGATAAAGTTAGACAAGCTTTTGAATGCAAGGACTGATGAAGAATGCCTTATGTTAAAAAAACTTGTCTAACTTTACTGATAAAAGACAGGAAAAGATCCTTGCCTCTCATTTAATTGACAACTGATTTACAGATAGTATTCCCAAGAAAAGAAAAGGGTGAAAAATATTAGACAATAAAGGTGAATATTATGCTGAATTATTTAATAGCCCAGAGGAATTCACCCATGCTATAAACTCATGACAATGACATTAGTTGAATACCTTTATTCAGAGACCAAGGTCATCATTGCTAAAACAGGTTGTGATCTCATCCATAGTCAGCATAGTAATGAAAGTCGATGTGTATACCACACATCATAGTCTGGCTTAACAAAGCCAAGGGTAATTCATTCTTGTTTTCCTACTTATTTTAGAAAGCCTTGCAGATAAGAGACTTTTGATCTGTGCTTTATAGGATTATATCGTTCCTGAATTCTATAGCAGCTGGGCTTTTTTGCTGGTGAAGCAGTGTCAAGACAATATTGAATCACAAACAGGAGTTTCAGATCAGATGCACATTTTAACAGATAGCCTTGCAAAAGTACACTAAAGATAACAGTTTTTGCTGTTTGCCTCAGTACTGCTCAGAGGCACATCATAAATTCTTGACTTCTGCCAAGCACAGAGAATTTTCCAGCAGCAGCTTACAAGAAATATGCCAAGGCCAGGGGCATTGCAGTACAAGCAAAATGAACATTATAATAAAGAATAGGTTACCCAATATTTTCTCTGGTTACTAAAGTAAAATATGAGAAGTAATTTTTTTTAGCTGAACTGCTCAATGAAAGTTCAGTCTACCTCATCTTTTGTATAAAAAGTACTAAGGCAATGGCACAGAACTATACATTTTTAAACAACTATTTTCTCATTTTTGGGAAACTTTAAATGTACCCTCAAAGAATATCAACAGCCCCTATTTTTGTGGAATGGCCAATTCAAATTGCAGTAGGAAAGACAACTCATACTTTCAAAATATGTTTTCAATGTTTTCTGCAGGATTAATTTTAAGAAAACATATAGGAAATGGATGCATCTTAACTTATGATATTTAAAAAAAAAAACATTCTGCTACTTGGAAACTACATAAGACTTAAGAAAATGCTCCTTGGCTTTTTATGTTATTGTATCTCTCTATTTTAACAAATAGATTCATAGATGTTAAGGGCGGAAGGGACCTCAATAGATCATCGAGTCCGACCCCCTGCATAGGCAGGAAAGTGTGCTGGGTGCAGATGACCCCAGCCAGATGCCTATCTAACCTCCTCTTGAAGACCCCCAGGGTAGGGGAGAGCACCATCTCCCTTAGGAGCCCATTCCAGATTTTGGTCACTCTGTGAAAAAGTTCTTCCTAATGTCCAGTCTAAATCTGCTCTCTGCTAGCTTATAGCCATTATTTTTTGTAACTCCCAGGGGCACCTTGGTGAGTAGAGCCTCACCAATTCCCTTCTGTGCCCCCATGATGAATTTATAGGCAGCCACAAGGTCACCTCTCAACCTTCTCTTGCAGAGGCTGAAGAAGTCCAGGTGCCCTAGTCTCTCCTCATAGGGCTTTGCCTGCAAGCCCTTAACCATACGCGTGGCCCTTCTCTGGACCCTCTCCAGGTTATCCACATCCCTCTTAAAGTGTGGCACCCAAAACTGGATGCAGTATTCCAACTGCGGTCTGATCAGTGCCCGATAGAGGGGAAGTATCACTTCCTTGGTTCTGTTTGTCATGAATCTGCTGGTGCACAATAAAGTGCAGTTAGCTTTGCCGATGACTTCATCACACTAACGACTCATGTTCATCTTGGAGTCCACTAGAACTCCAAGATCCCTTTCCGCTTCCATGCTGCCGAGCAGGTCATTTCCTCAGCAGTAGGTGTGCTGGACATTTTTCCTCCCTAAGTACAGCACTTTGCATTTCTCCTTGTTAAATCGCATTCTAGTTTTCTGCCCATTTGTCCAACCTGTCCAGGTCTGCCTGTAGTTGTTCCCTGCCCTCCAGTGTGTCCACTTCTCCCCACAGTTTTGTATCATCCAAAAAATTGGACAGAGTACACTTCACTCCCTCGTCTAAGTCACTGATGAAGACATTAAAGAGTATTGGTCCAAGGACCAAGCCCTGTGGGACCTCATTGCCCACATCCTTCCAGGTCGATACTGACCTGTCCACTACCACTCTCTGGGTATGAACCTCTAGCCAATTTGCCACCGACTGGACTGTGTAATCATCCAAGTCACAGCCTCTTAATTTGTTCACCAGTGTGGGGTGGGATACTGTATCAAAGGCCTTCCTGAAGTCTAAGTAAATGATATCTACCCCTACTCCTGCATCCAGGTGTTTTGTAACCTGTCCATAAAAAGAGGCTAAATATTAATACCTTGGATTTTCTCCAGTCTTCCATGAAAGGGTTAAAAGAAGCATTTGCAGGACCCAATTTAGATTTAGGTGGCTTACTTTAAGACTGCAGGATAGGCTATAAACAAACCAGTTATCATGCGTGTGCAACAGCCATTACCTGGATGGAATCAGAACTGTTTAACTCTGCACCATAAATACATCTAAATCAATAATTTACAGTGAATAACTGACTTGGTACACTTATCTTCTCTCTGTCTGTGAGATACCTGTGAACAATATTGCTTAGTTTGGGGCTCTGATTTCTGATACCTTTTCTGAAATTGAATTTTTAGTCAATTTTGATTGATCCAAAAGAGTTTACTGCACACAAAGTACCCAATACCAAAGGTATGTTTTTCATTTTATTGGTGGTCACATAAACTGAATAGTTCCCGTATTGAATAACCTTAACACTTGAAGCCCACTGGGACTGTGATTTCCTGAGGAACAGACAACTATTTAGTGAAGTCAAGCTCATAGTCTGATAAATTATAGCAGCGATTCTCAACCTTTTTGTCCACTGGACTGGATGGGCAGTGCTGGATCCCTCTACAGGGTAGATCCAGGCAGTGGACCCAATATGACACTTGGGATGGGTGCTTCAGGGACCCATCCACCTGAAAAGAGGGGAACAAGTAGTAGCTCATCCCAATCCAGCCATGTGGGGGAAGGAGACTTGGCCTAGCTGCAATCGGGCCCCACAGAAGGGAGGAGAAGGACCTGGCGTGGATCCAGATCATTGGGGAAGGAGGGGACATGGCCTGATTTCACAGGGAAGAAATGAGTGTGGCCTGGCCCCAACCTGGCCATGCAGAGAGAAGTGGGAGTGGCCTGGCCCCATAAGGGATTGGTGGGAGAAGGGGCCATGGGTCTGCCCCTAAGCAGCTGCAGTGGGGGAGGAGGTCTGCCCTGGCCCTGTGGGGAGAAAGGAACACAGCCCAACTCCAATGCAGCCATGGGGAGGGAAAGGGGAATAGCCCACCCCACTCTGATCATGTGGGAGGGGTGGTCATGGCCTATGCGGGGCTTGGGATTTTGACAGTGGGGAAGGATGGCAGTATGATCTGCCACTGCTCTCACACCACCAAATTTCCTAACCTGTGGGGAGCCCTGTAGGCCAGCTTCCAAGGCTTCATGGGTCACATTTGACCTGTGGGCCAGACGCTAAGCACCCCTGTATTATAGAGTTTCCAGTAAGTAGGTACCCTAGGTTCTTCAGAATCCTTCAACAATATGTTGACAGGGAAAACATTAAGCCATTGGACAAACAACAGTTAAAGCACAAATTCATGCAATGCTTTGCTAAGCTCCAGTCTGTGAACAATCACTTCACATAGTGTATTAGAGAGTAATTGTTTCTTTAACATTCATTTCACAAAGTTAACTTTGGTTTCCTGGCACTCAGACAGTACTAGATATTTTACTTAGCCATGGGGGGAAAACTCATATGGGAATACAGTTTTATTATTCAAAAATTGCCATCTCTTCTTAGACAGTTACTTCTTAGTTTGAATGTATATATCCTGTTATAAAAACTGTTAATTCTTTTAATACAGAATTAGAAATTAATGACACAGAAAATAGGTTTGATGTTTCAACATCTATCCCTTGGATCTTCAATACCAGCTTTCGTAGTGCTTGATTTAGTGTATTGATACTATACCAAGAGAGACACTAACTATGCTGAAAGTTATGAACCAGATGTCAGCTTGCTGGCAATCGGAAAGCTGAGTGCCTCTTATGTGATACAGTCTGCAATATGGTACAGTGCTGATGCCAAAACAATATTGTCATCTAGAGAACACTTTTTAAGAAACTTTCCTACTGTGAAATAACACACACACACATTGTTTTTCCAAAAAAAAAATCAAATCTTCATTCTAGTCTGAAGAGTAATACTTTTTAAACAGATAAGATGTTTAAACAGCCCCTATTAAATGGTGTAGTTTACAGACTGGCAGCATAGTCTAATTAAACATTGCAAACAGAAGTTACCTGAACTATTCTGATCATAAGTCCATGAAAGATCTAGAAAGCTATTAAAGTTCTAAATTTGTATGTTTTGTCTGTTGTTATGTCCTAGTGGTAAAGACAATCAAGAAAAATCTCCCTTTAACATGGAAAGAGGAAACTGACTAGATTAAAACAAACAATATTTTCCCCAAAACTTTTTCTATTTCCTTCTTTCTATATCATTGGAGAACTTCCCTAAAAAATTTGGAGACTCATCCTGTCTGATTTCCTGGTACAGATTTAAACACAAAATTCTTCTCACATATGAGGATCAGAGTTTTAATGTAAATGTTCTCACATATTTACAAAGAGTAAAGTTACAATGATAACTATTAATAAAATTAAAGTTAAAAAACCTCACCCCAGTCATTAAGATATATTCATGACCATTATAAAGTTGTGCAAGTCTGTCTCCAATAATCAGTCCTTTTCCATTTTGTCCAATCCTCCATTTTTCTTGCCCAAAGCTTTGTTGCATACCATTGTAAATAAGATGTTACCTGCCCTGGGGTGTATATCATAGTTTCCCCAATTGTATCTGGGATATCTAATAGATCTCATTGGAAAATTATTCCCCTCCTTCTTGCTGGATAACAAATGGTTAATGGTCATGTAAAGGTATAGTGTGTCGAATGTTTGCTGATTAGTTGTGTGTATGTAGGCAAAACACATAAAAGCTCATAATTTTAGGAAGAACTAATATCTGGTTGTTCACAGTAAGAAATACAGATAATTGGAGTAACTCAAGTAGTGCAGGTTTATCTAAAGAGATGCAGTATGGAGTAATGTATAAAGCATAAGAGAAAGCAAAGGCATGCACCTAATGGTGAGTGGAACAGCCACCTGCATCCTAGGACTGGGAAGTGATTATTGCTTGATTTTATCTGCTAATTATTATAACTTTGCAACTAAAAGGTAATAATGCATTACCCTAAAATTCTATTAAGTAAAGAAGCTTCAAATTAAATACACATGCAGATAGTTTTTGGACCATATCCTTCACGTAACTGAATGGGAAATGGTGATGGAAAAAAATTGTCAGAGTAAAAATAACAAGGGTTTTTGACTACTAACATTTTCTTCATAAGCAAACACCTTCTGTAAAAAGAAAAATGTTTTGGCAAAAACTCAATTTCCATTAGCCCAACCTTACAGTAAGACAGACTTTTATACTGAAAAAGTAATGATAATAATCCCCAAAAATCCGGAATTAAAGTTTCAATGCTTTCCCTTTGTATGATTTCATATAATCTCCCCACTTTCTCCTCCAAACCCACTTAACAGCTAGTGTTATTTATGTAACTCTTGCAGTGTTTGCAATGATTCTCAGCTTCCATACATTAACTGAAACAGACCCATGATGAATTACAGTATATTGCACAATTACTCAGCATGAGACATTGGCCATAAGCAATCTGCAAGCTAATTTTAGGCAGCTATAAAATCTGAAAGTAGGAAAATGGAGAGGTTTTGAGCACAAGAAACTTCAGTTCAGTACAAGACACAAAGTGACAAGGGTCCAGATCCCCATCTATTGTAAGTAAGTACAGTTCCACTAACTTCAGTGATAATATGCTGAATTACATCAGCTGAGGCACAAGCTCTGTGTCAAGGATGTATTCAAATGGGAGGGAGGCTGTCTTTACAATAGGAGTTCAAGGGAAAGAAGATAGGAAGTTGGCATAATGGATCATAATGGGTTATGACTAGTGATAAGAACTGAAGAAAGATGTAGTCAGAGGAATGCAAAAGCAGTTTGAACTGGAAGTAGTAACAGTCATTAAAGAAGTTAAAGTATAAAATGACATTATTAGAGTTGTAAATTAATTTTTTTAATAGCATCTCCTCATAGATTGAAGGTTGCTAACAAGTAATGTCTATAGGACCAGTAATAAAGTTTTGATAATGACTTTATGCCAGGATTGGTATTGGTCATTAAATATATCAGTACACCACCCAAATCTTCATTTGGATTTATAAACAATTTATTCAGTCTTACTCATGTGCAGTGAATGTTTATTTTATTCTAGGTTATGGAAAATGTTTTCCTGTGGAGCACACACAGTAAAATTATCTTTGCATAATACTGGAAAATTCTGGAGGAAGGACTTTGACTTTTTAACTACTTTATTCAGGGGTTCAGGGTTACAAAAAGGCTGGCCGCTAACAAAGCAAAAAACAAACAAAATACTATAAAGCCAAGAACACCATGTCATTGCATTCATCACATCACACCATGACAGACACCTTTGCTACAGTCCACGTTGTGTCTTACATGCTAGTTATGCAGTTGGAGTGCCAGCCACAGGGTCATAACTATAAATAAACAATTCATACCCTGCTCTATCCAATCATACACATAACACCACCTTCAACTTCCTACACAAAAAGAAAGCAAAAAAAGCAGCTTGGTGAGGGCCCAGGACACGGCACGAGCTGGAAGTCGTAGTCTGACACTGAGCCAGCCCGGTCACCCAGATCAGTCATGACATCAGAGCGCATATTTGAGACAGCCATCCTCCACATGGCACAGTGCTCTCTCAAGGACCCAGCATGTCTCAAAGGTAAGCACTGCCCACTGAAGCACATCGCACTCAAACTCTAGTGAGAGGCACGCCTGCACCAGGAGACAGAAAAGCGGCAGGACATCATCTGAGCCGGTCCCAGCAAGCCAGTTTCGGCAGCTCTTGAGGATAGCCATCTTGGCCTGACCCAGTAAAAATTTGGCCAGGCAGATGGGGCCCTTCTCAGCCACCCGGTATGGGTAGGAGCACACGGAGGTGGTCTCTGAGAAGCCCCTGCCCAGCGCTCACAGCAGCAGCTCGAGGGTGACAAAGAGCAGTTGAAGGCAGGGACAGTCAAGGAAAGCATGAAAGAAGGTCTCCTCAACACCCCCTGGGCAGAAGGGACAGGCCATTAAGGTGGCTGGGTCAAAGTGGGACGCAAACGTGCCGGTGGCTAGGATGCCGTGCAGCAACTGCCATTGGAGGTCACCAGTCTTCTTGGCGGTTGGTGGCTTATACAATGTGTGCCATGCTGGGTGGGCTGGTGGGGAGTCTGGCAGCCCCAGGTGCTGTTGCCATGGTGTATCGGGGCAGCCCACCAGCACTTGGGCATGGCAGGCATGAACCACCCAGGCATACAGGCTTCTACATGACAGAAAAGCAAAAGGGCAACCCGTGTCACTGTCAGGAGGCATACAGAGCATCAACAGGGTGCCAGGGCTGCCAGCCAGCTCGCCGGCTATGGCCAGGGTAACTGGTAATGCAGGAAAAAAACTCATTCAGGACATCTGCAGTGCAGGGGACCTGGCCCACCTGGAGATGGTCATCCAGGGTGGCTGCTGCCTCCAATGGGAGGGCAGCCTGGATGTCACACAGGAGATGGCCCACGCTGCAGACAGAGCACATGCCCAGCCAGGTGGTCAAGGCCTCGGGCAAGAGCCAGGCCATCTGAACAGGGTCAAGAAGATGGGTCAGATGGAGGACATGCACCTGAATGAGAATGGCCATGGGACTGGCAGAGGCCAGGCTCGGCACAGGGTGTCTCAGAGCTGGGTTGTGCACCACGGGCTCCCTCAGCAGCTGCAGGAACTGCAGGTGACAGGCCTTGGGTTAGAGGCAGAAAGTGGCTTGCCAGGCTTGTACCATGCTGCGGTAGAAAGCCAGAAGCACTGCCCAGTTTAAAAGTGTCAAGTCCAATAGGAAGAGCTCCCAGTCAAAGCCAAGGGCCCCCACCCTCTGCCAAAACCGGCATGCCAGTTGTTGCCAAGGTAGGTGCTTCTCACTGTACAGGAGTCATTGAAGGGCCTGCAGGCAGAAGGTGGCCAGCTTGCTTGCAAGGTCAACCAAACTCTGGCCCCCCTCAGCTACAGGTAGGTAAAGGACAGCTCGTGGCGCCCATCTCAGAAAAAAATTGACCAGGAGGCGCTGGAGTCTCTCGAGTAGGTCAGGTGGTGGCTCAAGTGCACCAGTGCCACAAGGATGCCACCACCAGGTTGTTCACAATGAGGACACGTCCACAGTAGCAGGCCTCCTCATCTAATTCAATAGCCTGGGACATGACCAAGAGGTCAGCAGACTCCTCTGCAGCCCCCTGGGTCAGATCTCCAGAAGACAGGCACTGTGCATAGCTTTTACTGCCACCCACCCCTGTAAGCTGGGAGAAAGGCGAGGCGTTTGTGACCCCTGCCTTTGCCTCCCCCACCTCCAAGCTGCCCCCATCCCCAGTCAACAGGGTCACTGACATGACAGCCTGAGTGGGGCCAGGCTCTCCAGCAGGGGCCCCCCCAGCACCAGCTGAGGAGGGTCTCAGTGGGGATGGGGTGTCCTGAGTGGTCTCTTTTTCTTTCTTCTCTTTGTTCTTCTTCTTTGTGGCAGGTGGCCCACCCTTCATAGAGGATGGGCCAGACTGCTTCTGGCCTGCCTCCCCAGGGCCATCCACCTCAGACAAGACCACGGTGAAGGGCAACTGGGAGGAGGCCTGAGCCCCATCATCTGACAGGGCCTTGGTATCACAATTGCTGACCACCCCAGCCACCTCAATCGGGGACTTCAGGGCAGGAAGGGGGCAAGTGGAGGCATAGGCCTCTCCACCTGGTGGTATCTCTGTACCAGTTGGGATGGGTACTGTAGGTGGAATGGGTTAGGGGAAGGGTTGGGACCTAGTCCCAGCCCCTCCGCTGGATGGCGCTCTCACGCCAGAGACTCCAGCCCTCCTCAGATGGAGCAGGGGTGGAAGGAGGTCAGGAAAAGCTCCTGGCCTCACTGGGTGAAGCCTGTGTCCCAGAGGTGGATGCACCATCCATCAGCACCACTGTAGTTGCCAATGTTCCAGACACTGTACCCTGCGGGCACTGGGCTGCTAAGTGGGAAGAGCTACCACACTGGAAACATGTGGTCTCCCCAAAGGAAAGATAGATCACAAACTTCCGCCTGTTGAACATGAGGCTCAAGGACTGAGGCAGAGACTGTGGGCCCTCCCTGAGACGCATGAAAACCTGCCTTTGAAAAGACAGGACATGCCTCAGTTTTGGGTTCTTGCTTCCTATCGTCAGTCAGAGAAAAGGACTTGTAAGAACTCCATAGGGCTTGAGTTCCTTGGCCAGCTCCCGATAGGTCACATGCAGGGGCACATTAGAAATCACCATCCTCACTGCTGGGGTGTCTAGGTGTGTGACACAATAGTGTGCACCTGCAATGTCCACGCCCTCTGTGCACAGCCTGTTAACTAGGGTGGACTCGCTCAGGTAAATCATTGGGACTGTGTTAACATGACCTGCGTAATGTATGTTACGCTGTCCCAGGAGACTAACAAGGACATCTATACAGACCTCAACCCCGATGTAGGGAGCGGTGTGAACCCTCAAATCATGGGTAATGGGGAGGTTCTGAGAGGCATCCTCATACCAACTGCTGGGTGTAGCAGCAGCCATTCCTGCTAGGACAGGGTTAATTTCAAGCTGTAATTAAGAAAAACAAAAACAAAAATATTTATACTAACTAAAAAAAATAAGTGTGTAGGAATGAGGCCATAAAAGCCTAAAATGGCGGGCGGGGGGGGAGGGGTTGGAGGGAAAAAAAACCAGCACAGAAAAAAAGAAAAAGAAATAAATAAAAA
>NW_017729024.1:16977171-16977434 GCF_001723915.1 Gavialis gangeticus | reverse complement strand
AACAAGTAATAAAAAAACCAGCACAGAAAAAAAGAAAAAGAAATAAATAAAAAAGGGAAGGGGGAAATAAGAGCACCCCTCGGAAGGCAAGCTATTGGAAAAGATAACTCCCTGCAACAAGCAAGCTGAAAAGAAAGAAAGAAGGGAAAAGAGACAGTAAGAAAAGAAGGCTGTAAAGAAAGAGCTTGCAGACAAAGAGACCAGATGTACGGGGGGAGGGGATAGACAAGAGAGAAAAAGAAGAGAAAATGCTGCAAAAATGG
>NW_017729024.1:16966221-16972171 GCF_001723915.1 Gavialis gangeticus | reverse complement strand
TGGGGGGAGGGGATAGACAAGAGAGAAAAAGAAGAGAAAATGCTGCAAAAATGGAAGAAAAGAAAATGAGCTAAACAGAATCTAGAAAACATTTAGATAGGTGGGAATCAGAGAAAAAAAGAGATAGGAAGCCAGGGAGTCTTACGGTCAGGATTACCCCACACAGCTCCAAGCGTGCCTGGTCTGTAGTGTCCAAAATGGAAGGAAGGAAGGAACCATTTAAGTACATACTATTGTCCATTTTGTATATGCCCAAGATTTGACACGTTAGCAGTCTACAGATAAAAATGACAAACCCAGAAGGTTTATTTACGTGTTGTATGTACATGATCTATAAAAAGCTTTATATTTTTAAGCACTATTAATGTCTAGTGCCTCTTTGGGCCTGAGGATACTTGCAGCCACTTAGGCTGTTTTTTATTAGTAGGTTATAAGGTTTTTAATACCCCTTAAAGGGCAGCTTATATATATTGCACAAAAAATCTCAAGAAGAAATACAAAGCAAAAAATCAATGTGTGTGTTTTTCTGCATTTTATCTTTCAGTGACATTTCCCACTAGATGGAAATGCAGTTGAGTGAAAATTAAACTTTCTCCCCAAATGCTATGACTCTATCACAATTGCCCTATACAGTATAGTAACCTCCCACACACCATCTCTACATTATTTCCATAATGCAATGAATTGCAAAAATAAGAGTGACAGAAAGCTTAATCCCATAAATTTTCTTTACAATATCTGTGCTGTTTGTCTGTATCATACTCATAAAGGCCCCCCTTCCTGAGAGACAGAACTTTCAGTCTGATATACTGAACTATGTGGCATAAACAGTCTTCTTTGTTTTTCAGATGGCATACTCCTTTAGAATTTTCTACTTTCTCTGACAGTTACTATTAAGGATAAAGAATACTGTTCAGACAGAGAAAGTGGGTTCTATGAGTGTGCTAATAAATTACATTTAGTTTTGTTTTTAGCAGAATTACAAAATGGTAATCCACAGGGACAAAGGGAAGAATGTAGTTATAATATGCTGGAATTTTAGTAGAGAACTGTGTTCACCAACAAATTTTAAATGAAAAATTAATTCCTTGTTCAGGAATGTGGTCTTGGGGATTTCAAACTAGATAAAGCTATGAATGCAAGATTACAGTAATCTTGGCAAAGTAAATGGCAACATATCAAGTTGGAGAGAGCTGTCTACTATGATTCTGCATATACTGGTATTGGGAGCACTGTCCTAGATGAACTGAAAGAAAGTAAATGGCACATTCATTAAATTTGCAGAAGATACTAAAATTCTGAAGCATATCACTTAATGGAAAGGAGAAAATAAGAAAACCCACTGTCACAAGAAATCTACAGTTGCTAGCAGACACTATGAATTCCAACATGAGTACAAAATTGGAGTTTGCAATATATAACTACATGTGTGCACGGGCACACACACACAGGCCAATGCAACCTTGGACAACATACACAAACATTACTCCATAAAATAAATGCTCTACCCAACTCTGGCAGGAAACACAGGATAACAAATCCTGGTATAGAGTACATACCTCCTCTCAACCTCTGGTACATGATACATGTCAAGACAAGGGTCACAGTGAGGCTCAGTATGGGTTGTATAAAATGAGAGCAGGTAGATTTTCATAATAATTTCATAATGTCATTTAATTCTCCTCAGGAACAATAGACTATCTTTTGGAAATTGTTCAATAAAGGAAAAGCAATGGTGCCTCCAGTTCATGCACAGTTCCTCCAGTTAGCTGTTACAGTTACACCCCTGGAAGTCTTTGGGTTTTGTTAGTATCTTAATTAACTTACAGAACAGAGAAACTAAGAATTGGATAAAACTCAACCAACTGCCTCTAGATATAGAATAACAAACACATTGCATCAAATGCGCCTGAAGACCAGAAGAAGGCCAATGTGAAATATCTTCAAGAGAGGGAGGAAAGTGAATCTGGCTAACTATAGGCCCATCAGTCTGACTTCTATCCTGGGAAAGATCTTAGAAAAGCTTCTTAAAGAGGGCATCTTTAATGGACTAGCCAACACCAACATCCTGATGGATAGCCAGCATGGGTTTGTTGTGGGTAGGACTTGCTTGACCAATCTCATTTCCTTCTACGACCAGGTGACCTATAACCTGGACAAGGGAGAAGAGATATATGATTTCATATATCTTGCCTTCATAAAAGCCTTAGATCTGGTATCCCATGATCACCTCTTGGTGAAACTGGCCAATTGTGGCCTTGGGTCTACCACGATCAGCTGGCTGGGAAATTGGCTCTGTGGTCGGACCCAGAGGGTGGTAATTGATGGAAGTCAATCATCATGGTGCCCTGTGACCAGTGGGGTCCGCCCCAAGGCTCTGTCCTGGGACTCATATTGTTCGACATCTTCATTAATGATGTGGACATTGGAGTCAGAAGCGGACTGGCCAAGTTCGCCAATGACACCAAACTTTGTGGCAAACCATCTACACCAGAAGACAGGCGGATGATCCAGGCTGACCTGGACAGGCTCAGCAAATGGGGGGTTGAGAACCTGATGTTTTTTAACTCTGAAAAATGCAAGGTTCTCCACCTTGGAAGGAAAAACCTGCAGCATCCTTATAGGCTTGGCAGTGCCACGCTGGCTAGCACTATGGAAGAAAGAGACTTGGGGGTCATCATTGACCACAAGATGAACATGAGCCTGCAATGCGATGCTGCGGCTAGTAAAGCGACCAAAACGCTGGCTTGCATCCATAGATGCTTCTCAAGCAAATCCCGGGACATCATTCTCCCCTTGTACTCGGCCTTGGTGAGGCCGCAGCTGGAGTACTGCGTCCAGTTTTGGGCTCCACAATTCAAAAAGGATGTGGAGAAGCTTGAGAGAGTCCAGAGAAGAGCCACACGCATGATCAGAAGTCAGGAAAACAGACCTTACAACGACAGGCTGAGAGCCATGGGGCTCTTTAGCCCGGAAAAGCGCAGGCTCGGGGATGACCTGATGACCACCTATAAGTTTATCAGCGGTGACCACCAGTTTCTGGGGGAATGTTTGTTCACCAGAGCACCCCAAGGGATGATGAGGTCAAATGGTTATAAACTACTGCAAGACCATTTCAGGCTGGAGATAAGGAAGAATTTCTTTACTGTCTGAGCCCCGAAGGTCTGGAACAGCCTGCCATCGGAGGTGGTTCAAGCACCTACATTGAACACCTTCAAGAATAAATTAGATACTTATCTTGCTGGGATCCTATGACCCCAGCTGACTTCCTGCCCTTTGGGCGGGGGGGGCTGGGTTTGATGATCTTCCGAGGTCCCTTCCAGCCCTAATGTCTATAAAATCTATGAAATTAACAAGGAGTTGGGACTTCATGTATAGAAGCTAATGAAAGCAACTAACATGTACATTTTCTTACCCCTGGACTATAGTAACTTAGGCCTGTTTCATTGACAACTAAGCTGTCCCTACTGAGGTTTTACTTACCAAATATAAGAGCAGGAAAATGGGGAAGAAAGCTTAAGTGTTTTGCCCCCTGTTTACTTGCTGAAAGTTTTTTCTTATAATCAGAGAAGTACAACATTGGGGCATGAAGCCATACAGAAGCATCTGGGTGATATTACTGATATTATTAATAAAGGCTGTAATCTATCAGTTAATTTGCCAAATATTACTTGCGAACTCTGCTGAATATCCAAAACTGCCCAGAACTGCTGGGAGCTGGGGGAACTCATTACTTCTAAGTGGGCCCACAAAACAGTTATATCCCACAGGGTCATCAACCTGCCTCAAACACTGAATTCACTCTTGGACATTAAATCATCTTGAAAAACAAAACAAGACTTTACTATGCTGATATATGAAACTTTAATTGAGAACACTATTCATTACCTATAAGCTTGTTTTAATTAAATTAATGTCTCTGCTAAACAACTGAGCTTGAAGTATTGTTCAGATAAGACGATGCCAATTCCCAGAGGTTTCAGCTTTAAACTCACATTCAGCTACAAGTTCTTCATTTACCAAACAAATATAATTAATCATGACAGTAACCTCACTGTTTGGCTGATAAGTGGGAAAGAAAAGGAAAAACCTCATACATTTTAGTTGAGAACTTGCCGCTGTGAAAAACTAGATATGCAATTTCTATATTAAACTTTTAAGGTTTAAAATATTCTTTCTTCCTGTAATTTATGCAACAGTTTAAGAGAATGCAAAAGATGCATTTATCATCTTCGATTGCTTATGATATGTGGTTATTTTGTCACTTACTGGCACATGTTATAGCAGTCAAAGATGGTCTCTAAGAAGACCTATCAAAGCCACATAAAAAGGCAGGTTTAATGGAAATGAAAGCAATGAAAAATATTTTGCCATATTTTTGATTGAGAAGCACATTTTGTTTCAGATTATGGTGGTTACTTTTAGCAAAGTAATCAAGGTATTAGAACAATACTGTTCTGAAATATTATGACTATGCTGTTTCCATACTGTTTTCTTTTTAGCAGTGATTTTGACAGTAAATAACATTGAAAGGAACTACTTTTAGAGTCAACTTTTTCAACAGAGGAAAACTAAAGGAGGCAGCACAGCTGTAATAAACAAAGAACTTAGAAACAGAATGCTAAATAATTTAAATATTTAAGAAACCTGAATAGCTTCAACAGATAAGACAATTTAAGCTCAGAGAATAATGTTACCTCCATGATGTTCTTATAATAATGTCAGCAATTCTAGATGTTCTCAGCTGGATTTGTGAATAATTGAAGGAGGCAACTGCTCAATTCGGCTCTTAGCCTTTAGGTTGCCTGAAATGACATAATGAAATATCCCTCCAGAGAGACTTGAGGAAGTTAGAAAAGCATTTTGTTCCCAGTGCCTGCCTGTGAATTCTCTGTCTCAAGGGCTTTTCACAGGTGATTTACTCTACATTATGTATACATTATGTCAGAACTGTGAGACTCTAAGTGATGTTATGTTTCATATCCTGCTTGCTTTGCAACTAGCAATCAAAGACTTTAAGTCATCCATATTAGAATAGATTTATGAATTAAGCTCCAAGTTCCAGAATTAAAATCTTTCCTTTAAAGTCTGAGGATAACTGCCAGAAAAAGGATGGCCAGCTAGGTCTAGGAGATGATGACTCTAGGCATACTGCAATGGCCAGATCCTTACTTTATCCTATTGTTTCAAAAATGAATGGATAATCGTTATGCTTAAGAATCCAGCCAGGATTCTTTTCAGAGAACTGAGGTGTGCTCTGCTGTCTCTTACAGAGCATATTGCACATTCCTCCCCGTATCTGACAAGCTAAATTAATTGACAAGAACTGGGGTTAGAGTTACACCATTCTACCTATTCCACATCCTCTTTGCTTTCCAGTGGTATTAGCTTAGCAATACATTCACTAGCCACTAGGCCAGTGCAAAGCAGCTAGTATTCACTAGGAATTCAGATTCGGCTCATTCAGGGGACAACGATTCGATTCTGTGATTCGACTCACTGTCCCGAATCAATTCAGCCGAATCTCTGAAGCACACAGGCCCATCCCCTGCCCACTCTCCCAGCCCAGCAATGGCTGCCACACCCACCTCGGCTCCCGACACTTTGAAAAAAAAAGCCCACACTCACCTTATGCTGCTGGGTGTGGGGTGGTGATCCTCACTGCCCCATGCTGCATGGGGGATTCTGCATGAGCCCCCTGACACCCCCAGCTGTCCCAGCCCCCTGTCATGGCTGCCCCACCCACACTGCCTCTGACCCTTTAAGGGAAAAAAAACTCCAAACTCCCAAACTCACCAGTTCTTGCCCAGTAGGGCAATCCCCACTGCCCCACACCACATGGGGGGTCTTCCACAAGCCCCCCGAAGCCCCGAGGCTGCTGCAGGAGCTGGTGAGTGTGAGGATTTTGGGGGGGGGCTTCTTACATGGCCAGAGCTGGGACGGGTGGGGC
>NW_017729024.1:16962387-16965935 GCF_001723915.1 Gavialis gangeticus | reverse complement strand
CACACCCAGCAGCACCCAGTGAGTGGGGCTTTTATTAAAAGCACTAGGAGCTGGGGCAAGTGAGCCAGTTATGGGGGGACTGGGGGAGCAGGCGGGGGTGGGGGGCTGGAGGAGCAGCCAGAGGATGGGGCCTGGCAGGAGTCCCTCCATGATTCCCTTCCCTTCAGCCCTACCTCCCCTGCCCCCTAGTTACCAGCTCCAAATCTAGTTCCAGCTCCCTGCTGCAGCGGGCAAGGACTGCACAAATCATCAATGCTCTCTGAATGTTTTTGGATGATTCAGAGAGCTTCAAATTGATTCGGACCTTTTTATTGGTCCCCTGATTCAATTTGGATTTGGAGATTCGGCCACTGAATCGGGCTGAATATTCTCCATATCTAATCAGCACCTGAAGCTTTGCACAACCCTACTAGCCACCAAAATTGGCACTCATGGTATAAGAAAGTGCACTTCCATCTCTTGGCTATCCTTACAGGGCCAACTACAACCTGGCCCTATAATATTTCAGCCTCCAATATATGGACCAATACAGTGAGTATGCTAACTATTGTTGTGTTACAATTAATTTGTTTTGGGAAATGCAGTCTTTCAGCTTTCCCCAAAAATATTGTTCATGAATATAATTTAACATCATTAGCATTTTAGTTGTCTTAAAATATTGTTTAGCCAACTATGACTATTGTAACAAAAGAGTAAAAAGTGCTTACAGAGAAATGAGAACTAGAATCTTCACAAGTTATCCATATGCCTGGTAAATGGGGAAATCCTGAAGACTTTTACCTGGATGTCATCCTACTCTGTCCCCTTTCTGAAGGAATATTCAGAAGATAGTCCTGAATCCTGGGAGTATAATGCAGAAGGTTCACCTTAAGTTATAGTATATGGTGACTATAATTTATACTACACCCACTTAATCTTGTGGTGCATGAGCATAAGGGCTGATAACACCACAGAGGACCACAAAGCTAAATCAATTGACAGTTACTGTTTAAATTAAACTCTGCATATCTTTCTTCACCTGCCTGTCCTAATCAAGGCCTGCCATTATCTACAGCGAGCCTAATTATCACCATCTTGCTGACATGGCTTGCCCAGCATAGCACATTCTGTTAGCAAAATGTTTCACTTTGAGCCTCAGGCTCTTCAGGGACTTGAATAACTGGATGCACCCCAACCACCCAGGAAATATTTTGGGGAAAAAACAGTGATTATTTTTATCATCATATTCTTCCTGATTGGTTTCAAGGTTACTTCTATCACAGAATGGACTCAAGTATTGGAAGAGGCCAGAATTATATTATTCAGGTTTAATGATTAGATATCTTAGCACAATGCAGTAAGTAACACCATCTGAAATGGCCAAAGAGGAAAAAAGAGAGTGAGTTCATACTAATTTCTTGTGGAAATAATTAGTGGTTGACGACAACAAATTTTTAAAGCAGCAGCTATGAGTAATGTAACTATGTGTTATTGGGAATCTCAGTTGACATAATTTTCAGTTAAGCTACCTTTTTCCCAAAAGTGAAATGTTTGTTTCTCAGGGTGGAATTTATTTATTTATTTTTTTACTTTAAAAGAAAAAAACTAAGTGATAGTGGTGTTCTTTTTGGTTTATCAGACTGTCGGCATTTTTAAAAGTATGTCCCAGATCCTCAAAATAATTTAGGTATTACTTAAACCCATAAGAGATAGGTGTCAGTGATAGTATAAGGGCATTTATGCCTTTCAATACCTAGGCCTAACAGTGTGGATAATATCAAAACAAATAAGGCTACATAGAGCCATTATGTTTAAATTGACCTAAATTGACAAATGTCTATCTGTGTAGATGTTTGGGGGGTGGGAGGTGTGACAGCTGAAATTAAGTGTGTGATAAAGGTGCTTGCTGAAGGCTCTATGAAGGTTAGACCAAGTGTTTTTCTGTATTTGTTTAGATATTAAGCTGTATGTTGTTGTTAAGAGCCTAATTAAAGTTTAAGATGTAGTAAAGCCTAGTAAATTTAGCAAAGCCTTGAAGTAGTAAGGCCCTGTGGCCTAGTTAAAATTAACCTTATCAAAAGGAATGCAAGGCTTGTACTGCTATTGGTCAGTCTAAGGACAGTTGAAGTAAAAAGAATCTGAATGGCTGTAACTTATCAGCACAGCTCAGAAATTATAAATTGGCTAAACATGCAGAAATCATTCAGAAGAAAGATACAGCTCTATGAAAAGGATTACTTAGCTGTTGACCTGGATTAGTGGGCCCATGGATCTTGAGGAGCTCAAGGCCTGAATACCAGGGCCCTTCCTGGTACCTCTTAGACAGCACTGATTGGGGACACCTGACTTCGCTGAGTTTTGTGGAAAGAGAAACTTGTACATCAGGCATCAGAGGGGAATGCCGATAAGTTGCCAACGTGAATTACTCTTGTCTGTCATTGTTTGCCTTGTTACTATGTGTAGTTGTGTTTTTGTTAAGTCAATAAACCTTTCTTATCTTTCTACCCCTGAGCATACTCTGAATCCCAAACACTCCGCAGGCGGCTGGGACAAGGGGCGTTAAATCAGGTAAAAAATAGTGGGCCAATCTAAGTTAGTTCACCTGGGCAGATGAATTAATTTAGAGTGGGAAAAAATTAACCCAATCCAGTGACCATCTGCATGAGTTTGGAATGCAGCCCTGGGCCTGGGAAAGCCTAGCCACTTTCCCTAGACCAGAGGTGGCAGTCTACATTATTTTCATAGCCATCACTATTTTTTCCAGCAAGTAAACAGTGCTACAACATATTTCCACATGTATTCATGTTTTTAATATTGATGAAGTAAGCTATTGCCTATGAAAGTTAATGTCTCTGAATGAGTTAGTCTGTAAGGTGCCACCCTAACCTGCCTCCCACCATACTTCAGATTAATATGACTAATTACCTCTCTCTAATCTTGTTATTCATAAATGCTGCCATAATATTAAATAAATATATAAGAATTGAAATAATCTGTTATGGTAGACATCACAAACGCATAAAACTATGTGTACACTTACAAAGCTGATTAATTATTGACTTTGCCTTCAGAGTTCATCCTTAATTATATAAAATTATGATCACATATAAAGGGATACATTCTGACCTCAGAAGTTGTCAGTGGCAACCAGAAATACATATCTGGGGACAGAATTTTGCCCACCTGCATAGGAATTTTCTTTTTTCTTGGTCTCTCTGAATATCTATTAGCATAATTATGTGTTCCACTATCAGAAGAGTGATCTCAATCTAGTTATTTGTTTTCTCTTAATATTAGGTTAGAGATTTGGCTAATATAAAGTTGCAGAGAAAAGAAGGAGGGGAAAAAAAGCCTTCTACATTAAGAATCTGGATTATTTGTTTCTTAGAGTCAAATCTTACAGTTTTTGCTGAGCACAAACTGCCACTGTGACAAGTACTATTCTATTTGTAAATACAACTGATATACATCCAAACTTTTGGCATCTCTCTCAGGGGTTGGTGGGTCCAGAGGAGTTTGGCAGGATTGGAGGGCTGGTGGGTATGCAGAGAGGGGGCGAAGGGGGGGAG
>NW_017729024.1:16947454-16962136 GCF_001723915.1 Gavialis gangeticus | reverse complement strand
TGTGGGGGGGGGGGTGGTGGGTGTGGGGTGTGGGGGGGGGGGGGGCTCAGGGGCTAAATATAGCCTGATCAGCAAGGGGAGAGCAGGAAAAGTGAACCCCTGAGATTTGGTTAAGGAATTGGGTTTTACCAGCCTTAGGACTGTGCTCCAAATATGTACAGACATTTGTTAGATTGGGATAACCAATTCTTGATCCAATTAATTCACCTCCTCAGGTGAACTAAGTTAGAGATGACTATTTTTTGCTTGATCTAACCTCCCTGAATGTCTGTACAGATCAGCATTTAGATTGCCCTAATCCTAGTTACGTCAAAGTGCAACATCTGCACCTACCTAAGGACACTTCCAAAGCTAGTGCCCTGCTACCACCACGATGGGGAAGTAGTTATTTAATATATGCTCAGAAGATTATTCCAGCCATTTCTGCATGCCTGCCAATGCACAGCAAGTGGGCACTTCTAAATCAAGTGGGGCTGCTGCTGTGCCTGCTGCTATAGCTGTTCTGCTGACCTCGCAGCTGTTCCTACAGAAACACGGGAAGCAACTCCAGTCCTCACCAGGCCATAATGCTCCCCCCTGGTGCTTGGGGATTATTCCCTGGGGTTTCCTATTCCCTGATTTCTTGGGAAGCCAGGTCCCTGGTCCCCACAGGCCAAAATAAATGGTAAGCTTCAGGAGGTTAAGTAGACCTCTGTGAAGAGGCAAGCCATAGTGATGGGTTGTCTCTTATTTTATTTTAGTCATGGTGATAGGTTTTCTTTTTTCTCTTCCTATCACTTGATAGTTTGTGCACAAGCTTTATTTGACACCAATAATCTTGACAGCTATTTTTGTACATACCAAGATTGAAGGACTGTCAATTCTTTCTCAGTCTACAATATATCAGAGAGAATTGCTTGCAGTATGACAGGTAACAATCCAGCTAAACATCATATCTTTTTCTTCCTTTTAAATTAAGGTATCTTGAAAGTGTCACTGATTTGATTTTTTTAGACAATATGTAAGAAAGTAATTTCAACAGTATTTTTAAAGGTTTGTTTGATGCATATCATTAACATTGCTTGTTCTATTCTGTTTTTTTCTTTGTTTCTAAATTTTTCTCATATTGTCTATATTCAGCTTTTTAGGCATCATTCTAACCATATTCAGCATCTAACTACTAGGCAAAATACCTCATTTCTTTTCCTTATTGCTATCAATTGTTCTTCATTAATTTAACATCTAAATATTTCCTCTGGTTTAGAAAGAAACCCTTAATTTTTATTTCTATTTCACCTCCTATACATCCAGAGTGTCTCTCATTTGGCATCATACTCCTTGCATCATACTTATTTCTTCCTTTTTCTTATATTATATACTGCTTCTTTGCAGCATTTCATGTTACTTGGAATTTAAATCTTAAGTTGTCATACAACTTCATTTCTCCATACAACACCTTTTTCATCTCTCTTGACTTGATACTGTCAACCTAGTTTACAGACAAACTTTAAAATATAATTAAAAAAAAATATTTCACCAGGAAATTTTACCATCTCTCACCAGTCTCTAGATTAGATATACATTGAATGACAATGTATCATATTTCACAGTACCTTGAGTCAACTCTCCACACTCTGGCTCCCCTAAATTACCACACATTCCTTTTCACCAATTTCATGTTCCAGTTTATTTTGTTAGCATTCTTTAGTATATGTATCCATCATGACTTCAGTTTGAAAAGATGTTGTGCAGATTCAGCAAGAACTCAGGGAGCTTAATGCCTTAGAGGCACTTAACCTCACACTATAATCTGCACAATATATTCTATGCCCACCATCCTTTTCACTAATTGAAAGTTAAAGGGCCAAATCTTTCATTAGAGAAAAAAGTAACAATGAGCTTTCTGCCACATCTGAGCTCCTCCCCTTTCACTTGCATTTCACTGTATGCTCCTTGACTTAAGCCTAATATCAACCACCACATTGTCAAAATGGGAACAGAGCGGGTATAGACACAATCTAAATGCAGACATGTCAAAACAAACAAAAAACTAATTAAATGGGGAATTCAGTAACACAGAAGTTAAGGTTTGGAAATTATATGGCAGTTTGCATTACTGCAACAAACTCCCAAATGAGCAGGGCTACAACAATTACTTCCCCTCCCACAGTTAGCCACTTTAGCCTTCAGATAGGGAATGTACTCAAGATAATAAATACAGAGTTTACATGAGATATTGTTGGAATCTCCTCTTTCTACTTGTGACCTATTATATGTCAGATGCTTCAGGAATATTTAATGAGGATGGGGAGATGGGGCAGGGAACATAATACTCGCAGCCAACTGTGCAATAAGAACATAGGACTAGAACACAGGACTAGAAGGAACCACATGATTCACTGAATTCATTACTCTGTCCCAGGCAGTCACATCCTAGTTTTGATACTATTATCTTTTTGTATCCAACAAGAAGTCCAAAGTTTTTGCTAGTTTCAATGCAAAAAAAAGTCTCAACCAAAGTATAGAAATATCAATCAGCAAGAAAGATTAATCAGCAAGACTTGGTAACAAAATGATAAACTCTCCTAAAGACAGAGAGAGAGAGAGAGAGATCTGGACAAGGTCTTGTGGTTCCAATGGTCAATTTGATTATGAAGTCTGACTGAGAATTCATTAATCTATTGTATCTCAAGTTATCTGCATGTTAATCTTCATGCTTGTCACAGATTGCATTTCAACTAATTCCAATATAAACCCCACTAATGTATTGTTAAATAGTTTTTGAGAAGGAGCACAAACATTTAAAAATCCTATAGTTAGCCTAACAAGCTGAATCATCATATTCTCTGTACTTAAGGAAAACTGCAGTATATATTTAAATAAAGAATTTGTGGGAATCCTAGCAAATAAGACTGATCAACATAATGATCTTGAAAATAATTTGATGTAATCAAAATAAGAGAATAGACAAAGTTGTTTGTTAAGATGAAATCTTGTTTTGTATTTAATGTTTTTGTTTCTGAACTCCAGAGTTATTACTTTTAAAAGTGTAATAGCTGTAATTTTGTAGCTTGTTCTCAGTGTTATTGTCAAATATAGTGGCACATTTATTTGTCACATTCCCCAAAGGGAAGAGCTGTACAAACTACAGTCTCATTTGTACTTCTGGCAGCTGGTCAGCAATTTCAGCTGATATCTGCTGTTCATGAACTGTATTTCATTTGAATTGACTGCAGGTCATCTTATATTGCTAACAAAAGTTGGTTAAATATAGCAGATTTCCATTCCGTGGCAGTTAGTTCAACCCTTCAAACATATGACTGTGGTGACCAGGAAAAGTAAATGTAGGAAAACATGGATGAAGAAGTTGTTCTCTGAACTTTATTTCTGTTGCTAAGGCAACCACTTGCTCAGTCTGTATAGAATATTCTCAGAGCAGCTACCTCATTTAGTTGTTTAGGCATTTCAGGTAGCTGCATCAAAGTATAAGGCAACAAGGAGGGACTTAGATATTAATAAAATGTTCAAACACAGAGTAGTATCAGATCTAGACCTAATTTATCATTTTACCCATTTTCCAAAAGAAGAAAAAAGGCCTCTTATCCACTGCACTTCTGTTAATCAGTATGAAAAGATGAAAAATAATGGTCATAGGAAATGGAAGAGTTGAAAGTCAAAGGATGCCACTGAGAGTAGGATGAGTTTTTAGCTATATCTCCAGTGCTCAGAATGAGAATGACCTGGAGAGAGAGATCCTTGATCTAGCACAACACAGGTGGATGGTACTTAACTTGAAGCTATGCACATTTGTTGACTCTGGGACATTGAACAGAAGCTTCAAGGGCAAAAAATAAATTATTTAAAAAATGCCACCATGTGTTTGGAAGGGTGGGAGACTGGGAATGGGGCAGGTGTTATCCTTTTTGAGGTGTTCTAGCCGAATTCAGTATAGTCAGACATACAAGACATTATACAAATATGGGCAGGACATAGAATCAAAATGAAGAAAGAGGAATGATATTTGGAAGCACAGCCCTGCTCCAGATACTCTACCCATCTGATCCCTTTCTTCATTTTAAGTGATTCCAGCAAAGGCACCAGCTGTCATTGGTATTGCTGTGGGATATGATATGTATATGATATTCTAAAAAGTACAAGGAAAATAATAGAAATAAATAATCCTATTCAGGAGAAAACATGTTAGTTTTAGGAACAAAATCATTAAAAAATGCCTTTCATTGGGTGCGTCTACACATGCAATTAGTCACAATTAAAATTACTGCTCATTAGTTTAATGTGCAGTAACTGATTTTTGGCAGGTGTCTACATGTGCAGGCAACTGGCACTAAAGCTAGTGTCAGTTCCCTCCAGTCCTGCCATATCCTACTGTGGCTACCAGGGGAAGCTCCAGGCTCCAGCCATCTTTAAAACACACCCGCCATACTGTGCAGTTTAGGCAGAAACTTTCTCTGCTAAAGAACCAGTGTGGCATGAACACAGGCAGCATGTGGCAGCTCTGGTCCTGCTCCAGCTGTACTTCTCAGCCACGGCTGCCCCAGCCACTGGCCCTAGCACCCAGGAACAGGATCCCTGAGTCTCCTGGCCACCTTGATCTTCTTGTTGGCCAAGTGCATTCACCATCACCTGGCCCTCAGCCATCTCACTTTGCCCAGCTCCCCCACATGACTGCCTCACACTGTCCTAGGCCCTCTGCTACCATGCAGATGCTGCCACCAGCTGCAAAGACCAGGGACTCCAGGATGGCACCACTGGAGCCACTGTCACCCTCCTGGCCCTCCAGCCCCACTGACTCTGGGCCCACACCACCAGCCAGGAGTAGCAAGCAGCACCTGGTGCAATGTGACTGGGATGATGAACAGCAAGTTGACACCTTCAGGATGACATAGGCCACCTTTGCCAACCTCCTTCACCAGTTATGGCCCCACCTGGAGTGCCAGGATGCTGGCATGCACCTGGCCCTCCTTGCTGACATCTACCTGGACCTGCTGCTGTTCCAGGGCATACCTGACAGCCTGCACTATGTGGGGCATCTGTTTGGGGTGGCAAGGCCACCACTGAGGAGGTTGTCTGAGATGTGCAGCACCCTCCAAGATGTGCTGGTGGACACTGTCCTCTGTCTGTGACCCTCAGGTGGTGCTTGCAGGATTTCCCCAGTGTATTGGGGCCCTGGATGGAACCCACATCCCAGTCACCTGCCCACCCCATGGAGACAGGCCCTACTATAGCTGCAGGGGGTTCCACTCCATGGTCCTGCAGGCCATTTTCAACCACATGGTTACCTTCACCCACATCAGTGCTATCTGGATGGGCAGCACATTCGACACCCACACATTCAGGAACTGTGGATTAGGTACACTCTTGGAGAGCTGATGCTTCATGCCAGGAGTGGAGGACCTGCAGCTGGGCCCTGTTGTTATCCTACCCCTGCTCATTGGGGACTTTGCCTACCCACTCCTCCTGTGGGTGATGAGGTCCTAAACTAAGAACCTGGACCTCCACCAGGCCCATCCCCTCATTTAACTGGTGCTTCAAGCAAACCCATGCCCTCATTGAGTGCACCTTCAGCCCCTCAAAGGCCACTGGCATGGCCTACCTGGAAGTGGCTGAGAACAGCCTCCTCCGACGCATCATCACAATGTGTGTGCTGCATAATGTTGGCAAGACCCAAGGAGAGGTTCTCAAGGAGGTCTGGGCAGAGAAGTCATTCCAGGTGAAGGCAACCTGGTGGCAGGAGCATGACCTGCAGTGCCAGTGCCAGTGGTGGGTCTCTTTTGGCAAGGCCCCAGGCAAGGCATACATCCACCAACAGAGGCTAGGGCACTGGGTGTGGGAAGTTCTGTCAGACCACCTTATAAAGCACTCCCCACTTTAACCTGCCTGCCCTGCCACCTACATACCCCCTAACCCCTGCCCACCCCCAGCACCACTCTTAGGACATATATATATTTGAAAGAAAAAGCTTTAGACCTCTGACAACCCCCACTCCCAAGCTGCCCCCCTCCCCCTCAACACATAGAGTCCCCTCCCCCTCAACCACAGCCCTCTTCCTCCTCCCTCCCCAACACAGAGTCCCTGTACCACCTTCCCCACCCACCAAAAATAAAAAACCTTCTCCCCCAAGTGAAAACTATATATAATAGTCTGTCTTTGTCTGAGTCCTGGTGCTGGGGGTTGCCTACGGAACAGACCCCAGGAGCAGACACCCAACACCCCAGCCTCAGCAAGTTTCCCTCTGGGTCCACGGGTCACAGCGACCATGGCAGGTGGCAGGATTATCCATGGGCAACCCCAGACAGTGCTTCTTGAAGGCAGGCAAATCCCCCTCTGCCTGCCTGAGTCCACAGAAAGCATCCCCTTACACTGTTGCAGTTGGCACCTCAAGGTCTTTAGGCACAAGGTCTTGGGGCAAGTGGCTGGGATGATCCCAGGCTGATGGTGGTGGCAAGGCCAGGGGCTCCAGTAGGTGGGAGGCACTGGAGGGCCTCCTCCCATGCCAAGGCAGGGGCCTGCTATAGGGCAGTGGGCAGGAACCAGGGGCCTTGCAGGGCCAGGGACAAGGGCCAGGCAGTGGGGGCATACACATGACCATCAGGCCCAGTAAAGCATCTGAGACCTCCACTTCCCAGGCCAAGAAGGCCACCTGCTGTTGGAGCAGCTCAATACTCTCCCACTCCGGGTTCTCCATCCACATCCAGTGCACCCATGGCACCCAGTCCCATGCCTCCTCTCAGACAATCTCCCAGGTGATATCCTCCACCTGCCAGGCATATGGCTATACCTCCCTCTCCTGTGCCACAGCCACCAGTCACTGGAGCAGGAAAGTCCTATCCAGTGTATGCAGCTGGTGCAGGCAGCACATCCGGCTGGCTCTAGTGCTGGGTGGTGGTGACCCAGAGCCTGCATCCCCACTGGGGCTGGTGGGTTCTCTCTGGTGTCCACTTGTTGGCCCTTGCAGAGGCAAGAAACACAAGCCTTTTGTGAGAGTTTTCAATGGTTCAGAGGTAAGATGATCTGCACCAGGGGCTGTGTTCTGGCCAGCCTCAGACTGGGTGTTGGCCATCCACCAGCTGCCCAAGGACCATGGTAAGTTAGTCAGGTAGACCCGGGCCCAGGTGCCTACTGGCTAAGCCCCCATCCCTTCTTGATCCCCTGGGGCTGGGGGCCTACTGGGTGCTGGCCACAGGCAGCCTGTCTACCCTGCCCCCTTTCCAAGGTGAGACAGGCCAGGCTACTGGCAGCACCTGCTGCCACAGCTCCATATCTCACTTCCCCCCTGCCCCTGCAGCCTGTGCTGCTGCCCAGCCCAAGGTGCCTGGGCTTGGGGCATGTGTAACTCCTGGACAACTGGGATGAGCTTCTGGCTGTGCCCCTGTGCTCCCCACTGAGGGCCTCTCCAGGGATGTGCTCTGGGGTTGGTTCCCCCTGTGCCACTACCGCACCCTGGGTATGCTCCTGCTGTGTGTGTCCTGGGTCGTGCAAGATGAACTGTTTCTGAAGGCTGAGGGATGCCTGAGCCACTATGCCCTGCTGATGATGATGGTACCCCAGGCATATCTGCGCTCCTGGTTTGGGACCCTGAGCTACGATGGTGCAGGGGACAAGCCTGAGCAACCCCACAACCCCAATATAGGGTTCATCTATCCTTATATTATGGGGGAGATTTTTCCAGGTACACATGTAAGTTAGATCTCTAACACCCACTTGTGACCTTGACAATATCTTCCCAGAGGGCATGATCCAACATGACAGCAGATTGGTTAAGCTAGAGATACATTGTTTTTCAGTGGATGACTAAAAATAGATTTCTCCAAAGTACAATTCACAGTTGATAAAATATAGACAGAATGTCAGGGATCAATTATTTTACAGCTGGGTCTGAGCCTTAAACTAAAATCTCTGATCATGGATGCCTTTTGAGTTACAGAAGAATTTTTGCATTATATGACTGTCCTCAATAATTGGAATGGGGAAACTAAAAGGCAGAACAAATCAAGTCTGATTCAAGTGGTATAAAACTAGCCCAAATTATTTAGATGCAACTCCTCAGTCTTGGCAGCTGCTTATTTTATTCTTGAATGCATTTATTATTCACTAAATAATTTATACAACAGTCACTAATAACTGCTTGAACATTTCTGTCTGTAAATGCCTTTATTTGACTATTTTTATGGAAAGCAAACAGAGCTGAAATGAACTCAGGTTTTTATATGAGCAAATAGTCACTGATTATTTTTCCCCTGAGTTAGTCACCCAGCTCTAACAGTTATATCAATACCACTGAGAAAGACTTAGAGAAGGGAATATTTGAACAATAAAAACCTAGAAGCATCATATTAAGTCAATAATATCTGTGTATGGAGTAGAGGCAAATTTATTTGGCCTGACTTGATGTTCTTTAGCACTTGGTGTAGTCATTTATACCTGCGCACAATGCATGTAAAACACTATCACACTGATCTGATAACATTTTTCACCCACTGTGGATGACTTATCCAAGCATCAATAACCACTCACTCTGCTCAGACATAAATGTGAGATTAGGAAGAATTGGGTCCATTTTTTTTTTTTTACTTTATATTGGATGTACTATATATCAAAATTCATGTAATATATGCAAAAGATTATAATATTGTCTTTGAAGGGACTGAAGAAGCACAGAAGAAAAGGATAAAAACACAGTTATACAAGACAATATTTAACCCAGAGGTACCCATTTTCATCAGGGCTACTTCTGTACCACAACTCTCAATACAGTAGTGCAGAGATAAGGTATTTTGGAGTAGGATCAAGATAGCAATGTGGGGCATCTTGACTGAAAGTACAAGTAGATGCATCATGTATTCACTGTTCACTTAATAGGCCATGGAGAACTCAAGGCTACAATTCTAAGCATGTTACTAAAACTGCGTCCTCAGAGGTGACCTGTTGTGACAGCAGGGTACACCCTCAGGGGCTGGAAGCACCGGAGGCAGACCCCGACATTCCCAGAGAGGGGAACAGGGACCCTGATGCCACCGTAAACTTACCAAGGAGGCAGACAGGGGCAGAGAAAGAGTTGTGTGAGCTGACATTGCATCGGCTCTTCAAGTGGCTGTCGATTAAGTTGGGTGTCAGCCAGCTGATTACATTGGCTGAGGCCACCACTGCAGGAGATTCAGAAACCCTGTCAGAAGCCAAATGCAGGGTGGAAGCCAGCTGGTGAGAAGCCAGGCCGTCTGAGGCCCGGGACACCAGCATGAATGAGCCCTCCAGCTCTTTCCTATGGTTAATAGGTGAGGGCAGCAGTCAGAAGCCAGCTGGGACATTGCAAACCATGGCCCCAGAGCACGAGAGGCTCATGGCCATTGTTTCTCCATAGGAGATGTGACCAGTCATATCCGCCTCAGCCCTGAAGCACCCGCCTGAGGCCTCAGGGCCAGTGCAGGGATCACGGTGGATCCAAGAGGAACAGGGACGGACAGGCTGAATTCCCAAGCCTGTACCCCATCCACATTTGAGGATGCTGAAACCCCTCAGGGCAACAGACAGGCCATAGCCCAGCATTGGTGTGGTACCATGAAGATCCACACAGTTGGTGAGTGGACGGGGTATAGGGGAGGCAGAACCCCGAGAACATCTGTAGCGAACCCGTGAGTATCCCCATCTTTGGGTCAGGTGGAAGGAACACTAGTGAACCCCTCTTTTTACCATTCCATCAAGTCATGGCAGGTAAGTCGGGAGCCCAGACCACGGAGCGGAAGGATACTCACAAGCACCAGCCAGTGGCACCACAGTGGTGCATTGGCTGGGGGCAGTCATTAGAGGATCAGTGATCCTGAACTGGCAGAGACAGTTATGCAACCCACAGCCATGGCCCATGCAGAACTCCTAACTCAGGCCATCCAGGCAACAGGCCAAGTACTAGAGATGCAGCAAAGGCAAGGAGTGAACCAACAATAATAGATGCAGGGGAATGCGTCCTTATTTAAGATGCCCCAAATGACCAGGGATGTGACCCAGATGCCTGTCTAAAAGCATTCAAGCAAACAGCCATACAGACTGGGTTGAATCACTCTCAGTGGGCCCACCAGTTAGGTGCCCTAGTCACCAACAAGGCCTAGGCAGCATATCAGGGGCTATTGAGAGAGGAAGCTCACAACTAAGATACTGTAAAGGCAGCCATTCTGTACAGGCTCAAAATATCACCCTAGAGCTGTAGCAAAACCCCAAGTTTTTCTTCTTTTTTTTTTTCATTTTAAAATGCATTCCCTTCCCATCCCCAACCATTTATGACTTTTTCTCTCCCTTTCTATTCCGTATAGATAAGTATAGATAAGCTAAGATGTAGGATAAGCTTTAACATTTTTATTTTGGTAGAAAGTTTTTGGTTTTGGATATCCACTGTTTTATATTGTATAATTATTAGGTTTGTATTGATTTTTACTGTTGTATATTGTATTATTATCATTTTTGTATTTTTTTTATTGTTTCATATAGATATTGTATGGTTTAGGCCTGTGTTTGTAAGTGAACCAAAGTCATGTCAAGTTTCCATTTTATATGTCAAGTCTCTATCTTGTGTCCTCTGCCTGGGCATCCCCTGTGTCGCAACTGTATGTGTCACGCATCCCACCTATGTAAACTGGTTCTCGGATGAATGAGTGTGACTGGGAATTTCATAGATTTCATAGACATTAGGGCTGGAAGGGACCTCAGAAGATCATCGAGTCCAGCCCCCTGCCCGAATGGCAGGAAGTCAGCTGGGGTCATAGGAACCCAGCAAGATAAGCATCCAATTTACTCTTTAAGGTGTTCAATGTAGGTGCTTGAACCACCTCCAATGGCAGGCTGTTCCAGACCTTGGGGGCTCGTATAGTAAAGAAATTCTTCTTTATGTCCAATCTGAAATGGTCTTGCAGTAATTTATAACTGTTCAACCTCATCATCCCTTGGGGTGCTCCGGTGAACAAACGTTCCCCCAGAAACTGGTGGTCACCCCTGATAAACTTATAGGTGGTCATCAGGTCATCCCTGAGCCTGCGCTTTTCCGGGCTAAAGAGCCCCATGGCTCTCAGCCAGTCGTCGTAAGGTCTGTTTTCCTGACCTCTGATCATGCGCGTGGCTCTTCTCTGGACTTTCTCAAGCTTCTCCACATCCTTTTGAATTGTGGAGCCCAAAACTAGATGCAGTACTCCAGCTGCGGCCTCATCAAGGCCGAGTACAGTGGGAGAATGACATCCCGGGATTTGCCTGAGAAGCATCTATGGATGCAAGCCAGAGTTTTGGTCACTTTACTAGCTGCAGCATGGCATCGCAAGCTCATGTTCATCTTGTGGTCAATGATGACCCCCAAGTCTTTCTTTCATAGTGTAGCCAGTGTAGCACTGCTGAGCCTATAAGGATGCTGCAGATTTTTCCTCCCAAGGTGGAGAACCTTGCATTTTTCAGTGTTAAACAACATCAGGTTCTCATCTGCCCATTTGGTGAGCCTGTCCAGGTCAGCCTGGATTGCCCTCCTGTCTTCTGGTGTGGATGCTTTGCCCCAAAGTTTGGTGTCATCAGCGAACTTGGCCAGTCCGCTTCTGACTCCAATGTCCACATCATTAATGAAGATGTTGAACAATATGGGTCCAAGGACAGAGCCTTGGGGAACCCCACTGGTCACAGGGCACCATGATGATTGACTGTACAAAGATGGTTGAAATACAATGGTAGCAGGCCTCTACTGAATGGCCTGTAATGACTGGGCCATCAACTCACATTGTTTCATCCAGGAACCACAGACCTCACCCAGGAACAGAGAACCCAGCATTTGAAAGAGAAAAAACCCTGCAGAACCAGGAATTCTCACCATTACAGACACCCGAAACTGCACATCCGTGTATGAAGCACACATGCTCAGTATGCCGGGGCTGACGCTTGCTTGGGCATGCCTCCTGTCACTCAGGTCACACAAGGTCTTCCCCTATAAAAAGGGGCAGTGAAGACAGACCAAGTGGGATGCCCTCTCCATCTGGACCAGCACCATGCCACACCACCTATCCACCCAGAGGCCTTGATGGCAACCCCCCTTTGGAGAACACCTACTGAACAAGGACCCCTTTCCAATCTGAGTAGGTAGATATTACCTGCACACCTCCTCCTACAATTTGGACTCCCTCTGTCTCTTTCTCTCCTCCTGGACTTCAGTGGACTTTGGCCCCTGCACCAAGCTTGTCTGCTTCCTACATCAATGAGCAAGCAGCTCTTCAAGTTGATCAGACAAGTAGGGCCTGTAGACTATGAGGTCTTTAAACCTGGACACTGGTGGGAATGCCAAATCTATCACAACAACCTGTTCAAGAAATGGAAGACACCACAAAGGTGGATGGCACATCATGACAAAGAGGATGAAGATCTAGGACCCCCTTGGCTGAAATGAAGGACTAGCGAGACACCCAGGGCACAAGTCCAGTTTGTGGAAGATCTGAACACCGAGCAAGATGGCAAGAGCCTTCTAGGATCTGTTCCAAGAAACCCCTGGATGGGCCAAAGGATTGGAGCACGAGATCAGAACCATACCAGGTCCCCTTGTCAGAGAGAGATGGAGGCCCATACCTCAACAGCTCCAGGAAGAGGTACGGCACAAGATTGATAAGACGTGGGAGCAGGGGATCATCCACCCATCTCGAAGTCCCTGGAATAGCCCCATAGTGCCCATCCCCAAACCCAGCGGGTCACTTTGCTTGTGAATTGACTACAGGAAGCTGAATGCATTGACGACCTTCGATGCTTTCCTCATGCCCATATTGTTCACCTCCTAGAGAAAATAGGGGAAGTGAGATACATGTTCACCACTAACCTAGCCAAAGGATATCAGCAAATCCCCGTGAGACCCTTGGACTGTGCCAAGACAGGCTTTGAATGCCCTGGAGTTATTTGAGTTTCTATGGATGCCTTTCAGGCTCAGTGGGGCCGCTGCTACTTTCCAAAGGTTCATGAACTCCCTATTGGCCCTGTATGCAGCTTATGCTGCCACCTACATCAATGACATAGTCATCTTCACCACCAAATGGGCACAACACCTACACACCCTGAAAGCTACCCTAGAAGAACTAAAAGCAGCTGGAATGACAGCTAATCCTAGGAATGCAAACTGGCCAGGCATAAGACCAAGTATTTGGGATTCAGTGTGCACCCATAATGATCAGTCCCCTGAAAGACAAAGTTGAGGCAATACATCGCTTTCAGGAGCCACATAAGTAATGACAACTACATTCCTTCCTAGGGCTCATCAACTATTATTGGAGGTGCATTCCACACTTTGAGAAGCTTGCTATGCCTCTTACTGATGTCCAAGGAGGAAGGGCTGTGGGGGCCCCACAATGGACTCCTGAGATGGCAAAAAGGTTTGAGAGTTTAAAGGAGTTAATGTGTAGAGATGTAGTAGTGCATACTCCTGACTTCTCAGCACCTTTTACCTTGCAGACTGACATGTCCAGCTGCACCTTGGGAGCAGTCCTGCCACAGTAGTGGGGAAGAGACGAGAGCCCTGTAGCATTCACTAGCCATAAACTTAACTTATTAGAAGTCAGGTACACTACCATAGAAAAGGAGTGGCTAGCACCACGCTGGGGCAATAGAGTATTTTAGGTACTACCTGATGGGCCTGGAGTTTCTAATAGTCACACACCATGCCCCACTCCAGTGTTGGATGAGAGCCCATATAGAGAATGCCCAGATAACCCGCTGGGCACTTGCCCTACAACCATTCAAATTCATGGTGGTGCACCACCCTGGCAAAGACAACCTTGTGGCAGACTTCCTTTCCAGGTATATCACCCAAGACAAGCTGACCAAGCAAGCACGATCGTACCAGAGGCAGCACCGGTTGACAGCATGAGATCAACGAAACACCAACACACTACAAGGCAGTTTGGGGGGGAGGTCTGTGGCAGTGGGGTACACGTTCAGGTGCCAGAAGCACCAGGGGCAGACCCTGACACTCCCAGAGAAAGGAACAGGGACCCTAATGCTACTGCAAACTTATCAAGGAGGCAGAACAGGGCAGAGAAAGAGCTGCGTGAGCCGGCATTGTGTCAGCTCTTCAAGTGGCTATTGATTAAGCTGGACAGTGGCCAGCTGCTTATGTCAGCTGAGGCCACCACCACAGGAAATTCAAAAACCCTGCCTGAAGCCGGATGCAGGGAGGAAGCCAGCTGGTGAGATGCCAGGCTGGCTGAGGCCCAGGACACCAGCACAAATGAGCCCTCCAGCTCCGCTCAGTGGTGAATGGGCAAGAGCAGCATAGTTTCATAGTTTCTAGGGTCAGAAGGGACCTGAGTAGGTCATCTAGTCCGACCCCCTGCCATGGCAGGAAAGAGTACTGGGGTCAAACAACCCCAGCAAGGTGTACATCCAGCCTCCTCTTAAAGACCCCCAGGGTAGGAGCCAGCACCACTTCTCTTGGAAGTTGGTTCCAGATCCTAGCCACCCTGACTGTGAAGTAGCGCCTCCTGATATCTAGCCTAAATCTACCCTCTGCCAGCTTGTGACCGTTATTCCTGGTCACTCTTGGTAGTGCTCAGGGGAACAGGGACTTCCCCAGTGCCTGCTGGTCCCCCCTGACTAGTTTGTAACAGGCCACTAGATTCCCCCTCAGCCTTCTCTTGTGGAGGCTGAACAGGTTCAGGTCCCGTAGTCTCTCCTCATAAGGCCTGCCCT
>NW_017729024.1:16938763-16942454 GCF_001723915.1 Gavialis gangeticus | reverse complement strand
AGTGCTGAATCCCATCCTATTCTCATCTGCTCACCCCTGTAACCTGTCTAGGTCTGATTGCAGCCTATTCCTCCCTTCTAGCATGCCCACAACCCCCCACATCTTAGTGTCATCAGCAAATTTGAACAGGGTGCTTTTTACCCCATCGTCCAAGTCACTGATGAAGATGTTGAACAGGGCGGGCCCGAGGACTGAGCCCTGCAGAAACCCACTGCCTACATCCCTCCAGGTCCAGGATGCCACACCTGCACACTGTTCATGGATTTGGCTAGGGTTTTCTATTCCACCAGAAAAATCTTCATATCCTCCCCATGTATACAGCATATTGGTATTAAGTTATATGTGGTTTGAATAATAATGTGACACAAAATATATACAATTTATTTTAAGCATTGTGATAGACTATTGGTTTTATTTCAATATTTCTGTCTTAACTGTATTATTTATGTTGTTATAATGTTGCACGCCTCAGTTTTCCCATAAAGCTAATACATCAGAGAAGAAAGAGTCAGAGAAGAAAGACTACAAAAGGAGGGATTTCAGAGCAGCAGAGGGTCCCTGAGGGAGGAACCTGAGGTCACCATGTACAGAAGGTGCATCACCAGCCCGTTTCACCCATCCCAATTGGGGGGGGGGGGAGAAGAGGGGTGGGCCTTGGTCCTCCATCTCAAGGCTGCTGACATCAGACATTCAGAGCATCAGGGGTCCCTGAGTAGGGGGGATAACAAAGCCACTATGGACAGAGGGGAAACCACCAGTCCATCTCACCCATCCCACTGGGGTGGGGGGTAGACCTTGGCTCTCAACCTCCAAGACTGCTGACATTCAAGCAAGAACCACATGGTAGCATTTGTGTACTGGCTAGCCATACCATTCCTCTGTGACAGTCTTAGGACTGGTAGATAAGTAAAATCAGCAGGTTATTTTGTTTGTTTTGTCTTCATTACTCTTATGTGCTATCACTGTGAGTCAATAAAATTTGCCTATTATCAAATGGAAGAAGTCACTGTCAGTCTGAGGTTTTGGGTCCCCCCGGAACAAGGTATCAGGCCTGGGTCATAAATCCAGTGCCACCAATTGGCGACTCTACCAGGACACGAGTCCAGTGCCAACACAAGAGATCATGGATGGAGGGTCACATCTCATGTGCAGAGGATGGACCCCCTCCACACACACAATTTGTACCAAGATACAGTAATAATTTTTGCAATTATTCAATTATGCAGTAATTAAGACTTTTTTTCTAAGTAGATGGACTGGAACTAGCGTACAGATGATATTTCCCTACCAGCCTATAATAGCAAACAGATATTAGCTACTTAATAGTGTATTGCAAGAGTTTACTGTATAAAACTATATATGCCCTATAAGCTCAGATCTAATTTCCAGTTAAGTGAATTGCATTTATCTCTAAGAAAGCTAAATTATTCATGTGTGAAACAAGAACTCTAGGACATCTGTTTAATGGAGTTTTTCAACATTGTACAGTATCCAACATTGTACAGTACACAATATAAAACACAGCTTATAATTACCAATGTCTGAAAGACAATAAAATGTTACCTGGCCTACAATAGTTCAACTGAATTACAAAAGGCAAGAGTCAGAGCCTTGAATCTAGAGAAGAAAACTGATGACCAAAAAAATCCCCTTAAAATTATACCGGATGAGATTGTTGATATATATATCATATAAGTTCTTTAATATGCCAGTTTAGCTTTGTAGGGTGTAGCCTTGTGCCGCTGCTACTTGTCCCCAGGGAACACCCATGCCACATGTGCTCTGGCACCCAGGCTACCCCAGGTGGGGTAGAAGAAGCTGGGGCTAGCAACTGTGCTGGCCCCAGCAGCATTACCTGGGGTCCTGGGGGTCAGTAAAAGTGGGGGCCTCCAGGAGCTGCAGCCATGGTGATCCTGCAGCAGGGAGCCTGGCTGGCAGTGACAACATAGGTCCAGCAGGTCAGGCTTGAGTTTTGCATGGCACACAGTACTGCCATGTGTGCCACCTCACTTTTTTTTGGCATAAGTTTTTTTGACTCCTAGATCTCCCAGGGTCAAACCCCCACCTCACACACACTGAACAGTAGCTGTGTGGGGAATGCCTGCATGTGTGGTGTGGAGCCTCAGACAAGTTTGTGGCAGCACATATTGCCCATGCACACTCCCCTGGATGTGCCCATGATATTCAAAGAGATAGCTTGCTTTTGAAAATGCTGAAAACTGTGTTCAAAAACAACACTGTGGCTACTGACAGCTACGCTTACTAACAGCATATTCCACATTCATCTAATCAAACAGACCAGACAACGTTGTTTATAGAAAACATGATCCCATTGGGTTCTGTATTGGCTAAAAAATATTGATAATGCTGACTATCTCCTCATATATATTACCAACATCCCCCAAAGAAAAGCAGTAGTATTACAAGGGGACAACTGTGAAAATGAGCAGAGATTTGGCAGTTCTATGAAGAGCTTCCAAACTTTCCATGATTCCTACATAATTGCAGGACTTCTAGTTACTTATCAAACCACTCAAAACATTGGGAATGTCACTGAAAAGACAAGTGGCGTGAAAAAGCAAGTTGAAAATAAGGACCATATAGCTCAAACACTGAAAACTTCATCAGAACCTCATGATAGGTACTTTAGTCACATACTACAAAAACTGAAAATAAAGAACAGCTGGCCTATGACTGGACAAGAATTCCAAATTATTTAAAACTTATTGAATCACAGGCCTCCATGGTACTTCTCTGAAAGAATAACTTCAAATTATTCTAGATCACTGAAATCCAGAATATAAAAATAAACTTGGGCTTTGACCTTTAATGTTGCTTAACAAATTCTTAAATGAAAGAAGAAGATTTGGTGCAATGAAACCTGTCTGGTATAGTTGCCTTGCAAACTATTTATATCAGGTGATAAATGTAAAACTGATAGAAGCATAAGAAAGATTTTTTTTTAAACAGAAAATAAATAACCATACTTATTTTTGCTGTATTTGCTAAACCTGCATTTAACCCTTGTCAAATTAATTAGGCACAGTCAAGCATTTTTCTGTATTATTGTTACTTGCCCAAATTTACAACTAAAATAATTCAGTGGAACCTTTGTTTAGTTTTGCTCACCAAATATGCTGTGTAATTCCACTGTTAGTATGTCATGTGTAAATATCACATATGCTATATAATCTACTGGTTTACCTATGGGCTGCATCCACATGAGCATGTTCATGTGTGTTGCAGTGTCTCAAAGGAGTTTGAGGTGCCACAGAAGGCACCCCGTGAAAGAGAAAATGTTCCTTGCACTACGTATTTGCAGTGTTGACTCTAAATTTGATACTGGGGAATCCTGGTAAAAAATATGTGCTGGAAAAAAACAACACAGGGTGCAGTCTCAGAGTATGCCTAGAAGCAACTGTTACCATATTTACACATCACTTTGGGGTATGCTCATTTATTAGGGATACATTTCTAGGGTCTTTGTAATACTATCAATGTGCTGCTTGTGTTATTTGTGTTTCTATATGGAGCTGTATCTCTCCCTTCTGCAAGTCCTCACCCCCAATGGAGCTATCTTGCAGGACTCAGTTTCAGTGGGGCTGGGTTCCTCCAGCTACCAAATCAGTCTAATACATACAAATACACACACACACACACACACACACACACACACACACACACACACACA
>NW_017729024.1:16925376-16938735 GCF_001723915.1 Gavialis gangeticus | reverse complement strand
ACATACAAAAACACACACACACACACACACACACACACACACACACACACACACACACATTAACATGATATGCCCGACCTGGCTGGGTTAATCAGCATGTATAGGCTGACACCCTCATATGCCAGGAATCAGTTCATTAAGGTAACAATAAAATGCAGTCAGACACAAGCACACAGTTGAACAGAATACCTCTGAATTCAGCTGGGTGTCCAGCTGACACCCTCATGGGCCAGTATTCAATTCATTAGGGCACTTCTGAGCCAAACTGGGTCAGTCAGCCTATACAAGCTGATCTTCTTATGTGTCTCAAACTCAGCATGTCCCAATCTTTTGCCCTAACTGTCCTAGTAGTGGTAGCCTCTTGATGAGTGGACCCCACAGTATTTCTGGGCTTCACAGGGATCTTTGGCTTCGGTAAAAGAAGCATTGCTGCAGAGCAAGTGGGGAAGGGAAGTAGAGAAGGAAAAATACACCCTGTTACCACCAGTTTGACTATAAAAGTTATTTATTGCTAAGTATATGAAATTTTGATGGTACTAGTAGTAATAGCCATGAAAGGGAAAACAAACAAAACAATTACAATATTACCTTGGTTTAACTGAGTATTTGGGGAAACCTAGCTCAAGCTAAACTAATAAAATACAGGTTCATAAAGCTGTGCCTAGAGCAAAAAGAAAAGGAGAGGGAGAAAGAGAAAGAGAGAAAACAAGAGCTGGGATCTCACCATTCCAAGGCACTCGGGTGATTTGTTGACAAGCAAAGTTTTTAACAGGATCATTGAAGGGAGACGATCTGTTCCTTCCAGCTTCTTGAGAACAATGGATGGTTTCAGAGAGATTTTTCTCTCTTGAAGCACAGTTTGCTGCTTTACAGCTTTCTTATACCCTTAGTCCAGCCTCTTCAAAGCATTCTTTTAATTGTGTAAATCAAGAGGGTCCCAAGCCATAATTGACAGGGAAAATTCTGTTATATAAACAGTTTACATTTAAATGAATTACCTTTTTCATTATTATGAATATAGAAGGTATACTGGAAGGGATACTACATTGTTTTTTCTCAAATGGCCTAGCTATGCTTGCACTGTGAAGTCAGCAGCAGTGTTTTGTATTTTACCTCTTGTGAATAAGCCTCAGCTTAGCATGACTTTCAGATTTTACTGTAGTCTTTTAACAGACTTAAGGGGATTGATTACTTGGAGTGTTAATAAACTTTGTGGGGAGGACTTCCACCAGTCATCCCAGGAAAAGTATGACAGCACTTATGGTCAGGGCTCCAGTGGGCTGGACACTGTGATGAACCCTTAACCATTGTTCAAATGTCACCCATACCCTCTCTGACTTGGTACCTTGCCTCAGCATTCCCTAACCCAGCAACAGAGTTTTAGTCAATCAGGTTTAAATAGGCCTCCCATACTGGGACTGGGGAATGTATGGCCCGAGATACCTATTAAACTTTTCTTCTGCTTAGTTCTGGGTAGACAAGGGGTGTGTGTGTGTGTGGGGGGGGTGGGATAGAAAAAGTTCTTTCTAAGTCCAGCAAGCTGGGTGCCAGGGCTCCCTCACAGAGCTGACAGGTAACACAACTAGAGCCTGGGTTCTTCTGAAGCTGGGAAAGCCCAGCTGCTGGCCCCAGCCCTGGGGCTACACTTTACCTACCTGCCCCCTACTGGGCTTTTTTAGCCCCCTTGGCCCTTCCCCTTCCCCCAAATGGACCCTCCCCACCCCGAACAGCCAGCCCCTTCTCCCCCACCACACCAAATGCCCCATTCTGTAAGCTGCTTCTGGTGCCAGTTTTATCAGTGTTTGCCAACTGTGAAGCCATAGCCTGCTGGTAGCTAGCCCAGAGGTGCAGGTGGCTCTGCTGCAGTACACATATGATAGCTCAGGTGGCCATACAGTTCCTGTTTGGTCTGGCAGGTACACAGCCATGGGACCACAGGTCCAAGTGGTCAGATGCTGTCACAGGTGGCAGTAGGTCAGAGCTAGGTAGCAGTCCCCACTGCCAGACTGCTGCAGTGGGTAGAGGGTGCAGGCATGACTCTAGGTTAGGCTGTTGCAGCAGTCCAGTTAGCAAAGGGAGCTAGTATCCCCAGATACCAACTGACTGGGACTCAGAAGCTCTGGAGGGCAAATGGCTTGCCAGGATAGCTTTTTATACTGCTGAGGCCAGCACAGGTGCTGGCCCCAGCCTCCCACTGCCCCTGGCTGAAGATCCAGGAGGAGCTGGTCAGGGTTAGTTTGCCCCAAGTGGCACCATTTCCCCACCCCAAAGTGCATGTTCAGCCATGTGTGCTAAGGCACAGATCTTGGCCACAAATTTGTGCCACTACTATTTGAGTTGCTGCAAATGCACATACCTGCATGTGTGGACATGCCCATAAGCTGCATCCACATGAGCGTGGATATTTGTTTCCCTGGGGACAAGAAGCAGCTGTACACCTTGTGCCACTGCTACTTGTCCCTGGGGAATACCCATACCACATATCCTCTGGCACATGGCATGTTACCCCAGGAGGGGTAAGGCAGGCTGGTGCCAGTCACTGTGCTGGCCCCAGCAGCCTTACCTGGGGCTGCAGCTGTAGTAATCTTGCCTCTCAGAGCCTGGCCAGGATCCAGAGTGTGGCTTTGGATGATGCGTGCTGCCCCTGCATACACTGTCCTGCTTCTTTTTCACATGGGGTTTTTTGATCCCAGGATATCTCGGGGTCAAAAAAAACCCTTACACTTCTACCTTGCAGCACAGAGAACATCTGAATGTGTGGTGAGTGGCTGCATAGATGGGTCTGTGGCACTACATACCAAATGGTATGTAGTGTGGTACATCTAGACATGGCCATGATGTTCAAAGGTTTAGGATTAGCAAAATGCCTCCTCTCAAACTAGCAGTTTAATCTTCCATTTAAAAGTGGGAGATTTAGATGCATAGCTTGTTTATAAATGACATATTTCTTTTTCTGATCTGATTACACAACGTTTTCCAGTGTTTCCAAAAAATGCTTTCTTTTTTGTGTGATGCCCTTGGTGCCTGGTTATTGTATCATTTTGTAAGTGATTGATATGTTCTTTTCAAAATATCCCTCTTGTTTAAACAGTTGCTATTTTTAGATTGTTATGCTACTGATTCCTGATTATTTTATTATAGAATTACATTACATTTACTTTCAGTGTACTATGCTGTGTAGGATGGGGGGAAATAGTTTTGCCTCTGATTAGTAAATATACCAGAAAGTAAAATGAATTAATTCACTCATAGCCATATACAGTCAGATTCCCGGCTGATGTAAACTGAAAAAAATCTGTTCACAAACGAGAGTCTGTTTTTATTTTGATTTCAATAGATTTTGAACAATTTATATCTCCTGAATATCTGGCCCATATTTATATGTTGCTATTGATCAAGATGTTGCTATTGATCAAGATTTTTGCAACTACCTTTTCTTCTACTAAGTTGAAGAAAATACCTGAATTCAAATAACCTGACATCTGAATTTTTTAGCCCAGGCCATATTTGAAATCACTGTCTAAGATGAACCATTTTCTAGTCTTATCATTATCCCATACTGCTGTCAATGTAAGTAGGAAAATATACCTTTGGAAATCTTTAGAGATCAAATAAGATGACTCTAGAAAGCAGAAAAGAGATAAAAGCAGCTAATGTTTGGATGAAGGAAAGTGCTGGTTTGTCACAAGTCAGAGTAAGTAAGTACCAACTTCAGTACAAGTGCCTGAATCTATGGGTGGGGAGTGCTTTATGCTATCTGGAATAAACAGACTTGAAAATCTTACTTTCTGGCTGTGGACAGTAGCCAGCAATCTGATTGCTGTTAAGAAGTAATCAGTAAACACAAACACTTGTCCAAGTACTGTAGCTATAACTACACCACTGCTGAACTCTGCTCAGAATATACCTGGACTATGTACACTTCCAAAATTTAGTAGTGTCCGACCAGAAAGACCAGAATAGGAAGATGTCCCTTGTATTTAATTGCACTTTCGTAGTTCCAGTATTTAAAAGGAAACACACTTAGCAAAACCACATTTTCCTATTGAGGATCGTATTTGTAAAGGTCTGTTGTAACAGCCAGAACCAGAGGAATTAATAAGCAATAAAATGTGCTTCTTGGAGGCATTTGGTATGTTGCCTAAACAGGTAATATTAGTTAATATAAATCTTGTAAGTTTGTAAACTGCAAATGTAACTTGTCTGTCATAAGTTTAACCAAAATGATAAAATTAACTGTTCATGGAACTGACTGGGCCCCATAGGCAAAGTTGTAGCTGTAAGATTAGGAGACCTAATGGCTTTTTGCTCAGGGTTCAGTCTTGATGATAAAACTGTATCTAACTGCCTGGCACACCCAACATATTCCAAGAAAACATATCCCAAGAAAGCATATTCAAATGAAGCCTAAAAGGGGTTGGAACTTAGGCGCAGCAATGTCGATTTCAAACCTAAAGGTGCCGAATCATAATTTGCTTATTGGATAAACCCTAGTCTGGGTAGTAACCTTTTATGAGAATTTTAACACCTTTCAATCCCACAGGGTAACAACTATAGGGCAACATTATGAGTAGCTCTGAGGCCAACAGATTAACATAAGACTAGGTATAAAAAGCATGTGCATCAGGTAACCAACAGGAAGGAGGGAACAGAATGGTCATTTCTGTTCCACGCCTGGACCCCAGACTCCTGGTGTGAGTGAGGATCGGATCCTGATCAAGGGACCTTCCCCGGTAACCCTCTGACAGTGTCAACCGAGGGACGCCTGACTTTGCTGGAATCACTTGACGTGTACCTGGCATTGAGGGACTATCCATAAGTTGCCAACCCATGTCTGTCTATCTGTTGTTTTGAACAGCCCAGTGGCTAAAACCCTCACAGTGCCCAGTTGGCCTGTGGCAGAATTGATCTATCTTTGTTATTATCTCTTGTTATTATTTACTATTAGCTCTTTAATACTGCATTATCTGCTTATCACATTTATCTTTCTGTTAACTGTTGTGTGTGTAAGCTAAAATAAATTTGCCTTCATTTCACTCCCAGCTTTGCCCCTTTGATCTAAAACTGAATCAAACAGCCCAGTTGGCCTGTGATAAAATTAATACACTCACAGTGCCCAGCTGGCCTGTATAACCAAATGACTGCCCAAAGGATACCTGGACTAATAGCATATTACAAACATAAGCATTGCAAGTATTTAGGATTGTGAAGTGTGATCTGATATAAAATGAAACTTGTTGGCTTTGGTTCGCTGACTTTGAGTAGTTTTAATGCAGATGCTTCTAGTATAACACCTGCTGTTGTTGCCTTTGTAACATCTGCCTCTCAGCAACACATGCATATTGTGCATAATAGTGAGATCTCAAGTGCCTTCCTGCAGAGCTCTCAATGAATAATACTTATTTTCATTTTTCATACATTTATGAGGGAAAAGTAAGCTGTTTGTAAATATGAACCTCCTCAATTCAGTCTGTTGGTATTTTACTGTTACCTCCAAAGGAGTTTAATAAATGGGGATGAATGTTAGTCTAGCAAAACCATAAGTTCACTACAAGAAAAAGATTTCTTAATGTCTATGGTGAATGGCATGTTACTCTACTGACTCCACTTATAACTCCCTTGTGCATATTAGTGAGCACTTTCTATGTTTTTTCATACTAAGAAGCCCATTTTATGATCATATCTGAGCACCTTGCTGTCTTAAATAAATAAGTTTATTCACGTAGTGTCCCAATATGGTGGAAGAATAGGAGTATTTATATTGTACAGATATGCAGTATAGAGAAAACTAACTTGCCAAACATCACATTAAGTCTATAGTGAAGCAAGAAACTGATCTCATGTTTCTCAAATCCCAGGTCAGCACCTTTAACCATGAAGCACTGTCTACTCCAAAGATATTGTCAATAGGAAAACTTAGATGAGCAAGTACTACTCAATAAAAGTAGAAATTCCACAATTTATATCTGCAATTATTACTAAATTAATTCTATAACTGGACAAATACTGTTAATTGACTTAATTCAACTAATTTAGGTATCTTTAATCAAGTAACTTTTTGAAGATATTTTTCTTTTGTTCTGGTAATTAAGCAGTCTTAGATCATTGATTATAAATGTGTCCCTTTGTGGAGATACTAAACATTACAAACATCTCTCAAACTTGTAGGACATAGAACATATAGGAAACAAGATATAAATTACAAGCTAGGGCAAAGTGCAAAAGGCCAAAAACAACTTTGGCATAAATGCACACATGCCCTGCTTAAATTAGAAATGTGCCTACCATTCCATCAATTAGAAATCACTTGAGAAATTCCAGAATTGACTTTGTTTCATAGTTTAAAAGTCACCAGACATAAGGACCTAATTCTGATCCCATACCTGCCAGTATAAATAGATTTACTTTACAAAGGTCAATGCAGATATAAAAACTCTTCGTTAAAGTTCAGAAACAGACTCATAGACTCAAAAGGCCTTCTATATTCACAGAGCAAAAGAAGAAAAGATAGCAAATATGCAAATTAAATGGGAGCTTGCCAGGGTAAAGCTTGCCTGAGTATTCCATTTGCAATGTGCCTAGATGCCCCATTTACAGTTACTGAAGATAAATGCAATTACAATTCATATGTCTGCATATCTAATGAATTATTTTAAGACGAGCTATTTAAGATCACAGAAAATAAATCATTCCTTTAATACAGACAATTTCAAGGGGTGAAGAAATAAGTATAATCAAAGGCACAGACCCCAAAAGGATGACACTCATTGGGAGACAGAATGTGCATAGGAACTCATAATAGCAAAGCCTGGAAAAACTCTGTGAACAGGAGTTAGCTTCAACTTGGACTAATTTAGTAAGGTATCTGAATGTAATATATGTATTTACACATTAATGTTCTATATTTTTCTTGTCTGAAATGTGTGTTCTTTTTCACATTAGCATAAGATTATTTTAACATAAGTGCAGCATTATAGAACATTTTATTAAGGGGGGCTTCTGAATGGTTTTCTCTTCTATAGGACAAAGCACAGGAGAAACATAGGTTGTTTTCTGGACTCAAAATCCAGGAGGAATGAGGTTGAGAGAGAAGAAAAGCACTCTGACACATTTGTGTTCTTAGAAAAAGTATCTGGTGGAATCTGGAAGCTGTGAGGGAAAAAGAAAAAACCCTCAAGTCAGGTGAAATCATGCAACAAACTCAAAGAGAAAGTATTTTCTCTGATGTGTCTTTTCTTAAACAGAATATTAGGTTTCAGGTCTGCAAAAACTAGTTAAAAATATGAGGCAAGATTTTGAAATGTATCTCCAGAATTATTTTTCACACAGTTAATAATTATGTGTTTACAGCCAGGTAGTTTGTTAGGAGGGCTAATCCTGTGCTCCGGGATCTCATCCATGAGTCTTTTCCTTGATACAAAACCAGGGTTTCTCCCTATGGGCCAGCATTTTTTGTCTGTTTGGCATCACGGTGCCAACCATATGAATGCCTCATAGGACGGTTTGTTCCAGATAGGGAGTAGAGCAGGATCTAAAACTACAATTCTTCTGAGGAATCATAACAGCTCAGGAAGAAACAAAGATTAATATTGCATTGACTCAAAACAATACTTTTTGTTACTGGAAATGGAAGAAGTGTTTTATCTTGATTAAAGGATTTTAAACTAGCCACTCGCTTAGATTGCCAACTCTTATGCCCAGCAGTGGCACTCTCAAACACGCTCTGTGAGCACCAAATCTTGACAGGAACCAGCTGCAGGAGCAGATCCAGGGGTGCAGTGGTGCAGTCGCTTATCCCTTTCATAGAATTCTAGAAGGGATCTCCAGAGGTTATGTAGTCCAACATCTGCTTGGGGCAGGATCATCCCTATCAAAATTGTCCCCTACAAATCCTTATATAAGATATTACTAAACAACACAATCAAACCTGTAGTACAACCACAAGCAAAGCTGTCCCTAGGGTTGTGCAGGGCCCAGGGCATATCAGCTCATGCGGGGCCAAGGGGGGGGTGAGCGGCCGGAACGTGGAGCGGTGGAGGTGGGGGGGAAGGTGGCAAGCGGCCAGAGCATGGAGCTGGCAGCATGTGGCAGTTGTAGCGGAGCTGTCAGCATACAGCGGCTGTGGCAGGGTCTGTATGGCACTCTCTGTAGGGCTCCCCAAAGCACGGGGCCTGGGGTATTCAGCCCAATTCATACCCCCTAGGGACGGCCCTGACCACAAGACATAGTGCTCTAATCTGCCACAGGTAAAGCAGGGGACAATGGCAATCCGTGTCCTACTATTGCAAGGATTGTTAAAATATGCTTAAAAAATTTAAGGAAGAAAGCCATGCCCCCTACTACAGAAATCCTCAGTCTATATCAATCTGACCATGGGGTAAGATTCCTTTCTGAGCCCAAATATGTCAATCAGTGTGACTGAGCAAAGGGGAAAAAAACCCTAGCCAGGAACCTCCAGGTTTAAGTTCCAGCAGAAGCAATAGCATATTCCAGTCAAACCCCCGAGCCTTGGTTACAGCCAGCACCCAGTACTTTTGAAGAAGTGGGGAAAAAATGACCCCTGACTCACATAGCATCAAGAGAGGAAAAAGATTCCTCCCAGACTCACATGGCAAACAGCAAAACCTAGGAAACAGGAAATACTCATATACCCATAGCATAACATAGGCATAGATCATCCTAGACCAATGCTTATTCAACCTCTTCTTGAACACCCCCAATGATGAAGATTTCACGACTTCCCTAGGCAGTCTATTCCACTGCTTTACTATTCTAACATTGAAGAAGTTTTTCCTGGTACCCAGTCTAAGCATGCTTTGCTGCAACTTCAAGCCATTGGTTCATGCCCTGCTCTGTGCAGCAGGAGAGAAAAAGTGTACTCCCCTCTTCTGTATGGCAGATTTTGAAATATTTTAAGACAAAGTCTATAATTCAGATAAGAATCCTCCCCTCTCTTCTATGCTCAGTAGCATATCCGTTCCCCACCCCCTTCTCCCGTTCCCTTGCCCAGCTGATAGTAGCAGAGAAACTTCTGCCCTGTTCCAAATGGGATGCTTAGGAAACTAAGGTTAGTTCTGGTTTGGGAAGAGGTGGGGAGTGTTACCCCAACTATTCCCCTCCCCTCCTGGACCAAACCAGGAGGAGAATATACAAGCATTCATTTTTGTGAGCGAGCTCCCCTTGCAAGAGAGATCTTCCTAAAGAACAGTGATTCTCCCCATAGAAACATAATGCCTGTACACATCCGGTAGAAGCCTGGGCTGTAACTTAAGAAACAGGCTGGCCAGTGATGTTGACCAGTATATGTGAGAACATATGGGGCCTGATTTTCTGAATCCAGTCTCCACTCTTATGCAAGTAAATGCTATCATGCATACGTACACACATGTGTGTGCATGTGTGCATGAGAGAGAGAGAGAAAGTGCACAAGAGGTTGGACTAAACCTCTTTTAAAAGCCTACCTTTACATTAATTGACTTTATTCACTTGACACTCACAGTATGTACATTCAGTACATATAAAAAGTTACTAACTGGTGGTGGGTAAATTTCAACAGGTTCAGATAAGAAGTTTCAATACTTTTCCAGATTAGTCTGTAAAAAATAGACTTTAAAATTCATAAGAAAATGATTTCACATAGGTCATCTGCTGTCCCTTAATTTAATTAGTTTAGTATTAATTAGGGCCTGGTTTAAATAGCAGGCCCTGATTTAAATCATGGTTTTTGCCTCCTGTCCATCAGGAGCAAGCAGCAGGGCTGTGGGGCCCTTCCACCAATCAGTCTGGGAGCAGGGGGCATATGGGGTGGGGGGAACTCCAAGATTTCATCATACCGCAAGCTGGGCCTGTGGTTTAAACCAGGCCCTCATTACAATGTGATAGAAGATTTTTACTGTGGTAGCCATAGCTTTCTGTTTTCAGGTTGGTTTGTATTATGAAGCAAGGACACTTGCGCAATAACTGTAAAATAGATCATCCATGCTTTTTAAGATCCTAATAATGTTTGGTTCTGGTCCATTTCAAGTTTTAGAGGAAGGATCATGTCTTGATTTTATCTGAACTGATCCACACATGAAAGCAGAAAAATAACTCCACTTATCTAGATTAGAGATGTCAAAGATATGGCTTATGGGCCAAATTCAGCTCAGCAAGCCCTATTATGTGGCCTATGGTGCTGCCCGTAGGTCTTGGACTGAACCCACACACCATATGTGATGCACGCTAGACCAGCTCACATGCTACACAGTCCATGCATGTACCCTGTGCACTGCCTGCAGCTTGTGGGGATGGGCTGGTACACTGCATGCTGTCCCTAGCAGGGTCAAGTCTGGCACTCAAGATGTATGCAGTATATGGGGCCAATCCAAGGCTGCATGTGGTGCCTGTGACAGTCTGAGGTGCATGCTAGATCTGGTGCATGGGGCTGGCCTGTGGGCCCGATCCAGTCCAGGACCTGCTCCACTCTACTTATCCAGCCTTCAGGTCCTGATGAGTTTGAAACCCCTATTTACATGGAGAACTAGCAGTGAGATAACAAGGTGATCTCATCCACTCTTGACCCAAACTTAACCTTATCAAACAAATCTTGAAGTGAAATATATTGCACCAAGATATTTATTACAGCTTGATTTTGAAGCACACACTTGTGAAAACCATTTACATTCCCTATAATATCAAGCTGTGTATAAGTATACATTAACAAAAGAAAATGTAAAGAGCCTCTAATAAGACTTCTTGAAAAAGGTAACATAAATATTAGCTTCTGAGAGTTTCTCTAGATGCAAAGGAGAAATAATAGCAATAATTCAGCCATTATATGTACGTACCTACTCAAATCACAATTTAACAGGTTTCATAGAAATTGTGAATTTGGGCAATGACTCTGAAATTTGTGGGGGGGAAAAAACTTACTAAAAATAAAATTCTGGCTCCCCAGTGGATACCAGCAGTGCTCACAGCCACTGCAGCCCAGGGGGAGGGGGGGGAAGAGGAATGTTGGCATGAAAGGGAGCAGGCAAGATGGCTGCCATCCTCACCTCTTGTTGCTGATTAGCTGAGGGGCCCTACCACATTGCTGATTGGTTGAGAGGGCTGTCCATCATGAAACCCCATCTCTCACCACCAATTGGTGGAAAGGAGTGGGGCCACGTTGCAGGCAGCCCTCTCAGCCAATTGAGGCGTGGGCAGGCCTGACACAATAAGAATAAGATCATGGTAGCCAGCCCTGTGATCTGCCTTTGAAATCAACTGCTTGCCTCTTTTAGATGGCTAGACCTTTAGTTATATGCAGAGACTCTGGTGTTGCCAGTCCTATAGCCCAAGTAAACTTTTATATGCTGATTAAAAAACACCAATTGAAAGGGTTTCTCTAGACCATCTCCCCATCTCACTGCAATACACATTTCTCTCCTCCAGAGATAGAGGAATCCAGAAGTAGCAAATTTCATGTCTCAGTAGTCTATTCTTGGTTATCACAGGTGGCTGTAAGTTGAAGACACATAGATGTATCCAATGAGTGAGGCCTCTTTGCAATACATAATTTGACCGGTTTTGCCTAAGAATTCTTCTTCTCATTACCCTACTTCTCAACAAGAATCAGATTTCAAAAAAAGCTCCTGTCCCACTACTGCTAAAAGATTCATGTTATATTTTGTCTATTGCCATATTAAGGTGTTTCATAAATTTCTTTGCTAAAACATGTTAATTAACATTACTTGAAAAAAACCCTACTTAGCTACATGAAGGTAGACAGAATGCTGTTTAAAATATTAGCTTGACAAAATCAGAACAAGGTATGCTTTAACTAGTTAGTTAAAAATTTTGCTAAACTAACTTTTTCAGACTTGAAAGTGGGACAAGATACCACGGGACTAAGAAGCCCATACAGATCATAAATACACATACACTAAAAGAAACAGGTAGAATATTATCTAAGAGGTGGAATCTCAAAATTATTTTTATATTTTCTTTACAAGGTAACATTATTTACCTTATAGAGAGTCTCATTTAAGAATCTATGTCACATACAGCAGTACTTATATCATTCTCCATAGACTGATGTAGCCATCATCCTCTTCATGAAAAATCCCTGTGAAGGAACAAAAAAACATGTGTTTATTATTCATAGAATAGGAGCCTGAACTGAAGGAAGAAGTTTGAACAACAGTAATTCTCCCCCTACCTAAAAGAAAACCAAACAAAAAAAAAATCACATTAATCCAGTCATCTGTCTAACCTTGCTCTTATGATCAAATAATATAAGACCTGACCAAGGGATAACACATTGCTAAAGGGTCTGGGCTGCAGCCCAAGGGAAGAACTACAACTCTAAGGACTTTCCCCTGGCCCCACTCTGAGTGGGTCTACATGAGATGTATACTGTGCAGTAGACTAATTAGCTGCACAGTAAATGTTTCACATCTAAACAAGTGGCCTTATTAGACCACAGTAAACTGATTAACTTCACAACTGGCAAGTACTTATAAACACAAGTACTATCGTAATGCAAAGTTATGTACTGCACAATGCATATGTAGATACTGCACCTGGGGGTAGTTTACAATGGAGGAAGTTGCTTCCCAGTTTATTCATGCACATTAATTACATATGTAGATGCATCCTCTAGGTGTTCCACTCCTCCAGGAGGGAAGCAAACTACTACCTGCTTGATTACTTTAGCATTTTATTAGTACAGTCTCCATTATGGCCAGAAAGAGAGGGACAGAGTATGTAGGTATGTGGCCCCATATAATAGTATAAAGGCATGATTACTTAAGAGAAAGTATTGAAGAGCATGACTAATACTACATTAAATTTGACAAAGATATGAATTCCTGCAGCCTCTTCTCTGTTGTTGTTTTTTTTGCGGGGGGGGGGATTGTGGCATCCAGCTTATATTTGGTACTGATAAGAAATAATTAATATAATAAAAATAACTGACTGTATTAATAGGAATGTAGTGTGCAAATCAATATAAGCAACACTTCTTCTCTATCCAGCACTGGCAAAGGCTCACCTGAAGTACTGTCCTCCACACTTCAAGAAGAATGCAGACAGTTTGGAAGGAGTTCAACACAGAACAACAAAAAAGATTAGAGGCCTTGGAAGCATGATTTATGAGGAAAGACTGAAAGAACAAGGGTTATTTAGTCTGGAGAAGAGGAGACCGGGGAGGGCAGGGCTGATAGGAGTTTTCAAATACCTGAAGGGTGATTATACAGAGGATGGAGATAAATTACGATCTGTGGCCATAGGGGACAGGACTAGGAAAAAAGGCTGCAAGGTGCAACAAAGGAAACTCAGGTTACAGACTGGAAGGAACTTTCTGACTATGAGGGTAGTCAAGCATTGGAACAGGCT
>NW_017729024.1:16920094-16925365 GCF_001723915.1 Gavialis gangeticus | reverse complement strand
GAGGGTAGTCAAGCATTGGAACAGGCTACCTAGAGAAACAGTGGATTCTCCATCACTGTATATTTTCAAAAGCAGGTTAGATAGACACTTGGCTGTGATGATTTAGTCAGGAATCCTGCCTTTAGCTGGGTGCTGGACTAGATGACCTCACAAAGTCCCTTCCAGCCCTACTTTCTCACGATTCATACAGAAAGCTACAAGGTATGACACAGAGGGTACATCTCCATGTGCCTCCCATGGCACAGTTGTTATTGTGCTTTAATTTGGTACTTGCTTTAGGAAGTACTAAATGACACCACAGTAACAACTGTTACTGAGCAGTCCCGACGGTACACGGTTATTTTTAGCAGCTACATTGCTGTAGCAATGCACTATAACGATGTAGCTTGTTGCTACAGTGATATAGCATCGGCATCACAGTTTGTGCCCAGCAAAGCTATGTTTCTGTAGTGACAAGTTATGTCACTGTAGCACATTGCTACAGCGACATAGTGTCTTATGTAGTTGCACCCACAATGCAGAGGCTACCCTGACCCTTCCTCCTACAACTCTGCATACGTATTTTCAAGCCTAGGCCTCAACCTCTCTGAGACAATTTCATTAACTGGATCTCTTCAAAAAGTATTTTATAAATACAGCTTTGAGATGAAACAGTGTAAGAGTATGGATGCATCTATTAAAGCCACAGAGAAGACTATATTCTGACTGATGCATAGGTTGAAAGGTGATGCTCTCCCTCCACATATTAAAAGAATGACATGCAAAATAATAAGAAGTAAGGATACTTTGGAGTGGGCTGATATCTTTTTATTGAACCAATAGGAGAGATTTTAGACAAGCTTTCAAGAAGGAAATTCTTGGTGGGATTTAACACTCTTCTTCAGGTTGGAGGGAAAAGCTCCTTAGACATAGAGTACTTGGTGCTCAAAAGTTAATGTAAAAGGTCTCCCAACTATGCAGTTGGTCCAATAAAAGATCATCACCCACAAAAATATCCTTGACCCTTGCATATTTCCTTGACCATCATGGCTACAGTCCAATACTGCCTTAAAAATAACAAGATTAAAACATTTCTAAAGAGGCCAAGGTTTCCAAACATCCTCTTCATAATATTCATAAAGTTAAAAATTATATACTGTCTTGTAAGTCTTAGTTCCCAAGGTTATAATGAAGTTACCATAGAAAGCTCTACAACCATAGATCAAATATTGTGATTTCCTAGTCAAAAGATGAAAAGGCCTTTTGGAAAAATGTTTTATTAAGAATATTGAATTAGAAAAGACTAGGTTTTACTTTCTACCAGCAGAAAAACTTCATTGTACTTTTATATGACTAAATGACTAAACGGATTCCTCCACTGATGCTAGGTAGTCCTTCACCACTGCAAATTCATCATTTCTTGTAGCCAAGCTCTTTCTGCTCTGTGCCTGCATGATGGAAATCTTTCATTGCAAATTTAAAACTTCAATTATACTCCTGTAACAAGCCTGCCTCTTAATGGTTACAAATTTATGAGCCACTGTTAATTTTTAAACAGGGTAACAGCAAGAGGAGCAGCATATATTGCTTCAACTGCATGTTATAACATCAGTAGTTTCATAAAAGTAGACCAGAAAGGTTACGGGACCAATACTTGTATAGTCAGCATTCACTAAAGGAGTGGCCGTAGCTTCTTTAAAGCTTGTACAATCTGGCACACAAAAGCCATAAGGCTTTACTGAACACTGGGGAAGGAGAAAAGGAAATCAGGGATTTTTTGTTCAGTCTGAACTATACAAGCATGAAATAAGACTTACCTAAGTCAGCACTTTCTGAATGAGTGGCTTTCTTTAAAGCTTGTTGGTTTGACATAGGTATTATGCCACAAGGTTCAATTGAGCTAAACTGAAGAAACGAATCAACAGGAAGTTTAATAGTTTTGCACTGTAAAGTTGTTATCTTACTGCTCCAGGAGCATTTAGTAAATGGAAACATTCCACTGTGAATTAATAGCGTCTCCTGATTTATCTGAGAAAATTCATTCTTTAGAGAAGGAACCCATTTCTTATGATGCTTATGTCTTTCTGCTGTAGTGAGATTCACTTTGCCATGCTTTCTTTGCAAACTCATGAGTCCTTATTAATGATCTCCCTTTTAAAATGGAGTTTTAGAAGTACTATATATATTCAGCTTTCTAAATGTTTCTAAAAGCACTATTTAAAATATAAATAAATATCTAAGTACAACCTGAGCAGAATGTTGAATTCTGAATGCAAATCTGCCATCACACCATTACAGGATCAACAACTCTTTAGTGTACATCTGTAGCTTGGTGCAAGTAATCCCAAAACAATCCAAGAAAAAAGAATTTGGTGGTTCTTAGTGTTCTGTATATTATAACTCAGCTGGACTTGCACTTAATTTTTATTATTGATTTTATTTTATTTTTTCCATGAATCACAAATACATAGGCTGTCTATACACATGCTCATGGGTGGGGGTGGGGGGAAGTGCATTTAAATTACAGTGGTTCCTAGAGAGCTGTTCTAATTCAAAACACTGCAGCGTCACGCGTTTTGACCCCCCACACATTTAAAAATGGCCGAAGGATGCTTTGACTAAAGCATTCAATGAGCTTTAGTTAAAGTGCACCGCAGCCATTTTGAAATGGGGTGGGGGTGGGGCTTACTACACATGATGCTGTGGCGATGCTAAAAGCATTGTAATTAGAATGCAGAACAGATTTGATTAATCTAATTAGAACACATAGCAGCATGTCTATAGGCAGCCAGTAATGCTTTTATTTTTAAAACAGTAATGGATAGTGAGCCTATCATATGGGGGGTACCATTATTCTGGCTGCTTGATAGATAGATATTATAGGGTCCATAGATTCAAGGAGAATACACTTGCTATCCTGAGAATATATATTTTAAATATTTGCTTAAATTTAATGTTTGTGAATTTTCCTATTAAATATTGTGAATTGGATATTCGTGTGAATTGTCTGCTGTTCAGTGATATAACAAAACTTAGTTACTGTAGATTAACACCTTTAAAAACACATCAGCGGCAAAACTAACATAAAAATATATCGGCAGTATAACCAATGTTTTTGCATAACTCTCTTTATCTTACAGAATGCATTGGAGAGAAAGCTGGAAATGAAATATTTGTTAATGCCAATTTTCTTGTATAGTGATAATCATTGCAGCTAGATTGAGACAGTTTTTCAAGAATTACTGCCACTAAAAGTAGCTGCTTTCTAGGTATGAATCTGGATGGACTTTATATGCCATAGTTTTATTTTTACAGTTAAGTTTTAACAATTTTAAAATTGTTTTGGTTTTGCATTAGACTGAGCTTTTAAAACTTAAGACCCCTAACTTCAATATCCAAATGTAGGACCTGATTTTCTAGCACTAACAAGTAATGCAAACTCTGACTGTTTAATATTTCAGAAAAACATCCTGCTAAATATTTAGGTACCCAGTAAAGTAACACAAGGTTAGCAGCATTAGTATATTGTATGATTTCACCTTATATTACTTTATCTTGTGTCCTCCTTAAGATCTCCACACATTTTATGATTAACTGGCCTCTCACACTGTTAAAGTATTCTGCTTGTTACTTTGCCAGTAAATCAACACAAACACTTTTCCTAATATTTTCAAATAGATCTAAAGATGATACGATTAAAAGGACAGGCTATTTCATTCTCCAGAGACCTTAGAGGAATACTGGTAATCCTGAAATAATGTTTTGCCAGCAATTCCCTGTTTAAAAAAAAAAATTTCATAGGTGGGTCATTTTCCTCAACAATCCAACAGGTACATTTTTGTGGCCCCTGCTACACGATATATATATTACACAATTACCTGGTTAATTCTGCAATAGATTTAGAACAGTCACACATGCCAAGTAATTATCACATGACAAAAATGACTATCTAGTTATAAAGAGCCAACCAGCTATAACATTTGTGCTTGAAGAAGTATAACAAATGTATAGCTGGTTTCTGTCCAGCTGTAATTTGAACAGGTATCAGGGCCCTGTGAGTGTGCAATCCATGAGGTCTCCTTGATTACAATGGAGAGTTTATCCCCCAGTACAGTCTTGAATTTGAACTACTTTGCAATATATTCACAGAATCATGCATAAGCCATTCCAACCACGTCTACTGAAAGTTCCTTTACCTTTTCACTTCCTTCTCAACAAAGAGAAATATATGAAAAAAAGAAGAGCACAAAACAATGCATCACAAAGACAGTATGTTTACAATTCTATTTAATTTTCTAAAGGAAACTTTCTTCTGTAAATCTGCTATTTTACAGTACCCTTTGTACTGCATCTGCCAGTTTAATGAAAGTTGGTTTTCTTTTCCTAGCAGGAAAATTCCAAAGTGCCTATGTGAGCTTAACATACACAAACAGATCCCCTCCCCCACACACACCCATATACACACCCCTGTTTTGATTCAGCTTGTCGCAAAGTGACAGAAAGGCAATGATATTGCAATGTGTGAGCTTTTTCATTGGGTGTTAGGTGGGTTTTCACATTGCCACCGCTCCTGGACCTCACCGTGTGTACGTTCCTGATAAGCATGCTCTCTCCTTTTCAGAAGTCTACACTGCTGACCTTGCATTCGTTTGGAACAGAAAGGCGGCTGCTGGCTGCAGCAGATTAATATGAGCTCTGATCGTGTTGTTTTTGATTAAGGTCCTGAGGTTAGAAAAATGTAATTTGTACCCCACAAGGTGCCATAGTATGAACAGTGACAGCAATTAATCCTTTGCCTGCTGATGACAATGATAAAATACATGCTGCTGCCTCTAATACCTCTATTCATATTCCAAAAGGAAATTTTACCTGCCCTGTAAATTGGAGGAGAAAAAAAGTACTTTTTAGCAGTCTGGAAGTTCTTCAATCTTTGAAGTCAAAATTGTTTTAAAAATACATATATTTACTGAGACATGCTTCAATAGCAACCTTGTGTTTCTCATTTGAAGTACTAGAAAAGAAAAAACACAGAACATTTTAAGTTCTCTGAAAACTTAAATAAGTGTAGGTGTTCGGACTTGGAAAAGCTTAATTAAGAAAGAGGATGAAAACGTAAAGAGGTGCTTGGGGGAAGAGGGAAAAAAATCTCTAATTTCAAGTCAGTTTCTCCCACAATCAGATGAGAAGCGAAAATACAGTAATTAAGACCTAATGCTTAATAACATCTACAATAATAGTGCAATAACTCTTACCAGAATCTTTGTTCAAGATGAGTTTCTTATACATCATATT
>NW_017729024.1:16912062-16920083 GCF_001723915.1 Gavialis gangeticus | reverse complement strand
GATGAGTTTCTTATACATCATATTACATGCATTGCGCTAACTTCTCCCCAGTCTCCACATTAAAAGACTGTCCTGAATTTAGTTTATTTTACATTGCTGTTTTAATTTTCAAAAAAAGGGAAAGTATATCTAAGAATGTTTATAATTATATATTTCTGAAAAAGGAGTATAACATGATTTATAACTTGATACTTCTGGTAGTTGGGCTTCCAATTCTGCTTCTATAAGTCAATAGTGTTAGATATGATCCTGTGTAATAAGTAAACACATGGTTCTATGCAGCATTATCTTTATTTCAAACTAAAAACAGTGCAAGATAAAAATAAATCCTAAGAGCATGTGTCATAGTCTGTCTTCTTCATAATGGCCTGCACATAATAAGAAACAAAATTGCATCTGTAAACAAACTGACAAGGAAGACTTCACTTGCTTATACAAGTTGAAGTATAAAGATAATGAGAGTTGTAACTGGAATTTTAGTACCCTGGGCAGAGAAGGAGGAGGGGATGTGGTGTCAGCCCTGGAGTCTTAGGCCAGGGACAGATATCACACTTTTACTGATATAAGTGATTGGAAACCAGTCCACACCCATAACAGAACACAGACTGGTTAAAAAATAGTGGAACCTGGTCTAAGATTTGCACCCAAAGGGTGAATAAGTGTTCTATTCTAAACCAGTCTAACCTACACAGCTTACAGAAAACTGTGCAACAGATTGAGTCTGCCTCATGCTTTTTGAATGTCTGTATCTAGCCTTAGTCCCTGCACACAGGTTGCTCCCACTGCTACCATGGCATGGGTTGCTACTGCCCCTCCTGTCAATGCAAGCTGCTGATACCACAACACATGCTGTCCTAGGACCCTGCTCCTCACCCTAGTTACACTACTGCTGATAATGGCCTATATTCCTTGCTCTAGTGGGGGCCCACCTTTTTGGAAGGCATTCCATAAATTAGCCCTGTGCCCTCTTTGAGTGCCACTCTGATTCCCTTCCTTTGCCCAGTCTACTGTTCTGCTTTCTGCTCCCTGCCATGTGCTCCCTTCCTGATCTGCTGTTTTACTTTCTACTTCATGCCCTATCTGCTGCTGTGCTGTTTGTCATCTCCCTGATCTTCCTCATGCCACACATAGAGACTGACCATGCCACCTGTGGCATGTGCACCAGATGTTGGCCACCCCTGCCTTACTCCATCCCAAGTTAACAGGGGGTAGCAGAGTGGGATAATGGGATAGTGTACAAAAGAACTCCTTGTGGCAATCTGAAATTATTCCAGGGGTGGGCAAAATGCAGCCCGTGGGCCAGATGCGGCCTGCCATTCAATCCAGCCCACGGAGTCTCTAAAAAATTTAGAAAATTCATATTTATCTGCATCTGGCTGCCTGTCAGGCAGCCCTTGTTGGCTTGCCAAAACTCAGTAAGCAGCCCTCCGCCCAGAATAATTGCCAGTCCCTGAATTATTCCATGAGGAAGCTCAAATTGTATTTTATATGACAAATTTAATGATAAACTATTTTTATAACTGTAAATAAGTTCCTGACTGGATTCTTATCAAACCCATCAGGAGATATTTTGTTCATAAAATGAAAACACTGCAAAAACATTCATTATGGCCTTTTGGTTGGTTTCTGGTTTCATGATAGAGACATATGCTAAAGGAGAATTGATTATTTAGTGAGCCATTCAATAGTGTATTAGCTACTCTTTTTGTTACATGATTCTTTTTGTAGATTCTTATACAGGTAACCTTTTTTCCCCCAGGTTGGCTGGTTTGGGGAAGTTTTGCGGGGGGTTGTTTTGTTTGCCTATTTCACATGTTCTATTGTAGAAAATAATCTCTCTCCCACTTGTAAGTTACGAAGTCATCAGTAACCCTTGTAAATAAATAATGCATCCACTGCTAACAACACTGTTAGCCATCTATTACACTACATATCCTTAAATAACTATTAGAGTCAAATATGACTTCTTGATGGCCTAGGTTGGGCTGAGATGCTCACCATTGCATAAGCAGGCAGAGAAACTGCAGTTAGAAGCTCTGACTGACTGATGCTGCAAATTCTTCTGCTCCAGAAGCACCATCAAGATAGATCTCACAGTTTCATATTATAGTGTCATTATATATACCGATGAGTTAAAAGTTATTTTGAATTGCTTTCTGGTACTTTATAATTGAGTTGAATCAAACTGATTTCTTATGGGAAATTTATGCAAAGTGAAGATTTATTTATCCACACAAAATAAAAACTAAATTATGTTTGAGCTTGATTATTGCTATTATGTCTCATAATGCTTTGTCCTGGTAAAAATGATGTTAATTTTATCACGAACCCAAAAACACATTACTCCTATGTTTTCTTCCCATCGCAAAGGTTTGATTCAGATTGGGGTACTATTCTGACTCAATCTCCAAGTTTTACCAGCACTTCTCTTACTTGCTAACAGATTGATTTCACAACATAACTTGTGAAAGGATATTCAGAGCTGATCACTAATGGTAGTTCTACAAGTGACCATAATAGTAAAAGATTTAGCTTCTGCTGTCCACTTTGAAAACCCCAGTTTAAATAAGCAGAAGGAAGTACATAAAATATACAAAAGGAGGCTTCACATGACAGAACATGAGACATATCGTAAAAAATATTTGTAAAAATTTTAAGAGTAGCCTTCTTGTAATCCAAAGGAACTGAAGCTCCAGAACTCAAACTCAAAAAAATCCATATTAGTTGGAATGAATGAACATACTTCAGTAAGAAATCTCCCTTCATCCAGCTGCAAACTTTGTCAGGAATCCAATACATTCCTTTTGACTGATTAACCTAAGAACAAGAACTATAAATCCAAGCATCAGTCTCTTTATCACCTTGAAGGAAAGGGCGCACACAGCACTGTGGCAGCTTCTGTAACAGTACCAAAACGAACCAAGTTATTTCAGAGATTAGCCATCTCAAAACATTCATTCCCCCAGTACATTTCTCAAAAATCCTGTACTGAATTTAGCAAAAGACATTTTAAAAACAGGCAGCTACCTACTCTAGTGTTCCTTGTGTTGTCATTGCAGCCTTGATATCATCTTATCATTTGCAATTCCTTTCTTTCTGTGTACAATAAAAAAGTACTCAACCCAGAACTGTAGAAAGCCAGTTTTGTTCCATACAAATTTTGCACCCTGTCAGATGAAAATAGCTTGATATATGAGTGCTGACTTTTGTATGCAAGGGTCTGAATTTAGGTGACTATTTGTAATGGGTAAAGCACATTGAACAAGAATCCACAGGAAAAGAATTTAATGAAAGGAAGTAAGTTTGGAAGCCATGTGTCCCACTGTCCTACACTGTGTGCTCAACAGTGTATTACATACAGCTGAGCATTATACATTTCTTTTGGAGCGGGATGACTCAAATACAAACCCTATTTTGTCTGCATGAAACTTTACTGCAAACAAAACTTTTTAAACTTTTTAAATGACAAATTTATAAAGTATTTGATAACCACAGATTTGCTAAAGAACAGTAGAATTCTGAGCCAGTGTATTCCATGTAAGTGTAGAGCCTCAGAGCTGAAAAAAAAGAATGTCCTTCTGTCAAGAATACGTTCTTATCTAAACTTCATGTGAACAGTGCTCATTAAGTACAGAGTGCTGTTAGTAATGTGGAATTAGTAGCCCCAAAGCCACTGAGGTCCCATTATTTTTAAGGCTTCTAATAGTCAATCTGGGGGCTGCTCTTAGACAAAAAATAGAGAGAGAAAGCAGCTTTGAAACTGACTGTCCCTTCTCCCCTCCACCCTCCAATTCAAAACTTCTAACAGCAGCCTTTTCTTTCCCCTTTCCCATTCTATGCAGCTAACTGGATTTCACTTACATACAAAGTAGGCTGAAAGATGCCATGACCTATATGTGCACTTAACTGATATGCAGATAACCATTCTGTTATAACTAACGAGGTATAAAACCAATACTAACCAATGTATATAGATACATCCAGATGTAGGGAAAAAATTAGAATATCATTGCAAACATTTTCCTTGCATGTATATAAGTGGAATACAATGTAGAAATAAACCAATAAAAATATAATAATAGCAGAAAGCAGAATGAATTAATTGCCTTATAGGTTAAAGATTGTCATAATCAAGGTCTTTCTTGTATCATTTTCAGGTAGTTTTCATTAAACACAGGCACACAGAAAAATTAAGAGCTTATTCTTATGGACTACAAAGGGAAAAGCAAAGAATAAAGAGAAGACTGAAAAAGAAGTAATGCTACAATAATTATATGTATCTTTCAAAATTTATCTTACATGTTATTCCAGCCAATAATTTGCACCTGCTCCGATCTACAGGTCTGTATTCCAAAAACATTTGTATTAATTAAAAGAAAAACATACTGACTGTGTTATTTGATTGCATACCCACAGCATTTTTTATACGGTATAAAACTGTAGCATTAGTATAAATAATACTGAAGTCTAGATTTTTAAGTTAGAGATGATACCTCCACCTAAAAATGTTCAGCATAAAAAAGATTATATATCATGAGAGCAATTGCAAATGCAGTAAGCCTGAGGAGGAAGAAAGATTTGCATATTCATCTACTCTTATATTTAAAATCTTTCTTGTGATACTCACTACTATCCTGCCCCACTTCAAGTGAAAATGCCATGTGAAGTTCCTTCTTTCAATTCTATACTAGAGCCTCCCTAAATTTGCTTCCACCTCCTGCACTTTACCAAAATCTCTCTCAGTGTAAGTACAAGTGTTACTTTTATATCAACCTAACCAAGGCAAGCACAAATTTTGGATTGGCAAAGGGTTAACCTGATCTAGCAAGGGTTAACCCAACCTAGTGAATGCCTTCACACATTCACAGCACAGCTCTGGATCTGGGGAAACCCAGCCACTTACCACAGCCCCGGGGCTGTGCTGTTTTAAACCCTGCAACCCTGATCAGGTTATTTTTCTCTCTCTGATTACCACCACCCATGGACCTTCCAGCCTCCCCTTCAGATCCACCATCTCCCCTGCCCAAGTGGCTTACTTGCAGCTGCCTGCATTTCTTCCCAGCAAGCAGCTAATGCCTGCATGTATGGTGTACTGATTCAGGGCCTTTTTACACCTTACCCTGTGAGCCGCACAAATGTTGATGGGTGTTACAGCTACCTTGAGTTTGGAGCAGTCATACTTCAAGCCAGCAGGGGCCTGGAGAACTGAAAGGTAAGATTGCCCACACCTTTCCATCCATTCTGGGCTTCCCCCCTGATCCCTAGGGCTCCACCGGTTCCCCTTCCCCACCTCCAAAGATCCCCTACTTCATGCCAGGGCTGACTATCATTGCCAGGCTGCTGCTTTTCTCCAGGCTGAGCCCACCCAGAAAGCAGCAGCGGGGTCAGTGACTAGGCAGGCAGGTTAACTCCTCCCTGCCTGCTTCCCAGGACAGACAGAGCAGGTAGCTACTAGTAACCTAGGGGGAAGGGGACAGTGAGCAGGAATGTGGGGTGCTAGGGATGACAGGGAAGTAGGGCAGTCATGTGAGAATCCTGGCAAGTGGGGTGTTTACACTAAGGTGTAGCCTAGAGTGACTACACCTTAGTGTAACATGAGCTGAGTAACACAAATCAGAGATAATCCTCTCCTAGCGTGGCATAATAACTGCTTAAAACTAGTTTTGGGTGTTTATGTGCAGACAGTATAAGTGTTGAGAGTTCTAGGAGCCACCCAAAATGATCAAGGCCCTTGGTTTAGGAGGGCCAGTAAGCTGCCTAAACATGAGTTGATGCTGCCAACACTTACTCTCACCTTCAGTTTTAAATAATCTCTTCCTGGCCAAAGGTGAGAACTGGCATTTCCTCTATATTCTCAGTGAGTTAGAGCAGTTTTCATTACCTTTGGTTAATAACACTTTTCTGGAAATCTTATTTCCCCTCTCTCTTTACTCAGGCCATATCTACTTTAGTCAGGCTACATCTGCTCCAGAAAGTTTAGCTGTTGGAAGGGGTTTTTTTGGCAAACAGAAAAGGCATTGCTATTGCCTCTTTTGCCATTAACATGTGTCCTCCCCAGGAGAAGCTGCATATCAATCCATTCTCTCACCTCTACCAGCATCTAAAACGCTGCTTTCCAGGACATCTTAAATGCATTCCTGGACACATGCATTCTGGAACTTGCAATCAATTTTCCACAACTCCCTTCCTTCCACCCCATATTTATTTCATCTTTTGTTCATTTGGTTGTTTTCTTGTTTTCAAAGATTCCAGTTCTGTTGTGTTATCTAATTTTCCTGCATAGTGTTTGAGCAACTACTTTAGAGACAGGTCATTTAATTCTTCAGTATTTGCAAAACTTTCATGACTAGCACTTCAGTAGGTATTGCCGTGATAAAGATGAGATAGAGGAAGAGAATTGTATGATAGTTCATGATACCTTCCATATGCTGCTGGTATTCACTGACCAGTGTACTTTGAGACCTCTGAAATGAGCACAGAGTGATAAATACTGCATACAAACCTTAGCTGAGTTTATCAGCAATAGCTACAAAATGTTTGGATATGAAAAGCCAAATTTCTGCAGTCCTGTGCCAAGCACCCTCAGCCTCCAGCTCAGACTCCAAAAAACTGCTTTGAATGTTAGAAAAGAGACTGGTGATAGTCTCTTGGACATTGCAAACACAAGCTGCTCCATTCCTTTTGTCTATACTGCAATCAGTATGGTTCTGTCAATTCTGTAAGCTAATTTGGAAGGTACCACAGTCACAGAATCATGAGACATGGAACAGGCTGAAAAGCCTGCCAGAATAGCTGAACTTGAGATACACTACACTGAACACTTTATACCACAAAAAGCATACTGCTAGCAGTATCTGAACTAGCTAGAGTACAACTCATTCCAGTGAAGCACAGACCTATTCAGTGAATGATCACTTACGCATTGGACAATATGCACCAGGAGTAGTTGTCACCCAGGTAAGCAAGCATGCCCTAGGTACACTAGGATTGTGACTCTAGTCAGTGTGAAAGAAAGAACAGTGGTTCTCAGACTATTTAGATGGACAAAATGTGAGTTTTACAAAATGCGAGTTCCTATCTTTCACTCATTTTTTGACTACAGAAAAACAGCAATTGTTTGGTCACAGAGAACTCACAAGATGTTAGTATGTTTTTGACACTAGGTATTCCCATCTGAAATCTCTACGTTTATCTTGTGAATCATGTGTATGTATTTGCACATCTAACAATGCTAATATTTCATGGCAGGCACCCGCAACACCCTTAAAAGGATCTCATAGTACCCTGGCTGAGAATCACTGAGCATGTCTGCACGAGATGCTGTGGTGACATAGCATTGGCAGGTACAAACTGTGATGCTGCAGCTACATGGCCGTAGCAAGTGCTCCCTCACTATAACATGTTGCTACAGTGATGTAGCAGCTAAAAATAACTGTGTGCTGCTTGTATGGTACAGTATGGGCTGTTCCTGCACCATCACTTTAGTATTTAGTACAGTAAGTACTAAATGGCAGCACAGTAACAACGGTGCTGTAGGAGCATATGTACACACACCCATCGAAACAGGAATCAGAAGCAATTAGCTGCCTACTGCAAATCAAGAAATAGACAATTTGTATTCTGATTTGGCGCTTGTACCATGGCATCCTAGCCTCAGAGTACATATGGGGCAAGGACAAGTCATACATTTGGAGTGGTTTTAAAAAGAGGGGAAGTTGTTGCTCCAGACATCCCAGAAGTTGTTATGTTTCATAGTTTCTAGGGTCGGAAGGGACCTAAGTAGATCATCTAGTCTGACCCCTGCCATGGCAGGAAAGAGTACTGGGGTCAAACGACCCCAGCAAGGTGTACATCTAGCCTTCTCATAAAGACCCCAGGGTAGGAGCCAGCACCACTTCTCTTGGAAGTTGGTTCCAGATCCTAGCCGCCCTGACCATGAAGTAGTGCCTCCTGATGTCTAGCCCAAATCTACCCTCTGCCAGCTTGTGACCGTTATTCCTGGTCACTCCTGGCAATGCTCA
>NW_017729024.1:16907880-16912036 GCF_001723915.1 Gavialis gangeticus | reverse complement strand
CCAGTACCTGCTGGTCCCCTCTGACTAGTTTGTAACAGGCCACTATATCTCCCCTCAGCCTTCTCTTGTGGAGGCTGAACAGGTTCAGGACCCGTAGCCTCTCCTCGTAGGGCCTGCCCTGCTGCCCCCTGATCATGCGAGTGGCCCTCCTCTGGACCCTCTGCATGTTGTCGACTTCCCTCTGTTGTAGCAGTAATATGTGCACAATAGGGGAACAATACAAATGTTGCAAAACAGCTGCATATTCAACCCTGCTTCATCCAGTGGTAAATTTGGAGCTGCTTTGCTACATTTGTATTGCTTGGGCTTATTCACAGGTAACTATTAACAACATAACAGAAGAACAGCTACTATGTGTTCCCAACCAGTAGATTCCCTTCTCCCTTTAAAGCCCTTTTGGACAGGGGGTACTTTTCCATAGTTATACAGTGTTCATTGATCACCGAGCATTTCAACATCAGCACTTGTGGATCAGAGACAGTATGTGATGCTCACCTCTTCAGGAATAAGAATTTTAAAAATAACTCAGAGACCAGAATATGTACATTGAAACCAGTGCAATCACTGGGCTTACCAAGGTGAATATTTTTATTGTGTTTGACAAATAACCAGGAAGCAGAAGGTAAAATGCCAACCCTTTCACTGTGCTAGTAAATGGAAAGGTACACGAGCCATCACGGTGCTACAAATTATTATTTTGATAGCCAATAGCACCAAAGTGTGTGTTTACCTGGAGGATGTCTTTTAAAGGATTAGTAAATGTTTATTATGACTTTTGTTTGGGGGGAGGCTGCTCTTTGGGCATTGACATTTCAATTTTATTAGGCAAGCAAGCAAGTCATTTAAAACGAACAAACAATGGTGGGGGAACCCTTTGAAGATCATAGATTCAAATGTTATAAAACTGCTTTAAAATGATTGGGGATAGATTAGGTAACCCCCTGAGGTCCCTTCCACCCCTGTGATTACGTCATGGCAGTGTTAGAGCAATGTTGTAGTCTTGATGGTCCAAGCATTATTTTGGGCAAGGATTTTTTTTGGGTGATACATTTTATTGGACCAACTGCATATTTGGAATAATGACAAGCTTTTGAATGCAAGACATTCTTCTTTAGGTGACCCAAATACTTTGCATTCAAAAGACCATCTAACTTTATCCCAACTATGCAGTCAGTCCAGTAAAAGATATCATCCAAAAAAAAAAAATCTTTGCCGCTTACTAAAATTCTGAAACATTTAGAAAAAAAAAACAATTCAAGTGTTAGGTGTTTCCTGACTTTTCTTGCATTAATCACAGGTCAGTGTATAAGCTATCATAGTGCATAAAGTTTGATAGAATAGAGATAAAACCACAGCACTTAGGTGTCCCTGAGGTCTGGATGTAGAGATAGTGCAGTAAATATTGTTGAACCTCTTCATGATAATGGCTGGCATTACTCCAGGGGATGACATAGGCTCAGAAAAAGCAGCTGTTTGAAACTCCTGTCTGGGTGCTGATAGAACGCTTAGTGCAATGGTGCTAGAAGAGCTCCCACTGGCATGGGAAGATCTACTGAGAGGGGAAGAGAGATGGCAATCTTTCCTAAAAGTGACTGAGAGAGGATAAAGGTGGAAAAGTGGAGAGAAAAGACGACAGCGGGCGCGTCTACATGAGATGCTTTCCTGCACCTTAGCCTAATTTACTGTGCAGTACAGGCGTGTGTCTACACATGCGCACCCTTACTGCACAGTGAAAATGAAATCCTGACTAAATTTGGTATCTGAAAATGCAGGAATAAAATTTAGGCCTGATTAGTTAAAACACAGTAACACACGTGTAGACGTGATCCAGCACTAACTTTAGTGCCAGGTCTGCCTAGCTACTAGGATGCTGCCCTGAGTCCAACCCCAGGGCTCCTGGCTGGGTGCATCTCCTGCCCCAGGGCTGGGATGCTCTGTGGCAGCCCCTAGCTGCAGGCTATAAAAGCCTGTGACCATTCTGTGCACACATGCCAGGACCTTGGAGCACTGCAGGCCCTGTGTGCCCCCCTGGACAGGACCCAGGCTGCCTCTGCCAGTCCTGTCCTCTAGCTAGAGCTGCTGCTTGGCCGTAGCTGAGTGTTGCAAAGGGCTGCAGCGTGCTCCACCTCCTGCCCAGCCCTGAGGTTTCCTCAGGGCTGCTGCCTGGCTGTCTTTGCCAGCAGGGCTAGCACTTGCTCCCTGCTGCTGCTCACCCCCAGCAGTCTCTCCTGTGTTTGCAGGTGCTGTGGCACAGTTGCCTCTGCCTGGTCCCTAGCCATTCCCCTTCCCTAATCACTCCTGAGCACTGTCCAGGGCTGGACACACAGGGACAGCCACACGGGCCCAGAGAACCCGTGCAGGATGCACCACCATGTCCTCCCTGTTGAGGACCAGCCCCACCCAGGTGCGCATGCCTGAGCCTGCCACCTGGGACCCCAACTTGAGCCAGGAGGAGATTAGCAGATTGGTGACCTTGTGGCCCTTGGGGGGAGGGGTGCAGAGATTCACAGGCAGTTCACACAAGGCAGACACTCAGACACCCATATTCATGAGACCCTGTCAGGTGGCAGGCAGGAACAAGGGCACTCCCGGATGGCACGGCAGTGCCACATAAAGATCAAGCCCTTGTGGGCACAGTGGCTGCCCATGATTCACCACAATCATCAGTTTGGTCGTGCCCGCAAGACCATACCCTTTGTATGGCAGCTGACCAGCATTTTGGTACTCCAGGACCCTGGCCACAACCCTGCAGTTTTCATCAGCAGGGATAGCCTGCCCAAATACCCGGCCCACCCTGACCCCTCTGGTGGTGACACCTCCTTGGAGGAGGGGACCTCAGGTGTTTAGCACCTCGTCCCACCCACCTCCTCAGCTGCTGCACCCGCCAGTGGCTTCCTCATCAGCTCCACACCCCCAGATCCCACCATGAGAAGTGGCCGCCAGAAGAGCCAGCTCTTTCCAGGAGAGGGCCCTGGCCAGTTGCCAGCCCACTGCACACTGCAGGCCAAGGACACTGGGTGCAGCCCAGGCTTACCCCCTGGACTGTTGTCACTCAGAGTCCCAAACCAGGAGCACAGGTGTGCCCAGGACACCAGGATGATCAGCAGCAGCAGGGAAAAATGGGTCAGATTGCACAAACAACTCATCATACACCACCCAGGGCACATGCGGCAGAGGGACACTTGGGACACAGTGGCAACACAGGCAGTGTTAGCCCTCGGGTGCCTCCCTGGAGAGAGAGTCAGGAAAAAGAAACCTGATAAAGAGGGCGGTGAGTCAAAGTCAGAGCTAGAGAGCATTTTCCTGTCATTAACTCCCCATGGCTCCAGCCCCCAGCGGAGGACATAGGGCAGGAAGCAGTGGCGACATGGGAAAACAGAAGCCTTCTTAGCTACAAAAGCGATCAGGCAGCTTGCAAGTGCAACAGGCAGGTGAACCAGGGAGGAGGAGAGAGCAGAATCGGCCAGCAAGAGCAGTGCTACAAATGATCCTTAAAAGGACAGATGCACTCAGTTAACACAAGCACAACTTCACTTATCATAGCTTTAAATAATGTCAGGAGTATCTTAACAAGGAAAAGATGGAAACAGGTCAAGCCAATGTTAAAAGAACAAAGGCAGACATAATCGGCCTACAAGAATGGAGCAAACCAGGGGAGTGGGATTATAAATATCTGGAGAAGAGCTGGAGATGCGGACCGGACCATCTTGGTGGTCAGGGACAAATGAGAACAAAGCAGCTGGAGTAGCAATCCCATTCAAGAACCCAGAGGTGAAAGCACAGCACGTGGAAGATACCATAGTGGCAGACTGCAGATAATATCAGTCAGGGGATCAGAATTAGAAGTTTTCAATGTATATGTACCACCAGAGCGGGAGGGGAGGAAGGCTCTGCTTGGAAATCTAGCAGTTTATTAGGGCTGTGCAAAGCTTCAGGAACTGATTTGATTCAGAGGAGATTCAGCCCGATTTGGCAGCCAAATCTCCAAATCTGAATCAAATCGGGAGATCCATTAAAAGGTCCAAATCAAGTTGGAAGTGTTCAAATTGATTCAAAGAGATTCAGCATCGATTCGGCCATAGTCTATATAGGCAGCAGTCCTCCACGACGCTGGACGCAGCTGCCTCCAGCTGGTAAGTCTGTTGTGGTGGGCAAA
>NW_017729024.1:16903995-16907869 GCF_001723915.1 Gavialis gangeticus | reverse complement strand
GGGGGGGGGGGGAATTGTAAAACTCGTTCCAAAGGATAAAAGAAATCTAAGAACATCTTTTCAGAGAAGACGGCATATCACAGAAGCCAAACATCATAAGCCAAATCAAAGTGAACCACCTTGAACCAACAATCCACTCTTTATTTTATTTGACTTCTCTCCAAATAAAGCAGGAGAGTGATTTGTTTTGGACATGGATGATTGGACTTGTAAACTAAAGCACTTCTAGTTTACAATGTTTACAACTAGTTTTCAATGTTTATATTACCTTGACTCTTAAGACAAACAAACAAAAAAATTCAGGTGCTCTGACTGGCCACTCCTACAATTGCTTTCAAGAACATTTTAAAATTCCCTCTGTATTTTTCAACTCAGGTATTAATTTCTGTGTATTTTTTATTATGCTACAAGTGAATTGATTTTATAGCATGGGAGGGATTTATGACAATCTTTTCATGTTCATCTTGCTGCAATAAACCAGCGATAAAGTGGTTACATTAAGGTCAAGTCCTTTGCTCTTTAATTGCACGTAAATAGTCACCATTTTGCAGAAAGGAGAAGTGATGGAGACTTTCAGGTGTTGTAAAGTACAAAATTAAGATATCCTACATTAATAAACCTACATCAGAACGTATCCCTTCTTTTTTGCCTTGGGCTTATCTGGGTGAAGTTCAGCTGGAAATGGAAAAGCTTCTGGTTTGTCACATGATCTGTGATCCTCAACATGATCATCATCATTGGGCACTATTAAGATGACTTCCTTTGGGTCTTGTGAGATATGCACTGTTATCTACACAGTAGTGGTGAGAACTACCACATATGCCATGAGAGTCACCATAGAAGTGTCCAGTATAAGACCACCCCTGATTTTCTGTTATACTGCCTCTTAACTCCACAGACTAAGGAGAGCCTGGACTTCTCTCTGGGTCCACACAGCTGCACAAAGTTTAGTTGCAGTCTTATCTTTACTATCATTTTCTACACATGGGAGAGGGGGTGGAGAGGAGATAGCAGAAGAAAGATTTCTAGAACACCCTGGGTACTCCAGCCACTGACTCCTGAGCGAAGAAAATTCTTACCTGAAAATAGCTATCATGGGTAAGAAGACTTCACAAAATCATGGCTGAAAGACTGTATCACCCCAAATTATGCACAATGTCAAACTGAGGACTTAAGACATTAAGAAGATGGTTTTACATTGGTGACAGGAGTCTTGGTTTTGTTGGTGCAGAACACATTTCGCTTTGGATGAATGCATACTTGAGCTAAAAATGCAACTTGGGTAGGCAAAGCTTTATAGAACAGACCAATTATTTCCTCCTCTGCAAACACTCTTCCAGCAAGTTAGAGGGTTTTTTTAGTTTCAGTAGAGGAAGGGTCTCACAGGGCTCAACACTTGTTCCTTCCTCCCTACTTTATTTCTCAGTAATTTCATTCTTAAATACAACTTCAAACAGATTTACTCTGGGCTTGCCTCCTCCCGTCAAGATATAAAATCTTCTTTCCTCCTTCTCAGACTTCCAAGATCCAGTGTAAGCTCTACATGCCCCAAAATAAACTCTTATGTTCACTTTCCTCTAACGATTAAATACCACTAATATACTTTTCTTTTCAGAACCTGGTTGTTACTTTCAACTCACTCTTCCCCTTAGAACTACACATTCCAGTTCTTTCTAAAGCTCTGTATTTCTTCCTGTATGTAAACAAGGTTCAACTCCAGGAGTGACCATGCTGCCCTTGGAGCTCCTTCAGCCTCTGCCAACCTGGCTGTCTTTGGGCAATCTTCTCTTCTCCTCACCTGCCACATGTTGAAGAAATGATACTTTCAGAAAACAGAGGCTGCCCTGGGACTTCCCAAGTCAGTTTTCTTTATGAACACCAGTGTTACTGCTCATAGCTTTAAGAGCTAATTACGTGGGCTTCTTCCTCCCCAGTACCTATGCCCATGCCTCACAGATGTTGCTCATTCCCCTCCCTCTCTCTCTCTCTCTCTTGTTTTGAACACCTCTTTTGGGCTATAGGCTCCCTGGCCCTGCTGACATGTCCCCTTCCTGGGCTACAGGCTCCTTGGCCCCCTTGGTCTCTGGCTGTAAACCCCAGTCCTTAGACCCTGTCTCTGGGCTTTGGTCCTTCTCCTAGGCTAGTTAAGACTCTTGGGGTCCCCTGGGCCCACCAGTCTCTGGCTGTGGCCTTCCTTGCCCTTTGCCCCTAGGTTCTGGCCCCATTCCTGGGCTAGTGAGGACTTTGAGCTCCCTGACCCTGTTTATACTCATCCTCAGATGCAGATCTTTAGGCTCTCTATTCCTGCTTGCACTCACCCATCCTGGGCATTGGCCTCAGTTCCAGTGACTGAGCCCCCCAACTCACATCTGCATACTTGGCTCAGGGCTTTCCGCTGTGTCAACTCTTCCACCTCCACCTCTGCCAGGCTGTGGACCCCTGGCCCTGCCTACTCAACCCCTCCTGATCTCAAGCTTTCTCCTTCTGGGTCCCAGGCCCTCTATTCCACATTTCCAGGCTTCTTTATTCCCAGGCTTGTTGGGACCTCCTCCTTCCCTAGTCCCTTTCTCAAACCTCCAACATTGCTTACCCCAGCTTAGATGTTACCCAGGAACACAACTGCTCAAGAGCTCCTCCCTCTGTAGCTCTCAGCTGGACTAACTGACCACCTTGTGCTCTAGGCTCATATGCTTCAAGCCCAGCCCCCTTCTGGTCAGGTGACTCTCTAATTGACTCCTGCCACACCTGCAGGTTACTTCTCAGGCTACTTCCCTTAGAGCAGCAGAAATGCCAAACCTCCTGCTATACTGTGCAAGGCAGCTTAAAAAACAAATGAGATTCTGTAGCTGTCTTTGAAAGAAATACCAGCCTTTCCATTGCAAAACAAATTTGGTCTCATAATTTCTGCTTTATTATTCAACATAAACCATCACAGCATATGACTTTGGTACTGTATATATTCACTTTCACAATTTAGTATTAATGAAAATTGATGAATTAGCAGATCTGCACACAGGCAGGCTGCTTCTGATATTCCTGATTATAGAATAAATGTGGAGCAACTCTCCTGAAGGCAAAAATACATGAGTCAAATGTAAGTCACCTCAGAATCAAGCTAGTTTGCCCTCTGTTTATCATCAGAGTAGGAAGCTCAAGAGACATAGAAATTCAAGCTTCTGCATAATGAACCACTACCATTCTTCCAAAAATATGTCTTCATCTGAGAAAAGTTCTCTTTTCAGGATTCATTGGATAATTAATTTTAATATTTTGTCAAATGCCTGGCAATGGGATTCATCAGAAGACACTGTAAATGGAGCATTATATGATCACTCATATATATTTGACTGTTTATTGCAGAAGTTTATTAATTGTTATGAATTCACAAGAGGATATTAGATATCCCTTGCTATCATCATAATATTGCTTTTCACAATGTCAGATCTGTCTCCATTTTTGAAGACTGTCATGATCATTGCATCCCTAAGGTGATCTGGGATTTCCTCATCTTTCCAGATCCTTAAGAGGAGGGCATGTGGAGAGCTGTGGTGTGAGCTCCTCTCACCCTTGCCTGAAGATTTCAGAGGGGATTCCATCAGCTCTAGATGTCTTGTCATTCTTCATCTCCTTGATGGCTTTCCTTACCTTGATATATGTAAAGATATAAGATCAGATATAAGGATATGCAGCCCAGAAAGGAAGGAAAATACCCAATTTCCAGAGCAGCATCTCACGCAGGATTGGTGGAGGTCGGCCTCTCAAAGGTATTTCCAGCCCCAGATGGAGCAGAGGGGGGTCAGTTCCCTGCAGGCCAGAGGGAGAGAGCACAGGCCAAGACTGGCCCCTGGAAGCGTGTACCCAAATGAGGCACTGG
>NW_017729024.1:16886242-16898995 GCF_001723915.1 Gavialis gangeticus | reverse complement strand
TCTTCATCTCCTTGATGGCTTTCCTTACCTTGATATATGTAAAGATATAAGATCAGATATAAGGATATGCAGCCCAGAAAGGAAGGAAAATACCCAATTTCCAGAGCAGCATCTCACGCAGGATTGGTGGAGGTCGGCCTCTCAAAGGTATTTCCAGCCCCAGATGGAGCAGAGGGGGGTCAGTTCCCTGCAGGCCAGAGGGAGAGAGCACAGGCCAAGACTGGCCCCTGGAAGCGTGTACCCAAATGAGGCACTGGGACACCCTGGGGTGCAGAGAAGTTTACAACAGGCAGCACTGCAACCTGGCTGTGAAAGAACATCATAAAACACCATCTGGAGAGGTTAGGCTGGGGTAAATGGGAGGTTTGGAGCCCCACCGAAGACACAGGGATCAAGACCAGGCTAGATCACCATGGGCAATACTTCCTGGGAATATAAAAGTCATCAATGTCGTGGCAGGAAAGAAAAATGCAAGATTCACTTCCTGGCAGACCTGGTGATCCAGAGCCATGGTTTACCCTGTCACCACCTGTAGGCAGATGAGCACAGGGCAGTACTAGCAAGCCCTATAATACCTACAGACATCACAGAGACTATCACCCAGAGCTGCCACAAATGCAGAAAGAGTCTGCTGCAAGGATATCAATACTTTGAAACGTTACAACAACAAAAGGAAACAGAAAAATGGAAGTGGCAGAAACAGCATGTTGCAGACCAAATCAAGAATCTGGAGCTACCCACCTTCACAGAAACACATGCCCAAGTTGCCACAGAGTCTACTGACCCTAGATAGGCCCTTGTCAACCATCTTTAGACCCACAGATAAAGCAATCATGGAACACTATCATCTTCAACTGCGAGGGATTGCTGATTTCACAGGGTAGGAAGGTTTTCTTTGTTTTTTTCTATTTTAAGTTAAAAGGATTTTCAGTTTGTTCATAATCATGTTTGGATTGTTATTCCTTCCTTTCATAGCAAAAAATAAAGTGAGCTAATATACTTTGGAAAGACTGAAGACCTTACTCTAAACTTTAGTCTGACACTAAATACCTGAAATTTTAGTCTCACACTAAATACCTCACACTTAAAATGTAGATCTGGTAAAAGTTTTACCTGCTGTGACAGGGGCAAGCTTTCATGCCTGGTGCAACACCCACCTCACTCTTCTGCCACGCCTTAATGTAGTAGTAATAGGATGTTATTCAGGCAGGAGGCTGCTCATTTTGAAACCTGATGTTTAGGGGGATATACGCAGCTCCATTCCATCCCTATACTGCAGCTCAAGCCTCACAGATGGCATCTCCCAGTGGTTAGCACTGAATCTTTCATAAAACATACACAGAAACAGATGAACAAACACATACTGGGTTCCAAGCCCTTGGCCTTCTCACTAGGGCTCCACACACCGCCCTGTCACTGGGGCTTACTTGCGTCTGCCACCCCATCCAGCTCAGGTGGCCATAGTTCTGCCTGGCCCTCTGCCCTGGTGTATTACAACCTGTGAGGCTCAGGTGGCTGTAGCCATGCCTGGCCCTATCTCATGGTCCCTGCAGCCACACGATTCATGAAGAACCTGGGGGTTGCTCCAGGTCCCTCTGCCAACTTGGGCCCTGCCTCAGGACTTGAGTCTGGGCTCCTACTTTACTGGTTGAACCCACCAGAAATGTGGAGTTGGGGTTATAAGGTGCCCTACACTCGTCTTTCACCAGGAAGGTGATTGGCCTTGGATTTCTCGTGGACACCCCCACCACAGGGAGCCCCATTAGACCCCTTCTGCCCCAGCAAGGTGCAGTTTCATTTCTTACTCAGGACAAATGAGGCCTCCTCTGTCCCTATAGCCTCACCCTGTCCTCCGCAGTATTCCTGGCAGAGCTCAGCAAAGTGATGTTTCATCTCTGCTGGCTGATTATGAACTACCCTCAGCTCAAGGAGCTGCACCTTAAAATGGCCGCCCTAATCAGGCACCTGCCCTTCCCTAGCCCAATCTTTAAAGTGGCAGGCAGTACCAGTGCCCTGCCACATCTGCCAATGGAAGTTTTCATAAGAAATTAAACAGTTTAGTCATTTAACATGTTTTCCATCTCCCTTTCTCTCTCCCCATAGGTCTGCCCCCCTCCCCGTCACACACAAATGTATTTAAAAAGAATACATTTTCATATAATTCAAAAGAAATTTCATTGAATTTTATTACAAAGTTTTGGTTGTCCTGCACCCCCTTCTTTAAGGGGAGAACAGGAAAGAACACAAGTTTTGTTTCTTCCTACTTTCCCCTTGACAATTTTGGAGATAACACTTTTGGGGGTGGGATTTTAAAATGGTAATTTTTGTTTAGCAATTAAAAAAACAAACAAACCTGGAACCTTTTGCTCCAAATTTCCAAATGTTACAACATTCATATCTAAAAAAAGGGATGCCCATATCCATAGAATTGCACTTTTTTTTAGGGAGGGGGGAGAAGTAGAGAGGCTGTATTTTTAAATGTTTTTGCAAACTTCCTAACTAGACCAACTACAGGTTCCTGCATTCACTCAAATGTTACCGTGGGCCAGAATGATATCCTGAGAGAATAAATAGGATGGAAGATAAAATGAGCCACACAAATATTCCACAATAACATATTACAATACAAAAATTCTCCCTTCAGTTGCACTTCCCTAGTTACTACATACTGTCCCACACTAAAATCTATAAGAAGGATCATCAGACAAATACAGCCTATAATCTAAAAGATCAAACCTTGGGGCAGATATTCCCAACTCCCCCACTCCTAGGCTTCAAGAAAAAACCCAGACTTGATCCATCTCATCATTTGAAATAAACTCTCTCCCTGACCAGACTCCGAATGGAACACAGACCTGCAAAACCTGTCAGCAATAAAACAGTAAATATCCCTTAATAACTACACCATAAGAATCCACAGATCCTACACATTTTCATCACAGAATGTGGTATATCTCTTTCAACATATCAGATGCCCTAAGGAAAACTACATGGGTAAAACTCGACAGAACTATGCACCATAACAAACTCTCACAGGAAAAACTATAAAGGACAGAGGCATACAAACACAGGTAGGAGCACATTTTTCACAAAACAACTGCTTCCTCACTGATGTTACTAACTTTGTGATCAACAAAAATTTACAAAACACCTCCAGGAGATAGGACTCAGAACAAAAATACATAAACTGGTTGGACATGAAGAAACAAGAACTGACCATCAATATCAACGTCATGGTGTACTTTAATCTACATGATTCCTGACAATCTTTCTTTACACTATAGATAATAATGATCATCTTCCCTTTTGAAGCATCTTGATCTCCCACTAATCAAGCTATCACTTCTAATGTTAACTGTTTGTATTTTATCCCTAGGAATTCTTTTCTTCTCCAATTCCACAGCCATTTAACAGTTTTATATAATTTTTGGACTGCTTGTTCCTTCAGACCTCATGAAGAATGCTTTGCAGTCAAAACTTTGTCCGAGTCTGTCCCAACAATGCATTTGGTCCAAAGAAAGATATTACCCACAAAAATCTCGGCCTGGGATGAGAAATTTCTAACTCAATGGACAGTAAAAAGTCTGGGTTCAGTACAGACAGTGGGTTTATGCTTTATTACAGCCTACAAAACATTGCCAATTACCTCCCTCTACTTCATTTACCTATCTTCTTGAATGGTCTCACTCTGCCACTAACTAGTTTGCCTATTCTACTGCACCTCTTTTGCCTTATAAGGGGTCCTGAACACATCTCTTCACAACCTTCTTTCACCCTCCAAACTGACAACTTGCATATGCACAGTCTTTTCTTAGATATTTAGAGAAAAGTCTGCTTTTTAGAAGAAAGGTACCTGAAGAAAGGTAACTTGGGGCACCTGTACATGAGCAGTGAGGCTGCTTCAATGCACTGTAATTACAGCACATTAGAGCAGACTCAATTGATCAGGTACATTGGAACATGGTAATTACTGTGCTCCAGCAGCCTACAGAATCTCATGTATCAGTGTCCCCATGCTTAAAAATGGAGGTGGAGGTGCTTTATCTAAAGCTTCTTGAATGTATTTTAAATAAAGCACCCCTGCTGCCATTTTTAAGCATGTGGACACTGATACACAAGATGCTCTGGGCACTTTAGAGTGGCTTTTGGAGCTGCTCTAATTAAAATGCCTCCTCACCCCCACCAAGCACATGTATAAATGCCTTTGATGCTCAAAAGCTTGTCCAGCAGCTCTTTCCACTGTGCAGCTAGTTCAATATAAGTTGCCATAAAAATATTCTGGTCTTTCAGACATTTCTCGGACCATTATAGCTACAGCAATGCTGCAACCCTACTATGATATAGTTGCTAATTAGTGCCAGTGAGATATGGGTTATTGGGAAGTGGACTGAATAAACTAATTTCATCAGCTTTTAGTCACAATTGACTCAATCTGTTCAAACTAGTGACTTAGATAGGAACTGTTCATTATCAGTCCTCTAAGCAACTTCGCTCCTTTGGAGCATATGTAAGTTTTAATCACAATTGCACACTAAATATTTTAGATATATGTTTTTGCATATAGTCAATAATAATTATTCTGTTCCTCAAAGCCATGAAACATTTTAATCTTAGGATGGATTAACTCATTCAGGGATTAATTCATTCAGCTCAGTTAAGTCTTTTGAGTTCACACATTTAGATACTATTCAGCAATTAGAGGCACTAAAATCTATATTCAAAGGTACTATATTCAAAGGCAAAAGTCCACACAAATAAACAAATTAAATCATCATTGATAAGTAATTCCACACAGTTAAAGATGATTGTCTTCCATGGTTCTCATCTGTGGGTCCAGAGATGGCTGACAAGGCCAATCCAGGATCTACAGACTCTGCTGGAACTTAGGTACATGTTTCCATGCAGAATGGTGGCTCCAGATTCTTGATTCAGTCCACAACATGCTATTTCTGCTGTTCCCACTTCCCTGTTTCCTGTTGTCAGTGTAAGGTTTAATATTGCTAAGATCCTTGCAGTAGGCTCTTCCTCCAAGTGGGGTGGTTCTGGGTGATATTCTTCCACAAGTTGGTGTTTCATAGATTTCATAGGTATTAGGGCTGGAAGGGACCTTGGAAGATCATCGAATCCAGCCCCCTGCCCCAGGGGCAGGAAGTCAGCTATGGTCAAAGGATCCCAACAAGATAGGCATCCAAATGTTTCTTAAAAGATGCTTGCACCACCTCTGGAGGCAGTCTATTCCAGGTCTTGGGGGCTTGGACAGTAAAGAAGTTTTTCCTTATGTCCATCCTAAAATGGTCTTGGAGGAGTTTGTGACCATTTGACCTTGTCATCCTTTCAGGCACTGTGGTGAACAGGCATTGCCACAGATCCTGATGTACACCCCTTATATACTTATAGGCAGCCATTAAGTCACCCCTGAGCCTATGCTTTACCAGGCTGAAGAGTCCCATGGCTCTCAGCATCTCATCATAAGGCCTGTTCTTCTGCCTTCTGATAATCTGTGTGTCTCTCCCTTGGACTCTAGCAGGCTTTGCCACATCCTTTTTAAATTGTGGAGCCCAGAATTGGATGCAGTACTCCAGCTGTGGCCTCACCAAGGCAGAGTACAGCAGGAGGATAACATCCTGAGATTTGCTTGAGAAGCATCTATGGATGCAATCCAGAGTTTTGTTCATTTTACCAGCTGCAACATCGCACTGGTGGCTCATGTTCATCTTGAGGTCAGTCATGAACCCCAAGTCCCTTTCGGCTGTGGTGCTAGCAAGTGTAGCACTGCTGAGCCTATAAATGTTCAGCAGGGTTTTTCTCCTGAGGTGGAGTACACCTTGCATTTTTCTGTATTGAATGCCATTTGTTTTTATCTGTCCATTTTTGAGCCTGTTAAGGTCAGCCTGGATCACCAGCCTATCCTCAGGTGTAGCTGCTTTACACCAAAGTTTGGTGTCATTGGCCAACTTGGCCACTCTGCTTCTGACACCAATGTCCACATCATTAATAAAGATGTTAAAGAGTATAGGTCCAAGGACAGAGACTTGGGGGGACACGACTGGTCACAGAACACCATGATAATTCACTTCTATTGACTACTACTCTCTGGGTCCTACCTTGGAGCCAATTCCCCAGTCATTGGACTGTAATGTAGCTGAAGCCGCAGTTGGCTGATTTTTCCATGAGGACATCATGGGATACCAGATCAAAGGCTTTTTTAAAGCCAAGATATATGATGTCAATTTCTTCTCCATTGTCCAGGTGATATGTCACCTGGTTAGAGAAGGAGATAAGATTGGTCAGGTAAGACCTACCCACAACAAACCCATGCTGGCTGTCCCTCAGGATGTTGCCATCAGGCAGTTTGTCAAGAATGGTCTCTTTGATAATTTTTTCCAAGATCATCCCAGGGATAGAGGTCAGGCTGATAGGCCTGTATTTCTCTGGATCTACTTTCCTCCCTTTCTTGAAGATAGATACCAAATTGGCCTCCTTCCAATCTTTGGGCACTTCATCTGAGCACCATGAGTTCACTTCACCTGAGCGCCATGTTGATGTTGCATTTTTTTTCAAGTTGGCCTTGAGGACATCCTTGAAGTATTTCCTGTGCCCTCCTCTTAAGTTCACACCTTGACTGAGCTGGAGGAATAAGACTTGCTTTGGGAGTCTGGAGTTGGACATCTGGATGACATGGCCAGCCCAGTGAAGTTGATGCTGGATGATCATCGCCTTGATGCTTGTGATATTTGCTTGTGAAATGATGCATCTATCTTCCCAATGAATTTGAAAGAACTTCCACAGGCAGTGCTGATGGTATTTCTCCAATAATTTGAGGTGTCTCCTGTACATTGCCTGAATCTCAGATTCATATAGCTTGGTTTCAGATCTGATGTCACAATCTTTTAACACCCATTTCTTCAGGCATCCAAAAGGCTGCACTTGTACATTTGAGGTAATGTTGCATTTCTTCATCAATGTCAGCCTTCTGTGAGAGAGAGCTTCCAAGGTACCAGAAACAGTCAGTGTTCTCTGGAGTCTCACCATAAATCTGAATTACCACAGCTGGGAACTACTCATTAAGAGCTTGTTGATGAAGGACCTTTGTCTTTTGAATGTTAAGTATTGGTCCCATTTTTTGGTATGCCTCTGTAAAGACATTGACAATTGCCTGAAGGTCTGCTTCTGAGTGACCACAGACTAGACTACAGCATCATCCAAGTAATGGAGCTTCATGACTGAGGTTGGGGTGGTTTTTGGCTCAGAGCTGGCTGAGATTAAAAAGCAACATGCTCCCCTGGTAGAGTGCACCACTATGGTGAAATAACCGCTAAAAATAACCATGAGCTGCACATACAGTGCAGAACAGGCTGTTACTGAGCTGTGATTTAGTACTTCCAAGAGGAAGTACTAAATCATGGCACAATAACAACACTGCCATAGCAACACAGGTACATATGTCCCTTGGGATTATTGTAAAGATTATAATTAAACCTGTGTAATTTTGTGAGTATACACAGGCACAAGGAAATGACTAGACACAGCATATAGGAACACTAAATTTACTAGATACAAGAGATATCATTAAACGTCTAGAGAACATTAGTAGTACATCATGAAGGAAGAATCTGTGCCTTAAGATAATTGTCTTCTGTTGGCATCAAGAATTTGTGTTTTATTCAGTGGAATTAATGGAAGTTCTACCACATGGACTGTTTGCAACTTATGAACTATTCAGACACTGACTGGTAACATCTGAAGAGCAGCACTGAACCTGTGATCTCTATGTAAAAATAAAAGCAGTTCATAAGTTTTTCCTAACCTCCAGCATTTTCGCAGAAATATGTCTTTAATTGCAAGCTTTTGGGCACAAACACCCTTCATCAGGCATTGGACAAAAGATGGAAAAAGTTCTCCTGGGTAGAAATGAAAGTTCATATTTCATAGGATTTCACAGAGGAGTCAATAGATGGAAAAGTCCTCTGGGCAGTCAGTTCATAGCTGGTATTCATAGATGGTATAAAGAATTTTTTTTGCAAAAAAATTTGTTTTTGCAAAATCTTGTTGGTCTAATGAAATATATCATCTCTACTACGAGTCCTGATTGCCTTTTCCTCTAGACCAATACGGTGACAACCCGGATTCCTAACCTCCAGAACATTCATAAGGGCAGCACTGTTTATTAGCTATTTATTAAGTTAAACAATCCCTTCTTGACACAAATATGAAATGTGAATGTGCTCTAAGTTACTGGAAATATCTGCAAGCTTAGAGACACCAAGTGTCCAAAGGAGCATCATTACAAATTAATAACTTAACTGTATTGGGACAATGGGGCAGTTTCTCTGTGCCAGAGGCCTGCTCAGTCATGGATCAATGGTTCAAACAACAATAGGTAGCCAAGGTAACTATAGTTAATAGAAGACTTTTGTCTAGGTTTATGTTGCAATTTTCAGTTTATGAACACTGGATGGGCACCTATATTTGTATTTTTTAAATGTTAATGATCTCAGTCCAGATGAACAAAGGCACTTAAAATTAATTTTACTCAGAGTTAGGAATTGAATAGGATAGCATTTCATAGATCTTGTTTCTTTGTACTCACATTTCCTATGTATAAAGATAGAAAAAGCAATTCTCTATATATAGGGATGTTAAACAAATAAATATGTTACAACTATGACAAGAATTGCCATCACATATATTTAAGGTAGATAGGCATAAAAGAGCAAAGTTCTCACACACTTCACCTGAAGTTAGGAAGCATAGATGAGGAACCAGTGTTATATCAGTAATGCAGAGCAGAACTTCTTTATAAAATAGAAATGTTTGGAAGGCATTCACAGTTAGGTTATAATCCTTGTCTGCTGCTTGAAGAGTCCAAATGGAATAAAAAAGTAGCTCTGCAGTTTCTAAGGGTATATTCCCTGTTGGTACCACCACTTGACAGAGAAAAATGAATTAAAAGTCTAAAGAGAGAGAGTGGTACAAGACATAAGTACCCACTACAGCATCAAGAAGGGTTTCAATCTTTTGTTTGTTTATTTTATTTTTTATCTACAAATCAATACAAATTTTAAGTTTATATTGGGGTCTCTATTATGGAGCCTAGCAGCAGATGTTGGTTCCAATTCTGTATAGGTCTGGAAGAACTGGATTTTTCTTTTTCTTAACAATTCAATTTTTTCCTCTGAGTGTATCAGTAAAAGATATCACTCATCTTATGTGAGCAAGGTGAAGTTCACAGAAAGTCAGAAGGGAACTCAGATAGTGCCCCAGTTCATTACGCTTTGGAAAATAAGCCATATTTTTTATTTTTATTTTATTTTCTATTAACACACTGAGAAAGAGGAGGAAAATGATATGGGTAAGGCAACAATGAATGAAAAAAATGACAAGAAAAATTACAGTGGCTTCTGCTACTGAAAAGAGAGAGAAATACAAGAATAAAATCTCCTTTTCAGATCTTCAGGTACTAACTCATTAGAGATTTTAATTAACCATAGCTGTGGGGTAGCCAGTCAAATATGCATCAACATTTGTATAAATACATACATTTACGTAACTATATTTAAGTTTTGCAGGAAAATATAAAGGCAATGATAAACAGGTGGACTAGTTAGAGTATTTAAAAATACTATACTGTTTATTCTCTTTACTGTTTTCTCTGAGATGTCTGTGAAAAGTCAGTCTCTAGCCTCTTAATAGGAGCTGGAAAAAAGATATAAGATCTTTATGTAGAAAAGTCAGTTGGTACACTGAACATTTGATCTAGGGTTTTGAGAAAATAACCTACTAACTTATTGAACCACTGACTCTTTTGAGAAGATGATGGCGCAAGAAAATGGAGGGAAAATGAAACCTAAATAAATATGATCCTGACTCACATCTAACTTCCATCTTCAGAAAAATATTGGAACAGGTTTAAATGAAAAAGGTCACAAAACAAAGTAACTGAACCAGCAGGAGTTAAAAGTTTCCAAACAAACATGATTGCTTTCCCCATATTCTCCTCCAAATAGATTGATTGTAGAATTAATGGAAAATAGAAGAAGGTATAATGCACTTTATTTAGATTTTGCAAAATATATAAACGATTTTTCTAATCTTGATCCTCTGCCTATTTGGAGAATTTTCCATGGAAGAATTTGAATATTGTCAACTATATGAGATTACAATGCATTACCCATGTGTTTTCTTACCGTATATTGTAAGAGTACAGATAAAATTTTGAAGGGCAAAAATTCTATTAGGCTGCCAAAGCATGATAAATATTGAAAAAGCTTCCAAAACAACAAGAGCCTAGCTACAATAAAATAGGAACTGGTTTTATTAGCATAGCCAGCAGTGAGCCAATTTTAAATCAGATGAACCAGGGTTTTAACCAGTAAGTAAGGTAGATTAAAACAATGTCAAGGAAAAGGATTAGCTATGGAGTTGGAAAGGAAAGCCCTCATCCCATTTTCAGAGATGTATTTCCTGCCACACTTCCTTTGTTTTATTACAAGTCATGGAATCATAGAGTTAAAAGGGACTTCAAGAGCTATCTAGTCCAACCTCCCAGTAATGCAGAATTCACTATTCCTAACCCATTCCAGATGGATGCTTACCCAGCCTCTTCTTGAAAACCTCAAACAAAGAAAAGTCCATGGTTTCCTAGTGTGGGAGGAACTCCATAGGTAATAGGCAACAGTTGTAGCAGTGCCGTGTGCAGGTCCTGCAGCTTCTCTCTTGGCTGTTCATTGTGTTTGGCTGCAAACAACTCCAGTCTTCTACAATGTCTTCTACAACAAAATTTCTTATGGGAAGGTAGCAGTGCGCCAGCATCTTAAGGAAGCCCAAGACCCAGTGCCTGTTCTGTGTGTGGTCTGTTGAAAAATGTGCAAAAAACTGAGAGCTGCACATGGAGCAAGAATGATGTGTAGGAGGTACCAGACATCAGTATACTTGTGTAATTCAAGTTTATTATAGCCTATACTTATCCTTTAATCCTAGGCATGGATGTAGGAAGAGAATCAGTGGCTGCTGGTCTAAAACTTTAAACTAAACATATAGGTAGATAGTGGGAACAGACCTAGTCCTGCTTCCTCTTTCAGCTCCATATTCCTTCAGTCAAGGTAAACAACAGGGCACACAGTGGACACGCCTACCGAAAATGTTTACTGCAGAGTTATTTGCCTAATTAGCTCTGCAGTAGTCTCAGTGTCTACACATCCACCCCTATTAGGGTACAGTAAACTAATAAACACTGCTGTAGATTAATACTTGTGAACATAAGTACTAACCTGCAGCAGCATTATTTAGCGTGTCACAATGCATGTGTAGACACTGACGGAGCTGGCTGAGCCATGAGGGTGTTTCAGCGTGGGGGCTGCCTGCTGGCTAACCCAACACTGAAGCACCTTCATGCTCCAGCCAGCTCCTCTGCAGCATGTTAAGCCAGAAACAGCCCCAAGCTGGCACGCTGACTGACAAGGCCCCCTGACAGCTGGCGCTACTCTGACCTGGTTCAACATGCTTTGGCCCTAAGCACACATGCAAATAGTGTACCCGGGAGCAATAAACTCTGGTGCAAATTACTGCACTGGAGTTTATACATTCACATTAACTGCACATGCAGATGTGCCCAGAGTGGAGTAAATTGTTCAAGAAAAGGTAAAATAACTTACTCCCCTCATAATCCAAACTAAAAAAAGAAGCAAAGAAGAGTTTGTTTTCTAATCAGCTTCTGGCATGATAGTGTGAGATTTCATCCCTTACTGAACAAAGGTCAAGCTGGAACCCAGATCACAGAATTTAAGGAGCTAGAAATCCCAGTTTCTTTGATGAACTGTAACTACCAAAAAAGCAGTTTAGACCTTAGTATATAGCCCCCAATACTCATTGAAAAGTATTTGTTAAAATGTAAAACTAATAACATGAGTATTTTAAATAAATTAAAAGTAATCATTGAAACCTCAAAAAAATTGCTGAACACAAGAATGAACCTTAGGAATTAGTGTTAAGAATTCTAGATCTAAGATTGAACATTAAGATTTAAGATTTTAACATTAAGAATTTCAGATCTACTTAATAAAATAAAAGTTTCCATATACCTACAACACAGAAAAGGCGTGTTATTCTGTTATTACAAGGCTCTTGGTTGACTTAATGAACACATTCTTATTGTTCACCTTTGTTTAGTTATTTAGTGCATTTTCTATTCATAATTGTCTTTAATAACCACCTGAAAACCTTCAACTAAATTAGATACTTTTATTTCTTTCTAAAGCTGCCTTCCCCAACTCTATGACTTTTACAGATAACTGCTATTTTTTTTTCCTTTTTCCCAGAACATGCTATAATAAAGAACAAATCAACCTACCACCTAGCCCAAGAGGTATAAAAGTAGAAACAAATTAGATAACACCTCTTAGACTACTACTCCAACCTTTATAATGCAGTACTGTTTGCAAATCTAACACATCAGGTGCATCCACACATGCAAGCACGTACACTTGCAGCAGCTCAAATAAAAGCGGTGCAAATATGAACTACAGCTTTTTGCCTCAGTGCACATACCTGGAATGCACTTTGTTGTGGAGCAAATTGTGCCACTTGGGGCAAAATAACCCTGCCTGGCTTCTCCCAGATCTTCAGCCAGAGGGAGCTAGAGCCTGGGGCCAGCACCTGTGCTGTCCCCAACCGTATAAAAAGCTGCCCTCTCCTGGCCCCACCAGTACAAAACACTGCCCTGGCAAGTAGTTCAGGGCTACTCACTCTCAGGAA
>NW_017729024.1:16880859-16881242 GCF_001723915.1 Gavialis gangeticus | reverse complement strand
GGGGCCGGGTAGGGCAGGGCTCGGGGGAGCTCGGGGGCTGGGGGGCTCGGCCCAGGCAAGGGAGGGATCAGGGAGACTGAGGAAGCAGGCAGGGCCAATAGGTGCTCCCCATGATCCCCTCCCCTGTCCTCCAGCCGCCCCAACCCCTTACTTCTAAGCACTGGAGCCCAGGTCCAGCTCCCTGCAGCTGGCACGCTGCCTGCCCTGCATGGGTGGGCAGCGTGCTTCTGCATCAGAGTGAGGGCCAACCCCAGAGACACTCTGACAGCCAGAGCACCTCTGTGGAGGACCTAGCCTCTGGTTGCTTCAGGGCATGGTCTGGGACCCTGCCCTGCCCCGCTTTTTTCCACTCCAGTTTTTTTTTACCCCGGAATATCCTGGGG
>NW_017729024.1:16875657-16875859 GCF_001723915.1 Gavialis gangeticus | reverse complement strand
TGGACTGCTGAAGCAGCCCTGAGAGTTTCCTGCACCCTTTACCTACTGCAGTGGTCTGGCAGTGGGGGCTGCTGCCTGGCTGTGAACTGCTGCATACCTGCCCGCCCTGGATGAAGATTGCACATCCAGTAGAGGCATCTGCCCCTCTAGGCTAGCAGCCAGTGGGCTGTGGCAGCAGGGCTGGCCTTTGTGAGGCACTGCT
>NW_017729024.1:16870078-16870657 GCF_001723915.1 Gavialis gangeticus | reverse complement strand
GGGGTTTGAGATGCTGCAAGAGGCACATGCAGGCTCATCTGTACGCGCTTATCTAGTTATTTTCCCTTTTAGCTCAACTGTGTTTCTAACTGCCCTCTAAGCACAGATACAGTGAATTGTTCAAAACATATGAAACCACCTCTTGATTATCTTATCTTGTATGGCTAAGCTGCCTGTATTTTGGTTGCAAAGAATGCCCTGGAAACAGAAGCAGGGACAAGTTCTGACTACTTCCACATAGTATGTTGTTTTCAAGGTACTGACACAAAACAGGATGCTTTTAAAAATCAAGTAAGTGAAGCTCAGTTTCCCCCACCCATCCCCACAATAGGCTTTAATTCTGAACAGTAGTATATTTCTTACCTTGTAATTATATCACAGGATTTTGTTTGCAAAAGGACTGGCTAGTTTGTATCAAAATATAATCAATATTTCCATATACATCACACAGGAAAAAGGCCAGAATACATATGTTTGTATTGTGACAATGCTTTCCTAAGGAACAGCAGCTTGTTGTCTAATGCAGGAGCTCCTTCTATTGGCAGGCACAAAATTAAAGACTGTTGCAAATGTAAGGTG
>NW_017729024.1:16864028-16865078 GCF_001723915.1 Gavialis gangeticus | reverse complement strand
GGAGGTCAGCCACAGCCAGCTGGGTCCAAGGTGCCAGCTCCGAGTAGGCAGGGTCCTGCCACTGGCCTCCCTTGCAAGAATTCTGGTGTTCCTGATTGGAAAACTGAAACATCCCTGATAAACTAATCCTAAAGTCACTCTGTAAAATACCCTGAAATCCATGTTCTTCCACAATCAAAGCAAAAGACCACTATATATAGAGAAAGAGAGAGTGAGAGACAGAGAAACAGCGATCAGTTGGGCAATGTTTTATTGATATATGTACAGTGTTAAAGCAGTTTGAAAGTGCACCAGTGTCTCTGTCATCAAAATAAAATGACTTCTAGGTACCTACATGTTTTGCTGCCCCCCACCAGAGGCCACAGCCCCCCACAGGTACTATTGCCCCCCAACAGGGGTTACATCCCTTCCACAGGAGTTACAGCTGCCCCATATGGGTTACAGCCCCCCCAACAGGGGCCAAATTGCCCCTGCAGGGGCTACAACCCCTCCCTTGCAGGGCCCACATGTCCCACTCCCACTTGCTCCCCCAGCACCCTGGATTGCTGCCCCACCTATCCCCATCCCCTCCCCGCTCCCTGAGACCCCCCCCAATGGCTGCCCCCACTGCCCTGCACTGTGTGGGGCACTCTGTCACAAGCCCCTATCCGCTGCCCACTCCCCCAGCCCCAGTGTCTCATAGTTTCATAATTTCATAGTTTCTAGGGTTGGAAGGGACCTGAGCAGATGATCGAGTCTGACCCCCCGCCATGGCAGGAAAGAGTACAAGGTCAAACGACCCCAGCAAGGTGTACATCTAGCCTCCTCTTAAAGACCCCCAGGGTAGGAGCCAGCACCACTTCACTTGGAAGTTGGTTCCAGATCCTAGCCACCCAGACCGTGAAGTAGCACCTCCTGATATCTAGCCTGAATCCACCCTCTGCCAGCTTGTGATGGTTATTCCTGGTCAATCCTGGTAGTGCACGGGGGAACAAGGACTTCCCCAGTGCCTGCTGGTCCCCTCTGACTAATTTGTAACAGGCCACTAGATCCCCCCCTCAGCCTTCTCTT
>NW_017729024.1:16851976-16863817 GCF_001723915.1 Gavialis gangeticus | reverse complement strand
TTTTAAAAATCAAGTAAGTGAAGCTCAGTTTCCCCCACCCATCCCCACAATAGGCTTTAATTCTGAACAGTAGTATATTTCTTACCTTGTAATTATATCACAGGATTTTGTTTGCAAAAGGACTGGCTAGTTTGTATCAAAATATAATCAATATTTCCATATACATCACACAGGAAAAAGGCCAGAATACATATGTTTGTATTGTGACAATGCTTTCCTAAGGAACAGCAGCTTGTTGTCTAATGCAGGAGCTCCTTCTATTGGCAGGCACAAAATTAAAGACTGTTGCAAATGTAAGGGGGGGGGGGAAAAAGGTTACATGATAGTAGAAGAGGAAAGACAGCGTGTAAAAGAAAAGGTATATGTATATAAAGTTCTCATTAAAGAAATTATATACAGTAAATTTTGCACTAGAGTGAACCAAATAATGGCAGTCAAGTACAGTATAGTGCCTTTATTAGACAGTATAGTGCCTTTATTAAACTGTACAGTAAACAGTTTAGTGCTGTTGTTAGAACCTCAGTTGTTTTAAATATCTGAATCCTCTCATTTTACTGAAAGAATTTCTGCAGTTATTCTGAAAGATGCAGAAAAGGTAGAATTATGATTAGGGACATTTTGAAAAGGACTATGTAGTTGGATAATGGATAATTTTATTAGTATAATCTGTTCAGTCAGACAAGCAAAAAGATAGAGTTGACATTTCTGTTGTCAGCTGGATCAACTCTGTCTACTTCTGTTAAAGTATTCTGGAATTAATTGAAGCACAGCTATTTCTTGTTTTATTTTATTGTCTTTCTACAAGTTTTATTTGCAAGTCAAGATAACTTTGCAGGATATTGCAAAGGATACCAAAGTAATTATAGCCAATTCTTTTTAAAATGTAACAATTTTATCAGTTAAATCCTGTAGCTGTTTTTGGATTTTTTTCAGTGGTTGGGGTGGGGAGGGGCAGAGTGAGGGGTTAGCACATATGGAAGTAGAATATCTTGCAAACTGATAGCTCCAAGAAGAACATACATAAGAAGTGATCTTAAAATAAAAACTAGTTATGTATTTTTTTCAAACCTACAGCATAATAATAATAATAATAATAATAATGTTCCCTCTGATTCCTTAATAGTTTCATGTCTTGACTTCTTAGCTGGGAACTTTTTTTTTTTTTTGGATTCCAGCACTACTGGCCATTTACGGAAGTGGTGACAAGATTATCTGACTGGTATTAGAAGGTGAATTTTCTAATAGCAAATTTTGAATGAAATGTTTGAGCCAAAACCTACCATCCCATTCATAGCGCTGGAAAACAGAACTCATTAAATGTTTGGGACAGAAAGATGCTAGAAGAGAAGAAAAATAAAAAGTAAAAAGATGAAGGTGTGGGCATGATCGCTAACCAGAAAAAAAAAATTTGCTTGTTTTGGCAAGCTGGATTAAGGAAGCAAGGTAAGAGCCAGTAAAGGGGTAACTGAGAAAGTAAAGATTTTAGACAAATCTTTAGGAAAAATGGTCTGAATTTCCATCTGAGGTTACTCTCTTGACCAGAATTTGGGTCACTTTCTCCAACACTAAAGCAGCAGAGCCAGGCTAAAAGCAAAAACTGCGTCACCTGTTATGACTGCTTTCTAATCAGCACCAAAATACTGAAGGAATCTAATATTACACCAAGCATCTGATATCTAGGCAGCTATAAATTCCATTTTAAAAGAAAAAAATATTTGTAAAATTGAAACAAGTAAAAGTCATTTTGTTTGCTTTTGGTAACTGCTTTGGGCAGTGATTGATTGGTACCTAATGTACCTGCTTCATTTTAGGGATCTAAGTATTCCTAAGCTCAATAGCAAAAGTTTATTGAAGTTACTGGAATTATGTGATTTACACTGAATCCCATAAATACAAGTGTTTGTAGGATCAGATCATAATGATCCAGTACTGCTGTCCTTACTTGCCCTGAGTTGTACTTTTCCCAAAAAGCAGTCACCAACAATTCATTTATTTGTTCATTTGGCTATTATTTGACATTCCTAAATCCGCATTTGTTATTTCACATACACGACCATAGTTTTCTTTTGGTCTTTCAATCCAGTCAAGTAACACAATATATTGCCTTAAAGATGGTCAAGCTGTTCAGAAGCTTCTTTTATTTACTGAAAAAATTTAAGTGTCTTTTAATTTTGTGGCATGCTGGTACTAATTATTCTATGCTATTTCAAAAATAAAAACAAGCAACTAATTTTTTCTTTTTATCTATTATTGATCAATAACTATTTTTACCTCCAAAATATCAGCTATTATACTGTATTAACTTTTTGTATAATTATTGTTATCGTTTAGCCTGACAACTTTATAAGGGAAAAAAAAACATGGGACAAAAATAACTTTCATAGCTTGTGAATATTTTGGGGCAGTCAAAATAAGTTTTCTCCCTTGGTGTTCTTTTAGTGGTATTGTATATTCCTTACTTGTTTGGATCACTGAATAGTTGCAATGAACTAAAATAATATTAGTATTGAAAGAGAACAAAAGCTATAACAAAAAAGCAATATCTTTTAGAATTAGATTTTATTCTGAAGTGATTATTTATATGGTACTGTATTATGGAATGCTGTTTCAGAAATGATTTTTAAATTGTACAATATCAGGTATGACTTTACAGCTGCTGACTCAATTTAAAAACCTGCCCGTTAATACCATGCCTATACATAAAACCACACAGACAAATGCTATTGAAAAATAAATTTCAAAATGCACATGAAAGTTGTGATCCCTGTATATATGAATTATACATATAAAATATCATTTTATTTATATTTTCATATTACAAATTCCACATTTAAGAGTTATCTTGTATTTATGCACTGGAATTTGGGTATTAGTATTAAGATAAAACTATATGTTTTCGTAGAATATTATATATTAGACTAGTAAATTAGCTCATCTGTGAAAATATGAAGTCACAGGCTTTTTTTTGCAAAATCTTACTAATTTTAAATTGGTATAATTAAAATTTGACCAACTCCTTGTACACATCAAACTAAAAGGCAAATAATAGCATCTATGTTCATGGATTTAGGGAAGGAAATTTGCGTAAGAGTTCTTGAATTGACCCATAGCTGTCTGCCATGAAGAACTATTTGCCCAGGCAGAAAAAGTTATAGATCTACTAATCTTTGTCTCTGCTCGGGTATCACCCTGGCTTCCTAGCAATTTGATCCCACTGCAATCAAGTTTGTAAGTCTTTGCCTCCCCTTCCCCCACTTCAGCTATATAACCTCCTAGAATCACAGGAAGCTGAGAAAACTTGTATCTCCCTCACATTTTATTATGTTTTGAAAATATTTCTACACCACCATATAAAGGTTACCATGCTTTTATTCTTTTGGCCTGCCATTCCCCCTCTCCCCCCCCACCAGCTTTTCCCATCTCCCACTTTATCAGTCCAATGTGCTTGGAGATGCACCTGCCAGGTCCATGTATGGGTTGCAATTGTTTGAGGCCTTTCCATATGGGTTCCAGGGAAGGATGGTATTGTCATAATTAATGGTGTGCAAGTCATGGGGATTTTCTTTTTGTACTGCAGTAATTCTTCATGTGGTATCTGGGTGACTCTTTCAAAAGTGTGATCTATCACTCTGAAGGAGTGTCTTTGTTGGGTGAAAGCCCTTTTGAGATTTATGAAGTGCTGATCATGGGTAGTCTCCTCAATGCACCACTGAATTCATACTTTTGACAGAGCCACCTGGATTTGCTATAGTACAAAGATAAAAATCTCCATGAATTGAACACCATTAGTTATGACATACCATCCTTTCCTGGAACCCATACGGAAATCCTCAAACAATTGCAACCCATACTAAAAGATGATGCAATTCTTCAAGATATTTTTCCAGAACCATACATCCTAGCCTTTAAACAAGCACCAAACCCTGCTAACTTCATCACCAGAAGCAAACTTCCTATAGGCAAAACCACAACAAATAGATTCAGATCATGCCAGGACAAGAAATGTAAAACCTAACGACACATCTCCACCACTTTCACAATAACTACACCCCACAACGTTGCTATTCCTGAATCTTACACCTGCACTTCCAGAAATGTAATATATCTCATCCAGTGCGCCAAATGCAGAGATGGAGAATATGTAGGAGAAACCAAATACAATTGCTTATTAGAATGAACGCACACTGAAAATCCATCAAAGCAAAAATATTCAATTACCTGTGGGTACAGAGTTTTCACAAAACAATCACTCTCTCTCTGATCTCTCAGTTCTAGTCTTCAACGGGAATTTACAAAATACCTTTCATAGACACGCCTACAAACTTCACCTTATAAATCTACTGGATACAAAAAATCATGGACTAAATATAGATATTGGATTTATGACACATTACAACCTGCCTGACATCTGATAAACACAGGTAACCTTCCTGTAGCTGATCAGCTACATTCCTTCACACATCTCCCTCCCCCCCATCTCTACATATTGTCTCCCAAACTACCACTATTTGCATTTTCACAGACCTACATGTTACAAATTAGCTTATTTTCTACCTTGGAACACATAACACCAGCAGAGTCCCCCTATGCCTGAAGAAGGGCATTGGTGCCTGAAAGCTTGCAAAGAACATTTTCCCAGGTATTTAGTTTGTCTAATAAAATATATCATATCTACCCAAAGAACCTTGTCTGACAAAGCATACAACTGAGAAAACACAATATGCCTATGAGCTAATGTTAATGTTGATTGGCACAGATATTCTCATAAATGCTTATATTCATAAATCTGACATTGAAGTACATATTCATATATATTGCTGTACAAATTTCATTTTACTGACATTGCCTTAAAAAAGAGAGCACATCACTTTCCCTGGAGATATGCATGCTTTGTTTTATAGGAGGAAATTGTCAGTTGTGTAGAACCTTTCGTGACATAAATCCCAAGACACTTCATAGTTCAGCAAGCTGAAAGCCTGTTTATAAAGAATATGAAAATATTTAAAGAAGAAAAAAAAAAGAAAGAAATAGTTATAAAAATGAAGACTGTGCTAATGGCATGTTTCAACATCCAAACAGTGTAATCAAGGTAAAAAGCTGCATGGCTATCTGTATATCTAGAAAGGTGTTTCATGGACTCCATAACAATGTATTGCGCCCTCTATAAAGTGTTTGTTTTAATAAAAGCAATAAGTAAGTAAGCATTATAAGGTTGCTGTACATAGGAAAGAAGAGAACAGTGATTCATTTGAGACAGTATCCAATGTCTGATAGTCACCAGAATAAGGTTGCTTCAGAGGGGGCACATCTACATGAGATGATTACTGAGCAGTTGATTAATTAACTGTGCAGTAAATGTCTCAGCATCTACACACACACCCCTATTAGGGAGCACAAAACTAATACATTCTACAGCAGGTTAGGACCAGTCAATACAAGTCCTAACCTGCTGTAGAGTTTTGTCACGCTCAGCAGCACACGTGTAGACACTTCCCTGGCTAGCTGGGGCACAGGATACTTCAGTGCAGGGATACTATCAGGCAGTCCTCATGCTGAAGCACCCTTGTGCCCAGCTGCTCTGCAGCATGTGGAGCCCCATCAAAGCAGCAAGCCCAGGCTTCTCTGATGGGTCTCCATGTGCTGTGCTGTGGAGGGGCTGGTTAGCCTCACGGATACTGCTGACCCCCAGAACCTCTGCCAGCCCTCGCTGCTCTGACCAGGCTCCACGTGCTGTGCATGAATAAACTTTGGAGCAATACAATTCAGATGGCATGCCCAGGAGCAAAAAACTCTGGAGCAATAAGTTACAGAGTTTATTTTTAAGCCTTAATCGCATGTGTCGACATACCCAGCAAGTTGCTAGAAACTCCTAAATACTGTAGTTTAAAATTATGGATTTGCTTGCTTATATCTCAGAGGTCTTTTTAACACCAACAAGTTAATGGCTAGCATAAGTATGGGTACAAAGATTTGATCCAAAGATAGTAGATCCAAAGGTGGATCTAGTTCTAAAACATTCTTAGAAAAAAAAGTCTATGTAATATCATTTCAATATTTCCCCCACAAATTTTGAGCAGGCCCAGATAGAAACTGGTCATACCACTTATTAGTTTGTCTACCTTTTAAGTCAAATGATTTTGCTGGTGCAGCCATAGTACCCACAGATTTCTAGAGGACCTGGAGCACAAAACAGAATCAAAGGGCATTTATACACATACATTTGTCTGGTCTGACATGCCAGATCTCTGGCAAATCAGAGCAGACCCAATTAATTGAGTCTGCTCTGCATGCATAGCATACATTTGTATAAATGGTGAAATGTGCATCGGCACTGAGAAAATGGTGGTGGTGTTCTTGTAAACTAAAACACCTGCAATGTGTTTTAGTTCAAAGCGCTGATGTGCATTTTTCTATTTATACAAATGCATGTGCCACAGTGCCAGGTACTTTTAAAAGCACCTGGCACTGTGATGCAAGCGTGTGTAGAAATGCCCAAATTATCCATGCAGAAGCATAGCAGTGCAACTCCACACCAGGGGCAGCCACATGGCACCTGGGGCAGCCCTGGCTCCTGCTCTGCTACTTGCTGTTGAGCAATCAGCTGCTGCTGTGACAGCAATGGCTTTTGTTCCCCATTATAAAAGTGGTGCTCCCTTAGTTACCTTACTATAGCCAAATCAAATTAGAGGCTTGTTGATATCAAAAGAACAGCAACAGCCATATTTTGAAACTTCAACTGGGAACTAATACAAAGACAAAGGGAACCTCCTCACCAGATTTAAACCTACATATTACCCCTGAAAAAATATCCTCTAGAAAGAACAATAAAAATTTTCTGTCTAGGAAAAAAACAAAATTCAAGTTATTGTCAAAGAGTGCCTTAAAGAGTAATAGGCTATCTAATGTTATGCCAGTGACTTATAAACTATTTTAAGTTGCTCCCTTTTTTAATTAAAAAAAAAAGAAAAAACAACCCACAAGTCATAAAAGCTTCTTTATCTTTAAAATACATTAATCAGCAGCAGCCAATCAACACTCCTTGCCTCACAAGTATTGGTTTGCAATTAAGACATGCTGAGTGTCTAATTTAGTGTTCAGCTGAACACCAGTACTAACACAAAGACAAATTAGAAATCAAATAATGGCTATAGAAATGACTGCTACAGTCCCATGCATTGTATTTGATTATTTTCTGCAGTAGGCTGTTTTATTTAGAATTTACATAAATTGTTGATCAGCTTTATAAATTCACAAAGCAGACCTTCTCCTAAAATAATTTGTATAGTTGGTTGGAAAAGGGTAAGATTAAGCCTATATAACAAATGTCTTTTTACCTATTTGTGAATATTTTGTTTCTAGAAATGCATAGACATATTTGCTTTAACATGTATAGTTTTGAGTATATATAATTTTGAGCATATATATATTTATATAAATATATATAGTTTGTGATAGAAATGCATATCTAGAAACTATATATCCACAAGTATGCATTTTAAAACAACGGTTTTGTATTTACTTGAATACAAATTAGGTTTTTTCCCCAAACAGCATGGGGAAAAAGGCCCCTCATTTTATGACTGCATAAAAGAAAACCTCATTAAGTACATTGTCTATCATTAAATGGCTGCCAAAAGCAGCATGTGCTCAATAATGGAAACTAACTATGAAACTGATTAAGTGCAACCAACACTAAGCATGACTATAAAACACATGATCAATATGCACTGATGGGTGCTTACCAAAAGGATAGGTTAGTGCAGCCCATCTGAATAAAATATATGCTAGTGCTCACTTCATGCAGTCCCCCTTAATGCTGACTCTTTTTCAAGTCATGGTGAGCCACTACCTTGCATACACTGACTTCTTCTTCACTCTCACAGCTAAGTTCCACATTGTTCCCATTTCCAATTATTCCTGTTTCTTTACCAGCCTTAAAGCCTTAAGTGTCTGGCAAACATAACCAAACAGGGCCCCAAACAGTTCACCAAGAATCCCTCTGTCACCCTCCTCTCTTATTCTGTTGCATATGATTAATGATGCCCCACTTTCCATGAAGTTGCCCTGTGTCTCATTTACCTATACATTTTTGGAGGATCCCAGGACTCACGACAAGAACACAGTTCCAATCATGAGAGGTGTGCTAATTAGTACATTAGATCCTTTGTGGGGGTATCCAGAATACGCACACATACTGAGCAGTGCTGAGTTGCAGTGTCTCCATTGCTTGAAATGCTGTTGATTCCACTGGGGCCCAACCTAATGAACTATAAGGTAAATCATAAGCCTTTTGGCTTTGGACTCCTATCATGTAGAGTTGGTACTATATGTAAGAGGAGATCCCCTGATCACAAAGGTGATTTTCCCAGGACGAGGCCTGTCCATTGTATTCCAAGCACACTGACCACTGCAAGTTTCCCCAAATATGGGAAACTCAACTGCACTATTTTGTGTCAATGGGGGACTAAATTCACACTTTTCTCCTGGCTTGCTCTTGAGACTTTTGGGTAGAAGCAAGCAAGATTAGACAGCATTTAAACTCCAAGGTCTATGGGCTTAGGGCTTCTACATAGGATGCCTGTCATAGATTTAGGGATCATCCAAAACCTGATATTGATAGGCCTGGGAGGGAGGATTCTTGCCCAGTGGTAGGGCCACACAGACTTGCTCAGTTGAAATTTGAAACTTCACTACTGGGCTTTGTCCAATAGAATTCAGAACTGTTTTGGTCCTTGGAACAACATTTTAAAAGTATATGTATGTGTGTGTGTATATGTTTCTATATGTAGGTAGAAATGTGCTACTTGAAAACATATTTATGGAGTACCTGTGCTAAAACTTGCAGCAGTTTCAAAAAAGGTACACGACATCAATTCTGGCTGAACTAAGTCTATGGTTACCTGTAGTCATTTACGTTTATGCAAATTTTTCCTCTTACTTCCATGTGCTTAGGAAGAGCAGGGTCGGGCAGAAAGGGGAGGGGAGACAGGAGGCAAGGGAGCTACCTGAATCCTCAGATTTATTTTCCCTTTTGTAGCAGTGGGAGGGAACAAATTCAAGACAAACTTCTAATAATGAGATTCTATACCTAAAAAAATTGCACGTGCACAAGAGACTGTAGTACTTTGAGCCACGGCGGAACAGCCCCAGGCTGGCAGGGCACCCGGGGGGTCAGCCTCAGGATCCAGGTGGTGGCATCAGGTGGCAGAGGGGCACTAGGGTGCTAAAGTGCAGGGCTAAGCAGTAGGCACCCCAGCACTTCAGCACCCTTGTACCCCAGCCAGCCCCTGTCACCATCTACATGTACATTTTGGCAGAGTAAACTCCTCTGCCATAGAAAAGCACTGTCCCTTACAATACTATCCTATGGTGGAGTTAATTAATTTACTGCACCCCAAAACTGGCTCATGTGCCAGTGCTACAGTGAAGCTTTACTGTGGACCTAATTAGTCAACTCCAGTACAGTAAAGTGCATATGTAAATGCACCCAGAATAAACAAAAGTGGCAAAATCTATGTCTCACTCAACGTAGATAAAAAGTAAGGATTTGAGCATGCCTCAGTTTCTGCACCGCCTCTGAATATTATGGAAAGTAATATCCTTTGTGTTTTAATTCATGTGCCATTTCGGGGTGTGCAGAATGATTCCTCCTAGGGCTGTACAAATTTTGATGGGTATTTCATTTTGAATCTGTTTCGATGCATTTTGAGCTCGAAACAGTGAAATCAAAAAAAAAAAAAAGGAAAGGCTTTGAAACAGCTTTGAAATGAAACAAGGGCAGTCAAAACATTTCAAAAGTTTCTAAACGATTTGAGTTTCGAAGCTTGCTTGCAGCTAAACAGAAATTAAGGAGAGGGAGGGACAAGGACTGCTCTGATATGGAAATGTGTAGCTGGCCATTGACTGTCATCCTTTCCTGAGGTCCCTTCCAATCCCAGTGCTCTGGTGGAGGGATGGAAAAACTGCATAAAAAGCATTTTGGACTGAGCTTTCTCTGTAAGTGTGAAGGGGCAAGTGACACAAGTTTTGCTCTGAACAGTTTGAGGTACAATTTCCCAGACACCCCTGCACCTATCACCTTGAAACTTGGCAGACTTCCTGGCCTCATAAGGAGCTACCATTCCTGCAGTGTTCATCCCACTGTGCTTTAACACACACACAAAGTCACACGTCCGGAGTTTTGCTTGTCAGCAGTTTCAGGTGTAGTTTCCTAGAAACCCCTGCACCTATGTCCTTGAAACCTGGTAGGCTTCATAGCCTCAGCAGGGGCTACCTTGCCTGCTGTTTTCACCTCTCTCCCACTCCCATGTCTTCACACTTACAAGTGACATGAGTTGTGCTCTGAACAGTTTGAGGTGCAGTTTACCAGAAACCCCTGCACTGATCTCCTTAAAATGTGACAGGCTTTGTGGGCTCAGCAGGAGCCACCATCCCTGCTGTTTTCATTCAAATCAGGAAAGAAATGACAAAGATATAGGCATTTTCGTGATTCCCCATTATAGCTTATTGGCGAAACATCGAAACAGCATCAAAATGAAACGGAATGGTGCTTCAAAACAGCGAAACAAAACACTATCCCTTCAAAAAGACAAACAAGGAAGTTGAAATGAAATGGTGCTGTTTCACACAACCCTAATTCCTCCTACTTCTAGGAAATGTGGATGGGGTACAATAGGCAGGGTTTGACTCGAATCCACAGTGTAGTGGACAGTGATCACTGGATAACTGCAGTCAGAGAAACTGTGGCACAGTTCCAACACTTCGACTGGCCATAGTGCCAGTTCAGCAGCCAGAGTCTTCCATGTGGGTGGTACAAATCTCCTTTTCTTCATCTATGTCCTTCAACAGTGCCAATATTGTGCCAGGCCTTGAGACCTGTCCGGTTTGAGAAGCTAATCAATTTTCCCCTGATGGGAATGTTTGTAAGAGAATGGGCATATCTTCCCCTGAACTCTCTCTTATAAGGGAGGGAACACTGGGTATGTCAGCCCCGAAGATTTTTCTCTTGGAGGGGGCATGTTTCCTCCAGGTGAAATTAAATGAAGACTTCTATGCTCCTAGTTTCTACTGGAAGAGCAGTAAGTCTCCAAGTAGAAACAAACTGTTTTGTACATTGCCCCTTTGAAAGCAGCAGTCACCTTACTGTATTTGGAGAGGAAGAGACAAGAAGTTTCAGAGGAAAACACAGCAAGGAAGAGTATAAAAATTCAATATATTTTGCAATAGGGCATTACCCCTCTAAATTGACTTCTACCTTGCAAATGATTTCAGGGCCAGGCTGCTTGGTAATGTTCCTTTTACAACTGCAGGGAAAGTTTTGACAAAGAACTGTAATAACCTTTCTGTCTGCCCTTGTAGAAAAAAGGATGCTTGAATAATATTTTCTTTCAATAGGCCTTATACTGCAGTTTGGGTTTTTTACTATCTTTATATTTTAGAAATATTTTATTCAGAATTGTTCAACTATAACTTTTATTGTAGTTTAACAGGCTGTACCCCTTGTGGTACAGTATCTATAAATTGACTATACCACTCTAAAAGCCATAAAAAGATTTAGTATAGTTTCAATACTTACCAGTTTTATGTTAGCATCTATTTAACTGCAGTTTTATTGTCATATTATAATTCAACCATAGTTTATGGTTTTGCTGCAGTTAAAATATTGCAGCTTTCCCAAAAATTAAAAAAATAAATAAATGTGCATGTTATACTTCAATTTAGTAAAATTGTGTTCTTTTTCCTTTATTATCATCCATGGAAAACATGTAGACAGAAAATTATGTACTTTTAAAGTTTGTTCTGATCCTAAGTATATTGCCAGCTACAGCACATGACCTCACT
>NW_017729024.1:16832299-16846976 GCF_001723915.1 Gavialis gangeticus | reverse complement strand
CTAAAAGCCATAAAAAGATTTAGTATAGTTTCAATACTTACCAGTTTTATGTTAGCATCTATTTAACTGCAGTTTTATTGTCATATTATAATTCAACCATAGTTTATGGTTTTGCTGCAGTTAAAATATTGCAGCTTTCCCAAAAATTAAAAAAATAAATAAATGTGCATGTTATACTTCAATTTAGTAAAATTGTGTTCTTTTTCCTTTATTATCATCCATGGAAAACATGTAGACAGAAAATTATGTACTTTTAAAGTTTGTTCTGAAACTAAGTATATTGCCAGCTACAGCAGATGACCTCACTTTAAATAAAGGATTATCTCTGAAATTTTTACTATCTCTAAAAGCAGAATGGACTTTTGAATTGTATCCATTATACCCATTTATGTGTTCATATACCATATATATGGTGCTGATGTCTGTGGATGTCAAACTGCATTGACTTCCTTAACTTTACATACCATTTTAGTTTTGTTGAAGTCAGTTTAACTGTGTATAAAATTAAGAGTGAGCCTGATCTTAGGCTGTTCAAATTAATGAGAACTTTCTTCCATTGGCTTGAAAAAAGGCAGGATTTGATATGAGTAACCACATGTATTAGCATATGCTTTTGGTTTCATGTCCTATGGCCACTAACCCATATTCTTCACACTTATAACAGCATCCATAACTCCTGGACAGCTTTAAAAAATACTGCCATAAAAAGGAAAAGAAAGGAAGCAACCAAGTTGTCTAAAACCTGTTGGTTACTTTTATTATTGTAATAAATGCCATGTATCAGTATGATCTGTGTGCAGAGTCTTGACATGATAATCATTTTATTTTACTATATTTTGACTGAGACATGAATTTGTCAAATTACCAAAAGTGAGAGAGAATTTGTGGGTTGCAATCTATAGTTTGTTTTGCATTACAAGGCAGGGTAGATTTGTACCTTATAGACTAAGCAAAGTAGATATATGATCTCTTTACATTAGAAGTCAAATTCCATGCTCACTCAGTGAATGCCAATAGCAACATTTTCCGAAATGTTAAATGTATAATAGATTTTAGTCCTAAACTTTGATAAGTATGACTAGGAACTAAAGCTCTATTAGCATACTGCTTTTCATACACAAATTTAAATTTGTGGATGAATGAATGCCTACAAAGTTATTACATGTACATAAAGGATATCACAAATGTCAGATTATATGCAGTTTTTGAGAGATACAGACAAACATACAGATAAGTTTCTGGCCGGATATAACACATGCATATGCTCTCACATGGGGGAGGAAGGAGCAAGAGGATCTTCTGATCATCTTTCTTTGGAAAAGAATAAAATAATCTGTCCCACTCTTCAAGACCTGTTCAAATTCACTGCCCAGATGGGAGACGATGACCGATGAACCTTGTTACTTAGTAAAGTAGGTTTTTAGCAGGATTTGGCACCTGAAAGAATGTGTTGTTTTTGGGAAGAGATATATTTTTCTAGACTTCTAGTTTGAAAGGCTCCTGTTTACAGAGCTCACTACTGAAGGGTAAGAAACTTCTGACTACTTTAGGACCATTGTGGTTAAACCAATCACTTGGAATAATAAAAAACTCCTGGTAGTAATAGTAAATCCAGTATTCTTACCAGCTATAATGGTAGTATGCTCTGATGTTTGCCCTCATATTTTGTTGCACTTTAGTGAACTGACTAAAGTTGCCAGCTATCCATAATAAACCTATTCAACCTGTGCCAAAACCTGTGCTAATGTAAGAACTGCAACATTTTACATGTGGATCATATGATAATTTTATTAATGATAAAAATGATTCCACTTTATGTTGGAATAGCCATTTTAGGACCCAAATTATAATGGAGAGCTTATTGTGTTAATTGCAGGCTAAGTCATTTTCTAGGAGTTTATGCAGTTTCAAGAATGAGGTGTTGGGGTTTAGGTGTAATAGGTGGGACAACAAACAAAAATAAGACTGTGTGGTTTCTAGCCACTAAATAGAAATTGACACAGCTTGCTTTGCACTAATCATACAACAACAAGTGTGACAGATACCTATGAAATTTGGAATCTGTTTCTTAAGTGGTATCTGTAATGTGTCAAGCTTTAGTTTGGGGAACTGGTCATTTCATTTCGAAAATTTAATTTGAATGAAGGTTGATGCTCTAGTAACTTCTCAAGAACAATTGATCTTCCAAATTTTACAACATATTTTCCATTTTAAAAATAGGAAATAACTGTCTAGACCTCCAAAAGTATTTAACCTTTTTCCAATAATGTATAACATAATTAAACCGTCCTTATGCACAAAGCTGCATTGATTTCTTCCACCTCTGGAAAATATCTTTTTTGTCAAAAGGCTAACAATTGTTTTGCTTCTGGCTTTTTGATGAAAACTCAGACGTTTCAAGGAAAACGATCACTGTGATCACTTATTTTTAGCCACCCCATTTCCAGTACAAAAGATTCCACTGAATTATTTTGACCAGCTCTGGTGCTCCCTTGGCCACAGGATAGATCTTGCTAGAAGCCCAGATGCAGAGAGAGGGGTAGGGATGAAGAGGAGCTAAAGGTATACATTCATCTCCCTTCTCAATGAATCCTATATCCCTAACATGATATTTGACAAGGGTGGAATTTCAAAGGCTATTCAAACTCATGTAATACTATGGAGGAGAGAAAGCTGTTCAGCTGCACCATACCCTAACCTTAAGTTAAAAGAATTGATTCTATTTCACTTGAAAATAGCCTAACAAGTCACGGTAAGACACGCTTAACTTTCTAGTGGACTAAAATGGTTAATTATTTAAATGGCTGAAGTACCTTAACAAAGGTTCTGGTGGACTCTGTATTATGTACAATCTTAAATCCAGATTGGATCTTTTTCTAAATAAAAGTTACAAGCATAATATGCAGAAGTCATTTGGCCTGTGTTATGCACCAGATCGGACTGAGTGTTCATATTGGTCTTAAAATGTATGAATCTAGGTAACTTCCATAAAATCAAAGCACATAAAGACACATTTTAGTTAAATTATTTATTGTTTGATTTACTCTTCTTTCAGCTAATAAAGACGCATACAGGGTATGTGTACCCTTTACCATGCATGGACACATGAAAAACTGAGTGAAAATATCAAATTATCACTATTATTCTAAGTCAAAGGACATTTACAAATAGGAATCTTTCAATGTGTGAATTTCTTGTAAGGTGCATTTTAACATTAAGCCTATTGTGTCCAATAACAAGTAATAATATAACTTGTGGCTGTATATAGTGACTTCCATCCAAGGATCACGAATCCAATTGGTTAGCATTTATTTCATTTTCCTAGTCTGCTAGCAAAATGTTTTATATTTCTGGCAAAGATGTTTAGCTGGCCCTTCAGGGGGTACTTAAGGGTTATGAGTATGTTTGGTTCTTCTGTTGCTGAATAAGACAGTAAAAGAACATTGATGTCAATTTTAGCATGTTAAGTTACAGTCTATATGCATGATAGGAAAGTCCATGCCCCATTTTCACCGAAGACATACTACTCAGAGAATCAGATTCATTTTGATCATGTTCTTTTTTTTTTTCATATGTCAGACTTTTGAGAAAAAAGTAAGCTGCAAGTATTGTCATTTTTACAAATGTAAGCCTTTCTCTACCCTATAATAAATAGTGCTCTTATTACAGCAACTAGACTATTAAGTGCAGAAAAGTCTCAGACACTTTTACCCATGTATCCTGCTGAATTCTGAGGTAATGTAGAAACTGTTTTTTATATTGAAGATGAGCCCTAAGGACCAGTTCCTGTAGCAAATTTTGTGTCAACAAAACCGGTGCTTGTGTGGAGCCCATTAATGATGTAGAAATCAGTCCATGAAAAACCTATTTGAGGACTAGGGTGAAAGGGTAGAAATTCCTCAGCACAGAGACTTAGTGTGTACCTAATACTTCTCTCATTGTAGGTGCTCAGGAGGATCAACAGTGGCTGGGTTGTAGTAAAGGGATTAGCTCCAAGTAAGGGGCAGTACTATGCTCTACTCCTCCTTATCACTCCTGTCTGTCAAATAAAAATAAAAAGAGATATGCGGTAAATAAAAAGAGAAATATCACTGAAGTGAAAATAAACTATAAATCGATTTGATTTCCCAGTGTGGGTAATGTAAAATGTGTGAAAATTTGTGCATCATGTGACATCCAAATAATTGTTCCTGCCAGCTGGGTAATGCACTTCTGCCAGAAGAGTAGGTTCATGCTCAGGAGCCGTCTTAGTAGCTTGAACTGTGGAGATTACGTCTGTAGGAGTGATAACAAGACTAGGGACTTTTAGCAATTCTGTTATAACTGAGCAGCAATATTACCTTAGAAGCAGGCTCCTGTAAAGGTAGAAGGCAACTATGGAAAGTAATGAGTGTGCAGGGAAGGGACAAGGAAAGAGGGAGGAATGCTACAATAATCAAGATGCAAACTGCAAATTAAATTTGCATCACATCATACGTATTGGAGTTTCTTGCACCAGATGGAGGGATTTTGAATACAGAATCAGCCATTTAAGGCTTGAGATGGTATCATTAAATAAAAGTGAGAGGGAAAAAAGGTAGCTGAGGTTCGTGTTCTGAATCACTTTCTTTTTTAACTACATTTTAAACCCAAGGTAGTTTACAGCTTTAGCAAAATATTGGGAGCTATTATTGCCTCATGATATATTTGGGAGGGGATTACTAACTTTATCATAAACCGTTATGATGCCAAGTCATGAACCTCAGAAAAGTATAGCTGAAAATCATTTTAATGCTCTGTGCATAAGGCATTTTAAAGTTCCATTCAGAAAGTCACTCTGTTCTATCATTTGCTGTAGTTTTCATAGTAATTCAAAGAACACTGGGTGCTATGCCATTGTCTGTAGTACTGCAAATAATGTCACTGGCACAGCTTCTATAAGAAAAATCTCAAATGTTCTTTATCTACTGAAATTTTCAAGTGGAAAATCAACAAGATACAGGCAGATGGCAGAAGATAATAATACTTTAACGTCTGCAAAAATTCAACCGATGTAGTTTCATGTCATTAAATTATTCAATGCTTTGCAGCTAGGCATAATAAAGTGGTAGTTATTTATGCAAAAGGCATAATGAGAAGGATTGTGGAGTAGACAAAAGATCAAAATTGCACTTTTGACATAAAATGGCAGTGAGCTCACTGATATAGAAAAGCCATAAAAACGGTGCAAATATAAACCATCACAAAAAGCCAAGATGTTTTCTAAACCAGTTTTGCCAGTGACAGTGATAATGCAAATGAAACTGTAAATATGGTATAATGATCTGACAGCAGCAACTAAGTCTCGTCAAAATGGCAATCAGAGCTGCTGAGATGAAAGCTGCAAGATTCCTGCTGGTTGCCTAGTACTCAGAACATCCATCAATCAAAAGTACAGTGCTTTAAGATCTTTAGTTTACTTGGAGTATGTGTATGCAGACACACAAATGGAGTTCTGTTTAAGAGAGCTAGTAGGACTTCATTTTGGGATTACGTTTTAGTTGGACAACAATAAATCTAAAAAAACCTGCCCATCCTGTATTTCTACTCATCCCAGGAAATGTAAAACTTAAGCCATTTTAGCTTTATTTTAGTATTTCTCTTGGGTAAGTCACTTTTAATTCCCCTCTTATCTCTTTGGCCCTTGTTAATCATTTTCATATATATTTTCCTTTCTTCCTTTTCTAAAATTCATTTGTATACCTCACACTCTCTTCCACTCTTTCAAAAAGTCTGTATTTTATGTGATGTAGCTAATTAACAAAATAATAGTTGAGTTCTTTGTAAATAATCTAGTATAGGTATAATTGTAACCACCATGGATATATGCTCATCAGTATCCAGGCTAACCCAATTATATGCCAGAAACTTTGTCATAATGTTAAGAATTTCAGTCTCTCAGATTTTTTTTAAATCCATTATTTCATCATAGATCTGTTTATGCATAAGCATGATATGGGTGAGCATTTTTTTTTGTTATTTGTCAGCCAGAATTCTGAGACACAAACATTGAAAGTCATGGCCAGCTGTGATGAAAAATGAATAATATTTGATCAACTGGATAGTGCAATTTAGAGATTACAATCAAGTACTGAAGCATCTGGTTTGCATTCTGTTATGTTCTTGGGATGCAAGCAGATATTCAAAAGGTGTTGACCCATTTTCAAAAGAAAATACAGTACAGAGGTGATATAAAAGTCCTTACAACCTTAGTAAGACTGCTAAAAGAATGCCTAATATGAACAAAAATGGTGATATTGCTGGTTCTATTCCTTATAAGACAGGCTAAATGTAGCATCGCTACACATGCATACATGTGCTCACACACATCTTTGCTTTGTAGTCTTTGCTTCTTAGAAACCCAATCAGCCTTAATGAATATATCTTCCGGCCAAAGGTTAATATCGAATCCCACATAAATACCTAGAATTCTAAGTGTGGTATGACAAGGGAGGATGGGGGAAAAATCCACATATGCAAAGCAGAGGAGCTAGTAGAGGAATCAGAAAATGTTGTGAAATTCTGTTTGTAAAGTTGCCTAGCAACTATCCTTACTACACAGGAGATGGATAAGCGGCATGGTGCAAAATCCTATTTCACTTTATACCACCAAATGGCAATTTTCCAGCAGCATAACTTCATTTTTTTTGGCATTTGTACACAGTTTGTGACCTGCATCCATGTGGAGTGTGAGAACACAAGCTCAGTACTTAGTGCTCTGTATGGGGAGGGGCATGCTCCCCTGTGTACATACCTGTTAATACATCTTGAAAGTGTAGCAAAGGCCAGAAAGAGGAGGGCCCTCCTATTTTTAGTCCCAATTGCTTAATAACTAGAACACTTATCCAAGAATCAGGACAGAGGTTATAGACCGACCCTCACCCACAGAGAATTTGAACCTGCATTTCGCTGATGTCCCAGTTAGTGCTCCAACTACAAGGCCACAGCTCAGGCATCACTCAGTCTTTTCCCCAGTTCTCCTTTTAAAACTTACCTCCTGCTCCTTGCATTCAGTATTCACTGAGTAAAAGGGACAGAGAGTAGCACAGAAGTTTCCACTAGAATGGGCATGTCTATATAAGACATTAAACTAATTAGCTGTGCAGTAAATGTTGTTCATCTACATGTGTGCACCTATTAGGCTGAAGCAAAGTAACTTACTCTGCAGCAGGATAATACTTATAAATACAAGTACTGTACTGCTACAGAGTAAAAATTTCCTGTGCCTCCTGATTTCCTATGTATATGTAAGGAAAGACTTCTACAGCCATATCTAAAGATCAAAGTAGAGTACAATACTAATTAGCCTGTGCCTGGACTGGTGCAGACCTGGGTAAACTGCTTTTGCTGTGAAACCAGTGTGTGCAAATCAGAGCAAGGCAGTCATTTAGGGGGTGCATGGGGGTGCACGTATACCCCCTGAGAGGGATGGTGCACCCCCTGACAGGCCATGCTCCACACTTAGGTAATGGGCAGAAGGGACAGGGAGAGCACTGGTGTCCCCCCAGCGAGTGCTGGCCAGGGAGTGGGAGCATTAGATGTAGTGCTTTGGACACTTCCCAGTCAGTGAGTTTTGCTGTGGGGACCCACCCCCCCCGGGTCGGTGAGATTGGCCATGGGGGGATCCCCCTCCTGTCACTGACTGGTCACTGGGGGGACACATGTCCCCCTAACTAAGGTGGCACCAGTTGCCCAAGGAGCAGGACGTTTGAGGATGCTGTTGACAGACTTAGTAAGTTTCCTTTCTCGACATGATTTAAGGGACAGAGGACTGTATGTTCCTTTCCTGAAACCTATCAGGTCTGAAGCAGACAACTCTTGTCTGTTGCCATTGATGACAACAATGTGCATGTCAGAAAAACTTGAGACAAAAGACTTCTCAGAAATAACCTCCCCTCTCTCCCCACCAAAAAACATTCAGAGCAGAGCCTTCTCTCTGTTGTCTTCCATATGGCTGACATGCTTACAGCGAGCTGTCCATTGCACATTGTACACATGCCTGCTGAATTTTCAAGCTAGCCAAGTGAGATTGCTGAATGATCCAAAAGGGCTCAACCTAAAGCCCTGTAATGAACTTTAAAAACCAGAAAACAATCTTTTCAAAATGAGGGTCAAAGCAAAGGCATCACAGAGTGGAAAAGCTGTAACTACTGAATGGATGGACAAAAATGGAATGTGCCAAAGAAGGACACTTCCTACCCCTTTAAATCAATGTTTTATCTTCACAGGATCTCAACTATAAGGAAAACAGTGGCCTATAGTAGAGAAACAAGGCCAAGGCTATTGGTTTTCTTTATGTACTACTTGTATTACAGCAGAGACTGAAGAATTCAACCTGTCATAGTTAGGCATTCTTCTAAGTCTAAGCTCTTGGGCCTCTTCAGTGTGAACTAATGTACTATAGAGCTATTGTAGGAAAGGAAGAAAAAGTTCCCTTAAAGTCTAAACCTCAGGTACCCAACTTCTGAGTGGCCAGGGACTGTACACCACATAGGCTTCAAGCTGCACAGACCAAGGGCCTCTGAGCTCTTTGGGTCTCTGGACCTCCCACATTGTCCCCAGGGCAGGGAGAAGGAAGTGAAAACTGGAGAAGGTAGTAAGAGCCCAGAGATCTCAGTCACAACAGCAGCAAAAGTGGTGGGGGAAATGGCACCCAGGAGGGAGCTTTTAGGCTACATGAGGCCAACAAGCTACCTGTTGAACAGCCCCATCCTAATCAATAGCCAACACAGAGCAGATGCAGCTATACCCTGAAGTATAGCTGTGAGAGGATTCCTTCCCTAAGCATTGTTGTGTGTTACTGTATTTCTCTGTAATATGAACTTTATCATGTAGGCTTTGTTTCTTACTTCCAGAACTGCATTAGGAACATACAATATTGGATAGCAGCAGTTACCTCAGACCATCAGCATCCAAATAGGCTTATAATTGCTTTCTTTTCAACATTTGTGCAAGTGCATCTTAAAGAAAATACTGTTATTTTAATATTGCTCTGCTTCTTAAGGAGGAAATAAATCAGAAAAAATGGTATTCATGACCTACAAATGCAACTCACAAGTTAAGTGCACATACTGTGCCATGAAGTTCAAAACGAACATATTTAGCTATTTTCTGTAATGAAACACAAGATAATGAGGGTCTTATGGATTTAAACAGCAAACATGCTCCTGATAGGTAAGTATGTTTTACATTATGTTTTACTGATAAAAATAAATGGATAATTTAATACAGATAGTCACTAAATAAAAAAAAAAATGATTGCACAGAAATTTTCTCTTATTTTTGCTTTTGATTGGAAAATGTATTGGGGTTTTAATCCCATGTATCTATTTCTAATAATCTGATAAGAATACAAGCTTTACAATGATTAAGTATTACCTTTGTTTATTTCTGGAAAGAGAAAAATTATTAGTAGCCAGATGTTCCATAGCAGAATTAGCTGACCAATCAACACATTTGCCTCAGCTCCAGAGGTCTGAGTTTGAGCCTTGCTCTCAAATTTTGCCAAGAGCAGCATAGCTCCCAGTTCATTCAGCTGTTAAATAGGTACCCAGTCATTTAGTGCGGGAATTCAAAAGTAGCTAGATGTGATGCTAGTCACATCACTCTGTTAGATATTGTCAGCTATAGAATCTGGTAGCTTAATCATACTAGCCCAAAGAGCTGCTAGGTTAAGGTAGACCTTTGACACAAAGGCTCTACACTAGATCGATGCACCTTTATAGTAGACATGGTACATATAAGAAGCTGCAGTCCCCTTCTTAAAAGCATTATAATGCTAATATTCTTATGGATTCCATTTTTCTCCATTTATTGTATGCTACTTTTACTCTATATTTTGTACATTATCTGGTTTAAATAAGCTCACCCTTTTCCTACAGAAATAAATTAATGTAAGGAGTTGACCTTAATGGAAGTAAAATTGAGACCAATATATAAAAATAAATTAGTAGGTATGTAAAAAACAAACAAAGTTGTACTACAAATCAACCCAGAAGTCTATGCTTTGCAAATATCATACTCAAATGTCCAATCGAAAAAGTTCAGCTGAACTTTGAAGAAGACCACATCACACTGTTGGTATATAGCATGAATATGAACATTATTTTGTCATTAAAGAATAAAAATTAATAGGAAGTGGAAAGAATGCTTTAGCAGTTACAAAAAAAAAGCAGCCCAGGGCTTAACTAAAACCTGAGAAACTTATAACTCTGGCACAGACTTCCCACTTAATATTGGACAAGTTATTCAGTTTGGCTAGGTACAGACATTCAAAAAGTCTTAGAGGCAGAAGTGATTTAAGTTACATAGTTTTCTGTAAGTGGTGCAGTTTAGATTGGTAGCAAACAGCAGACACATTCTCCCTTTGGTTGAGGGGTGGGGTAGAGGCAAATCTTAGACCGGGTTCCACCACTTTTAAACCAGTCTATGAGTATCACATTTCTGTTCTGTTATGGGTATAGACTGGTTCTGTGTGCCAAACTTCTGTTCTGTTATGGGCATAGCCCTGATTCCAATCACTTATGCCAATAAGTGTAATGTTCTCAGGGAACTGACTTGACAGCCTGGAAGAAAAGGACAATAGTGGTTCCCTATTGCACAGGGATATTTCACGGATAAAAACTTGTGTTATATTCTGAAGTTATGGTGCAGAGCCATGCAAGTAATTTAAATTAGGAAACGTTTGTGAAATGAGATGCTTCAGATCTACAGCCAACATAATAAGGTACATTTAATAAATAATGTGAAATTATGAGATAAAATATATTGTTTTCTTCTGGGAAAGTAATGATTATTTAACATCTATAGGCTAATTTCATAGATGATGAAATATGATGAAATTTCCTTGATGAAATATTGAAGACATAGGATCATAAGAAAGTAGGGCTTTAAGGGAACTCATGAGATCATCTGATCTGACCTCCTGCTCAAGGCATGATCATCACTAACTAAAGCAGCCCAGTTAAGTGTCTATCCAACCCACTCTTCAAAAATTCCAAGGATGGAGATTACACAGTTTCTCTAGGTAGCCTGTCCCAATGCCTGAGCACCCCATAGTCATAAAGTTCCTCCTAGTCTTCAACCAAAATTTCCTCTCCTGAAGTTTGGGGCCATTGCTCCTAGTCCTGTCCCCTGCGATGACAGAGAAAAGCCCATCTCCCACCTCTCTGTAACTACCCTTCAGGTATTTGAATATGGATCAAATCCCCTGTCAGTCTTCTCTTATCCAGGCTAAATAACTCTAGTTCTTTCAGTCTTTCCTCATACTTCATGTTTCTCAGCCCCTAATCTGCACTGAACTCTTTCCAAACTGTCCACGTCCTCCTTGAAGTGCAGGCCACAAAACTGGAAACAGTACTCTAGGAAAGGCCTCACCAATGCTGAGTAGAGCTGACAAATCACTTCACTTGATTTGCAAGCAACACTTCTGTTAATCCAATCCAGCATGCTGTTCATTATTTGGGGGGGGTTGCAACAAGAGCACACTGTTGGCTTTTATTTAGCTTATGGTCCACTATAACCTCAGGTTCTTCTCTGCAGTACTGCAGCTTGACCAGTCTATATTTGTGAAGATAATCATTCCATCCAAATTCATGACTTTGCATTTGTTCATGCTGAATTTCATCTGACTGATTTTAGATCATTTCTCCAGTTTATCAAGGTTATTCTGGATCTTAGCCCTACCCCCTGGAGTATCTTCAACTCTACCAAACATGGTATCATCCACAAATTACTCATCCCCATCATCTAAATCATTAATGAATATATTAAATAATACTGAACCCAAGAAAGACCCATGAGGAAACCCACTTGACACCTCCTCCCAAATAGACATTGCACCATTGAGGACTATTTGTTGAATATGATGATGTATCCACCTTACAGTTATGTATCTACCTTACAGTACTTTCAACTAGTCTGTATTTCTTAACTTGTTAATGACAACGTGGGAGACAATATTGAAAGACTTGTTAAAGTCAAAATATATCACATTCACTGCTTTCCCTACATCCTAAGCCTGCCACCTTATCATAGAAGGAAATCAGACATGACCTATTCTAGGTGAATACATACTGGCTGTTTCAGATTATTTTGTTTTCGTCTTTTGTGAAATATGTAGATTCCTTGAAGAACTGCTTCATGATCTTGACAGCTATCAAGATCAGGCTAACTGGTCTGTAATTCCCTGGACCCTTCTTCTTCCCTTTCTGAAAGTTTGGCACTATAATTGCCCTTTAATATTAATCCAGCACCCCACCTAACCTCCACAAATTCTTAAACAGGATAGCCAATGGCTCAGAAATATCCTCAGCTAATTCCTTCAGTACCTGAGGGTACATCCCATCCAACTCTGCCAACTTAAAAGCATCTAGCTTCTCTACGTGATCTCTAAACTGTCCTTCTACTACTCTAGGCTGTTTGTTTCCTTCCCTATATTTGCTGCCAACCGTGCTTATAATATGGTAGCTGTCCCTAAGTGTGAAGGCTGAAGTAAAGAAGTCATCAAATAGTTCAGTCTTCTCTGCATCATCTGTAACTAGATTGTCTTTTGCAGTCTGTAAGGAACCTGTGGTTTCTCTTGTTTTGCTCCTACTTTTGACATACTGAAAGAGTCCCTTTTTATTGCCTTTATGTCACTTGCCAGCTACATTTCAAATCATGCCTTGGCTTTCCTAATTTTCTCCCTGAATGCCCATGCAATATTTTTATCCTTTTCCTTTGGACCATGACCAAGTTTCCACTTTTTATAGGATTCTTTTTTGAGTTTTAGCTCATTGAAAAGATTGTTGTCTAGTCAGTCTGGTTTCCTGTTGTGCTTCCCATTCTTCCATCACATCAGGATTGCTTGTTCCTGTGCACTTAAAAGGGCCTCCTTAAAGTGCAGCCAATTCTTCTGGTCTCTTATTCCCTCCCCTACCTCAGACTTGCTTTCCAGGGGATCCTGCCCAACAGCTCACTGAGTTTGTTGGAGTCTGCTTTTCTGAAGCCCAGTGTCCTCATGTTGCTGCTCTCCTTTATGCCTCCCTTAGCTTCTTGAACTCTTATCACTTCGTGGTCCCTGTCACCAAGTTACTTTCTACCTTCATATTCTCAACAAATTCCTCCCAGTGTGTGAGTAAGTCAAGAAGAGATGTCCCCCTAGTTGGCCTGTCTACCATCAGTATCAAAAAGTTCTTCCCAACATACTTCAAGAATTTGCTGGATTACTTCTTCCAGCAGATTTCCCAATGTTGGTGTCCCCAGTAAGGACTGAATCCTATGATATGGAAGCTTCCAACAGTTATTTAAATAAAGCCTTATCTATCTCCTCCTCCTGGATTGGTGGCCTGTAGCAGACGACCACCATAACATCGTAGGAGTTGCATCAGCAGAGAATTTTGCTTAATGCAAATGAATTTTTATTTGTTTTTATAACATTATCTTGTTCATTTTTCTATAAGTATGTTTCCACTAATGCAACATTTACTTTGATAATGTAGAGGAATCTGAATCAATGTAGAGTTTATTTTTTAAAAGGAGGGAAATTGTTATTTAATAAAAACAATTAAAACAAAATCTTAGGCTATAGAATAGGGCTAGGTGAAGGCACTCTTATCTTGTTGTGCTTGGTAACTGGTCAGACATGAATGCAAGAGTCAAGGAGCCAGACAGAAAACAATTTAGGGAAAGTCTACCTCTGCATCATAATGGTTATTGCATTCCCTTAAGAGCAGCAGGTTATGGTTTCTAGCCTCTGCTGACAGAATTTATTTATATTTTTAAACAAATGATAAGCTAATGTAAAATGCATTTAAAAGTGCATGGAGCAAGCCTCAGGGAAGTTAGAACTCTTGAGAGCTGGGAATCCTTGATTCTGGGTCCTGGTTCCTGATATGAAAATATATACAAAATATATTTTGCAGATAGACAAGTGCATAATCATCAGCTCCTATTTAAAATATTTCCATTTTCTCCATTGCGACTGCATGAACAAGGTATGTAGAATTAGGTCACAAGCAAGAGGTATGTTCCCAACGTAATAAACTGAGGGTATGTATGGGCATACTGTGTAGCTATTCAGGAGAGTTAAATGAGGAAGAAAATGGCAGGCCTAATCTAGTTTCATAGTTGGTAGGATTGGAAGGGACCTGAGCAGATCGAGTCTGACCCCTGCCACGGGCAGGAAAGAATGCTGGGGTCAAGTGACCCTGGATAGGTGATTATCTAGCCTCCTTTTGAAGACCCCCAGGGTATGAGTGAGCACCACTTCCCTTGGAAGTTGGTTCCAGATCCTAGCCACCCTGACTGTGAAGTATTGCTTCCTGACATCTAGCCTGAACCTAATCTCAGTCAATTTATGGCCGTTATTCCTAGTTACTCCTGGTAGTGCTTGGGGGGAACAGGGTCTCTCCCATTCCATGCTGGTCCCCCTTGGTAAGTTTATAGACGGCCACCAGATCCCATCTCAGCCTTCTCTTGTTGAGGATGAACAAGTTCAGGTCGCATAGCCTCTCCTCATAGGACCAGCCCTACTGCACCCTGACCATGTGAGTGGCTCTCCTTTGAACCCTCTCAGTGCTGCCCACAACCCTCCTGAAGTGTGATGCCCAGAACTGGACGCAGTACTCCAACTGCAGCCTAACCAATGTCACATAGAGGGGGAGGATCACCTCCTTGG
>NW_017729024.1:16818038-16832228 GCF_001723915.1 Gavialis gangeticus | reverse complement strand
CAATGTCACATAGAGGGGGAGGATCACCTCCTTGGACCTGCTCGTGATGCAGCTGTGGATGCATGACAAGGTACGGTTGGCTTTACTGACTGTGTCCTTACATTGGCGGCCTATGTTCATCTTGGAATCAATAGTGACTCCAAGATCCTTTTCTGCCTCTGTGCTGACGAGAAGGGAGCTCCCCAGTCTGTAGGAATGGTGCTGGTTCTTCCTCCCCAGGTGCAGTACCTTGCACTTCTCAGTACTGAAACCCATCCTATTCTCATCTGCTCACCCCTGTAACCTGTCCTGATCTAGTTGTAGCCTGTCCCTTCCTTCTAGCATGCCCACTTCTCCCCACATCTTAGTGTCATCCACAAATTTGAACAAGGTGCTTTTCACCCCCTCGTCCAAGTCACTGATGAGGATGTTGCACAGTGCAGGCCCGAGGACTGAGCCCTGGGGAACCCCACTGCACACATCCCCCCAGGTCAAAAATTACCCATCCACCACCACTGTCTGGGTACAGCCCTCCAGCCAATTTGCAACCCATCTGACTGTGCAGGCATTGACACCACACAGTTGCCTAGTTTTTTAATGATAATGGGGTGAGAGACAGTATCAATGGCCTTCCTAAAGTCCAGAAAGACTACATCCACCATGACACCTGCGTCACAAACGTATACCAGGCATGGCTAACACCTGTACACACCTTGAATGATCAACCATGATAGTTCACCAGGTATGCAAATTGTATTAGTCACCTTAATTTATCCATTTTTAGTTTAAATGGAGAAAAATTCAACTACTGAAATAGAAAACAAATTCTGGGGAAATGATACTAAAACCAAACAAATATATTTACTTTTGGATTTATTTTTGTCAGTTGTTCAGAAATGAAAAGCCAGTGTCATGAGGTGGTTTTAGTATTTAATGTTGATTAATTTTTTCAGCTTAATTCCTTAACTCCCATAGTGGTAATTACAGAGTAGTTTAGAGTTATTAGATATTTATAATCCCTTAGTAGTATCCTCTAATCTCCTTTTCCCCTTCTGTAATTGGCTCACAGCTCAGCAGATTTTACTCTTATTAATCATTTCTTCCATAACAACATGGCAGTTTGAATGCAGTCACTTGTGATAGTCTTTAGAGAAATACCTGGATCCACACATCCCCAAACACATATTATGAATCTATTATGAGGGGGGAGGGGGTGAATATTTCATTCCCTGTTAAACCTCCATTGTCACAGTTTCCCTAGTCTCTTTCTGTTTTATAGTCACAAGGGATATTACTAAAATATTTTTTGCTTTTGCTGTACTATTCTGTTCTCCACCCTCAAGCATTTACAATGTCAGACACAAGGAATTAACCTCCTTTTTCTAATATTTCCCCACTTTGTTAAATAGTCTCTCTAATCCAATGCCTCCCTCTATAATTTTATCCTCTAGATATTCCTAAAACCACTGACCCTTTTAAGAAAACTTCTGATTCTTTATACAAAACATTTTTCCTTCCATGTTTTTCATCTTTCCCCTTCTATCATCATCATTCTTCAGTTTTTCTTCTACTGTGTACTCTGACTGTCACATTTTTCATTATCCATTTCCATTTTAGATTTATCTTTAGTGAAATAGATGTAATAAGAAAAATATCAAGGAGAAACTAGGAGAAATATATTATTTACAAATGTATATTTCCTTAAAAACCTTTCTTGACCTTACAGACACTCTACCTTACTGCAAACTAACCCTCCCAGTCTCAGCAGTGTACTTGAGAAGGTAACCTTTTATTGTCTCTGAAATCACTTCTCACACAACAGTACCCTTGACTGGTTTTAATCGGGGTTTTGCTTTGGCCTTAGGATGGAAATTGCTCTCCTGCATGTAGTTAATGATTTCCTCATTTCTCTGCTAATGGGCTCTTCTCCTTGCCCTTGGTTTAGCCCTCAATATTTTGGACTTTTCCATGCTCCATGACGATGATTGTCTGGTATTTCCTATGGTTCTAGACATGGGAGTTTCTTTACAGCCATACATTTCCTCTGTAGAATTCTTCATCATTAGCCTCTCTTCAATTTACTGTCCATCTTACTGTCAAATCATCTTTAACCTTATTTAACCTTAATCAGGGTTGTAACTAGGGTTGGGTCATAGAGTCAACCACTACCTCTGCACAATTATGGCAGTGGCGGCAGGAACAATCAGAAGTCACCAATCCCCCTGTGTATGGCAGTTGCCCTGGGCATCCATCTACAATGTTACACCTCTAACCTTAACCATCAGGTATGACCAGTCCTAGAATTTTAGCAGACATGGCTAAATTTATGGGTAATGTTCAAAATGTAGCTTATGTTGATATATATGACTTCATGTTCTCTATAGCACCTCAGTCCACCATTAAAGAAAACCTGTCCCCTTCCAATTGTGCCAGGTAAATACAGTGTAATTGAACAAACTTTTTCTCCGTTTCAGTGAGATGTTCACTGTAATAGAGCTAGTCAATTTGCTGCATCATAATAATAAAAAATATTGCTTCTGCTGTTTGGGATTGTTAAAAACAATGAAATTGTACAGTGTAGAAGAAAAATCACCTATTAAAAATGTATTTTCATAACAACTAATCAACATAGAAAATCATTGATTTTTCAAACATGAAAATACCATTAGAAATTTAAATATTTTTAGGCAGTTAGCACTAAGGTAAATAAATAATTGGATCTTAAAATTACATAGAAAACAATAAAAAGGTGACAAGTATTTTATTTCTTACATTAAGTCATATAGTGAACAATATGATGCAATTGTCCTTTCATAGCACGTCAGAAAAAACACTCTTCAGTAATGTTATTGCCATAATATTAACTTACAATGATGCAAAGAGGTTTTTTCTTCACAAGGCAATATATGTTAATACAAAACAAAATAGAAGGTGAACTGAGTGAGCTAAGAGTGGACTAATATTACTGATGACAGAAAATGTTGCAGGAACTGGTAGTAGCAAAGTGGATAAGATGATCTTAGTATCATATCAACAAGAGGCCATCATAAAGGAGCCTATCCTTTTCCATATTTTTATCATCTCTATATATTCAAAGATATTTATGCACTTAGCTTTTATTTTGAAGCTAGACACCTAAATTTCTGTGAAATTAGTAGTTTTGAGACATAAACCAGAGATCATTCATAAACACAAGGTACCCTAATTTATTATTATTCAGGATATTTTCAGAATCTATTTCTGGAGCTGTAGTTCATTCCTGAATATTTATAATTTGTTCCTCTATGATTAGATAAATTAATAGTCTGTTATTGCTTTTATTCTCTGATTGATGGCTTTATGTAACTAATCAAAATAGTACAAAATGCAAATTGTAAATTGCATCTACTACAATCCAGTGTACAAATAGAAATATACATTATCATGGATAATTACATAGGTCTGCAAAGGAGGAAGAGAAACTACCATTTGTGACCTAAGTAACTAATAGCTGTAATGCACATAAACTGAATATTCAGTTAGGATCACAATATGTTGTATAGGTTGATTCCAAAAGTCACTTGATCTTGTTTCAATTCCTAGTTTTGATAACTTCTGCAGGTATAACCAACACTTTTTGAATTCTAAATTAGAAATGTGAAAAGTTAAAATTTGTTCTGACATATGTTTGAATACTGGGACTAACAGAGAAATCCTTTCAGTAAGTGTTTGTGCTAAAATAAAAATCAAGCTCTCAAATGTTCACATAAAATTTATGTGAATTATTTCATGAATATGAATAACCTATCATTTATTTTTCAAAAGTTCATAAAGGAGTGTTCCACTCTTTGCTCAGCTGTAATTTTGAGGATTGTAATAAATACAAATGGTTTTTTCACAGCATTATGTAGCTGTGAAAGCACAAATGAGTTATTCTGAGTACATTCAAATAAATAAGCCATTTAGAAGACGTTATTCTCATGTAAAACCCTTAGCTTGAAGGTGTTGAGTACCTATAACTACACTTCAAGTCAATAGGAGCTCCAGCTACAAAGTATTTCTGAAAAAATCAAACTTTTAGGTCAGAGTTAGAAGGTTTTAGTATGCAGTGTGTTTTAGATATTACCCCCACATAAATTTGGACTATTTATTCCAGGATGGCTGTTTAAAATGACCTGGTTAGGCACCTAGGATGACTACACCTTCAAAAGAAAGATTCACGTAAAGCGTCTAGGGGCTTTAGTAAAGAAAAAGGAGGTCGGGTGGGCAGGGGAAAAGATTAAGCAGTAGGCACCTCTGAAATGGCATTCAGAAATCCTGGGGACACTGATAGAAAAACAACAGGAACCAGTACAGTACACAGGCAATTTTGTATTCCAGTCAGGAACTTAGTTACCTGATTCATACTATTCTTTATACATCTCCATTCATTTGCAATTAACAGCACCTAAACCCACTGCTGACATAGCAAATTACAGATTTTTTGAAGACAGATGATTCACAGCTCATTCTCATCATCATAATGTCACCTTCCTGGTGACCAGGATCTTAGTGGTTATAGCATAGACCATGATGGGAGCAAGTGAGTCTGTAGCTTATTATGTTTCTCCCTTGCTACAGTGGAGTCCTGAGTTTTGGTCTCTGTTTTTGCACAGTTAATTAGGACATTATTGCTTGAAAACAAAACTAAACATGGCAGCAGAAGCTAGAACAGAAGGCTTCTTTCTGTCCTCATGACTGTGGCACTGTTGGCTGCTCACTGGCTTAATTTAAATGGGAAGGTTAAGAGTACCTTTACTTAGCCTAGTCTATAGCTTAGAGCAGTGATTCTCAGCCAGGGTGTCAGAGCACATGAGTGCTGCCAGATCCTTTGAAGTGTGCCACAAGGTGTGAGGAGATAAGCAGATAAGTATGGACCTACTTAATTCACAAATTTGTAGAAACCACAAAATCTGAATTTGTTCATGAAATCCGCTTCTAAAAAAATTACTAAAAATAAAATGCTTCCTCCCCCATCCTCCATGATCCTTAGCCTTGCAGCCTGTCTTGGAGGGAAGGGCACCAGCTGGTGGGGCTATATGAATGGCAGCCAGTAGCTAAGATGACAGCCACCCCCTCTTTGGGGCCTCTCAACCAATTAGTGGCAAAGGGCAAGGCTGCCAGGAAATGCAGAGAAATTGGCTCTTTCTGCCATGACCAAGCCACAAAAATTCCTTTGTGTGGATGGAAATTAAGTAGGTCCCTACTGATAAGTAGGCTCAGATTTGTTCCTGTCTAAATCATCCCCCACCTCCACTGCCCAGCCCCTCTGCTGGAAGTAAGCACTATAATGTAAATTAGTTTTTTGAAATCAGGTATCACTTAATTCATAAAAATTATAGGACAGTAGCCTTGAATCCAATAAAGGGCAAGAACCACTGGCTTGGAGCCCGGTGCCCTCTTCTGGAAAATAAGATTTAAACTTTAGATGACTTTGGATATACACATGAGAAGCAAACTATGAATAGTGATTGAAAGCATAATTCATTAATGTATGGGCATAATTCATTAAGCTTTTTAGCACAGTGTAAGCTATGCATAGAGTAAGAATCATAAATGCAATTCATGAAATCACTGAGCAGCAACTGGAAATTGTTTTCAATGAGTTGGAAAATCAGATTGAACGACGTATCATGAAAGATGGTGATTATATTGAAGTCTAGTAATTTGAGCTGTATTGTGTTAAAAATTAATAAATTATTTCAGTTTCATAGTTTTAGAGTTATTAAGGGCTAGAAGGGACCTTACAGATCATTGGGTCCAGCCCCCCTGCACTGGGGCAGAAAAGACCACTGGGATCAGATGACCCCAGCAAGATGGGCATCAACTTTTTGAAGAACACCAGGGCGGGTGACTGTACCACCTCTGGAGGGAGCCTGTTCCAAAGCCTCAGCACTCAACTTGTAAAGATGTTTTTCCTTATGCTGAGCCTGAAACAATCTTCAATCAGTTTTTGCCCGTTACTTCTTGTCCTCCCCCAGAGGGCCTTGGTGAATAAATGTTCCCCCAAGCCCTGATGTATGCCCATGATATACTTGTAGGTGACCACCAGGTTTCCTCTGAGTCTTCTTTTCTCCAGGCTCAACAGCCCCAAGTATTTCAGCCTCTATTCATATGACTTGGATCTCTAGGCCAAATTATGCTTTCAATTGCTGTTTACAGTTAGCTTCTACCATGTGCACATCAAAAATTATTAAAGTTTAAAGTTGCACAAGGACTTTATAAACACCCTGTATTACATGAGACTAGATTGAGAAAGATAATTAATATAAAAATTCTAATAAGGCTAATAAAAGTACACTTAGAGAGCAGTAGGTCACTGGTTAATCTAATTAATTGTACTTTTATAGTAGTTGTTATTTATATGTGCCTGGGTGACCATGATGCTTTAGAAGCCTATGGAGAAAAATTCTTGCTATGCATATCTTCATTTTTATATTTTTTTGCCATATTCAGATTAGAATTTTACACCTGTTTTCATCTCTATATAATATTAAACACACTTAGGGCATGTCTATACAAGATATTACTGGACAGTAGCTTGTTGCTACCGTGCAGTAGCACTGGTGGACACTAGCTATGATGCTCATTGCTACTGCACAGTAGCATCTGAAAAAAAACTTGCAGTGACAGTACTGCGCTGTAACACTGGTTACTGTACAGTCTTTTAGTACTTACTTGTGCAAGAACTAAATGACTGCATACTGTGCAGTCCACTGCTCATGTAGATGTGTCCTTAGACTTTAAGAAAGTTCTTTTTCAGATGGAAACTTTACATCTTAAGACTAGCTCTTCATTCTTCTTCTAAACCCTGGACTTTGTACATACTGAGATGTACTCCAGATTCAATGCTCACCTGCAGCTTTAAAAGACCAAATTAAATAGCTACAGATATCAAGAAGGGCACTAAGAACTTTTCCTGACAAAGTCTTGGTATGTCTTTTTCCTCAAATTTCACACAAGTGCATGGAACTTTATAAAGTATCTTTCTGAACTGAAGTCTGAGTTAAATCTGAGCACATTTTCCTTGTTATCAGACACAACAAATTCACCCGTACCATAGCTTATAGACAGCAGGTGTATATGACCTGGATTTCCACATCTTTATGCCTTTTTACTTTAAGATTCAGCTCTGCTCCCTTAGTTATAACCAGAGAAGAAGCCAAATGCAATTAGAGAGATCAAAATGAAATGAAGTAGTTTCACTGATAGCGATTAAGTCCAACATCATAAAAAGCACAGAGAAGGGATGTTTACATAAAAAGATGTGAACCACAAAAGTCATTTGTCCTCCCTTTAAAAGTTTCTTCATTTTCTTTATCTAATTATAGTGTCACACTTCAAAAATCTCTTGAGTGCTTTCCCTACCACTGTTGTGACTCCATAAAGGCATTCATTATACAGTGAGCTACTGATGACTGCCATTATTTCCCCATTCTATAGTTCAATTGCATACTCTCATGCAGCATTAACACACAAGCCTTGAACAGCATTATAATTTCCTCAGAATTACTAGGAATTTCAGTAAAGTTCGGGTTAGAAGTAACATCATTCAAACAAATGTCCTCACTGATATTTTTCTTCTCTCTTTGCCTGCCTATCAGTGCTATTAGTTTTCTTCATCCACCTAGTCTGTCTTTAGTTAACCAAAGCTCTGATCCTATATTTATTATCATAGTGCTATACACTATAGGATGCCCATTATACCTTTGTGCCAGGATAGTTCTAAATGATTGAAAAAGAGCAAACACACTGCCCATATTTAAGGAAGATAAAGAAGAGGATCCAGAGAACTAAAGGCTGATCTGCCTCACCTCAGTTCTGGAAAAACCATGGGGCAGATTCTTAAGAAATCCAGTTCTAAGCACTTGAAAGAGAAGAAGATGATTAGAAATATTCAGCATGGATTCACCAAGAGCAAGTCATGCCAGACCAACCTGATTCCCTTCTGTGATGAGGCGACTGGCTCTGTGGATGCAGGAGACCAGTGGATGTGGTATACCTTGATTTTAGCAAGGCTTTTGATTCAGTTTCCCACAATATTCTCACAAGCAAGCTAAGGAAATACAGGGTGGATGAATGGACTGCAAGGTTGAAAGAAAACTGGCTGAAATATCAGGCTCCAAGGATAGTAATCAATGGTTTGATGTCTAATTGGCAGTTGGTATCAAGTAGAGCACCCCATGGGTTGGTACTGGGGCCAGTTTTGTTCAATATGTTCATCAACAACCCAGAGGATGGCACAGAGTGCATCCTCAGCAAGTTTTCTGATGACACCAAGCTGGGAGGAGAAGTAGATATGCTGGAGGGTAGGGCTAGGATTCAGAGTGACCTAGACAAATTGGAGGATTGGGCCAAATGAAATCTCATGCAGATCATCAATGACAAGTGCAAAGTCCTGCATTTAGGATGAAACAATCCCATGCACTGGTACAAACTGGAGACTGACTGGCTGGACAGCAGCTCTGCAGAAAAGTACCTGGGGGTTACAGTGTAAAATAAGCTGAATATGAGCCAAAAGTGTGCCCTTGTTGCCAAGAAGGCTAATGGAATATTGGGCTGCATTGGTAGGAGTGTTGTCATCAGGTCAAGGGAACTGATTATTTCCCCTCTATTCAGTACTGATGAGGCCATATCTCGAGTAATGCATCCAGTTTGGGGCCCCCAACAATAGGAAAGATGTGGACAAATTGGAGAGCATCCAGCAGAGAGCAACAACAAAGGTTAGGTGTCTGGTGTACATGAATTATGAGGAAAGTCTGAGGGAACTGGGCTTATTCAGTTTAGATAAGAGGATACTGAGAGGGGATTTAATAGCAGCCTTCAACTGCCTGAAGGGGAGTTCAAAAAAGAATGGATCTAGACTGTTCTCAGTCATGATAGATGACAAAACAAGAAACAACTGTCTCAAGTTGCAGCAAGGAAAGTTTAGGTTAGATATTACGAAGAATTTTCTCACTAGTAAACACCGGAACAGGTTACCCAAAGAGGTTGTGGACTCTCCATCCTTAGAGGTTTTTAAGACCTGGTTAGACAAAACCTTGGCTGGGATGATCTAATCGGGGATGGGCTTGCTTTGAGCAGGGGGGTGGACTAGATGACCTATTGAGGTTCCTTCCAACCCTAATTTTATATGATTCTATGATAGGTGGACATCTTGCTACAAGTCTTCAGTCATGAGTTTGAAGCCTTGACAAAAATTGTCCCAAGTTAACCTAAATGTAAAAGGGCACTAAGTCATTTAGGTTGGGGATACAAAGGGCATTATTACTGCCTTGTATGTTGATGGCTTGGGAAACAGAGGTGAGGTAATTACACTCACCCAACACACCATTAATTTCAGGCTAAGCTTTGACCTTTTTGATGAGCATGGAGATTTAAGATTACACAAGTCCTGAAATGGTGTTCATGTTACTTAGATTTTGTAAAGTAATGCTAATCCTTGGTAAACTTTGAGTCAATGACTGGAGTTGCAGGGGTAGAATCCCTTTGGACAGAAAGTGGTATAGCTCAAATGGAATTATGGTAATTTATACCTGATAAGAAATTGGCTAAGTCGATACATGAGCATCATGTTAGATTTTGGCAAATGACTTTTCTGGATATTTTTCCTGTTTGCATTTAACCTATGAAATCTGCCAGTTTCGTACATATACGTTAGATTTAAATGTTCATAAGTTGCCTATTCATTTGGACATCTAGTTGTAATAATCTGCTGAAAAATATTCCAGGAAAAGTTAAATTTATTAACTTACCTGTAAGAAAAGATGCAATTGATGTTGTTTATCATAAAAAAGGTAATAAAAACTGTAGTTTTGTATGGCTCCTATCAGCAATCTCTTTAATTAGTGAGGTCTTTTATAAGAACTGAGATAACAGCACTCTTAGATGACTGTAGTAAACTTATCATTAATGATATCCTTGAAAAAGGTCCATGGACTCAGCCCAAATGAGTACTATATTTCTCTTCAGAGTTAGTGGATGGTCAGTTGTTTTCTGACCTCATTTTCTAACAACCTTGCTTAGCTGTGGTGTCTGATGGTGTCCTTCATCATAGCGCTATTTAATACAGCATCACATGTTTTTAACAGACATTTTTATTATTATAGGTTTTCTCCTGCTATAAAATGGTGACAGCAAAGAAATTGCTTTGAGAGCATGTTAAGTGCTTAGGTGTAAGGTTAGCATTTATTTTTGTACAAAATAACTGCAAAATCTCTTATAACCATAGGGAAAGTTTTGTCTGATCACAAAATAAAAATGGACTATACAATATGCTTTCAAAAATTATTATTTATTTTAGAACATTATTATCCTGAGTGTACAATCTGATCCACACAATAAGCCTAGGCCTCTGTGCTGAGTTCTAATGAAGTCAACTGCACTCTAAATGGACAGCCTGACTGCAACCATTGCAAACCATAGCTCTGCAGACACTAAAATCAATGGGGCTATTAGTTGTGTCAAAGTGAGGAACATGCATACATTTGTAGGATTGGGGTTAAAAAAAAAACTTAACAGTTCTGTTTAGTTCCATTAAGGTGAAATTCCCAGAAATACTCAGTGGGCACATCTGCACGTGTCCCTGACTGCATATTTGGTACCGTGTAGTCATTTAGTACTTGCTTTAGTACTAAATGACTGCGTAGTCCCGGCAACACAAGGTTATTTTTAGATGCTACACCACCGTAGCAACAAGCTATGGTGACATAGCTCATTGCAATGGCAATGTAACATTTCATGTAGACGTGCCCAGTGTTGGCCAAACTCTTCCTCCTCTAAAATAAATTAATTTATTATGATGAAAGCATGGACCAATGCTTGGTGTTTCTGAATATCTAGCCTTAGTCTCTCTCACTTCACAACTGTTCATAACCTAAATTTATAAGAAATAATATTACTATTCCAACCCCCGTGCCCCCTCAAAAAAAACCACGACAGAAGTTGTGTTTATTCTGAGCCTCACTTTGAACAAAAATTACTGACCATCTGGTGGGGTCTTGGAAGTGGTGCCGGAAATGGTATTTTACTTTTTGATGTTTAAAATTGAAATTATTTGTGGTTTCTATTTCTATGGTTTGAAATGACCGTCTTTTTCAATCAAAAAGTAATATACTATGACTTATCAAAATGGTTAAAAACATTCTGATTTACTGAAAAATGAGTTCTAGTAAGCAAAACATTTCAATAACAGATTTGATAAATTCAAAAAACTTGTGAAAAGTTTGATAAAATAAAAAATACTAATACTTTTTTTGCAGTTGTTTTTGCAGAGAAGACATTTTTAATGAAAATAGTTTATACTTAGATTTTTTTTGGATTCTGGTGTACACAAGTATATTTGCACTTTAAAAAAGCTGGGCCTGGCTTGTTTTTTGTTTGTTATGTTTTTGCAAACAGGAAACTCCTATTAACTGCAAAGCTGTTTGCATTGTTTTTAGGCTAAAAGAGCCTCATGAACTCTTGCTGTTTCTCTTGATGGAATGAATAATTAACAGTATGGGCATGTTATTTTTTCTGCATAGACATCCAGTACTTAATATTTCCTGAAGTAGTTCACCTGAGGTGATAACCTGACTTTAAATATAAACCTGCAAACACTTTTTTCAGTGCTTAACCTCAGCCAATGAAATTATTTAGGTGAAGAAAGTCAAGCATAACTAAAGATATACAAAATCAGGTTATAAGTGAAATTGTTGCTACCATAATGTATGCTTTTGTTTTTTTTTAAAAAAAAATAACAGGGTTGTGAGTTTATTGCTATTAACAACTTTCTTTTACTATTATGTAATCTCAATGATTTTTTGGAAGTAATGATTCTGGGTTGTAATTTCGATGGCAATACTGTGCAGAAATCTGAATTTTTGCAGCTTATTATGCATTAATATGGAGCTAGCGATTATCTCAAAGCAGAAACAATCATTAGTGTGAGCATAAATGAACAGTGAGGGGAAACATCACAGCAGTCTGCTCCCAAATACTGATACCACCAACCATTAGTAGCTTAGAATCATCAAAAAATAGGTAGGAAGGGGTATAAGGAAGTCATCTAATCCAAGCCTATGCTCAAGGTAGGGTCATCTTTGTTTAAATCATTTCAGACACATATCTGTCTAACTTCTTCTTAAAAACTACCAAAGACGGGGATTATTCTACAACCTGTCTAAGTAATCTGTTCCAGGTTTAACAATCTTCATCTATCTTTGCTTTCAGTTACAAGTAATTCTCCATTACAGTATATTTTCCAATCTTGGATTGAGTAAAAAAGAAGTAGCGTACGTTTCCAATCACAAGAAACAAGTTAAGTGAAGACTATGTTCACTTATCCTTCTTGTCTAAGACTATGCAAAGCTTCCCAAACTGTTAAACAACTGGTTAGAAATAGCCATGAAATGCACCAGACAGCATGTTTCCACTGATACTGTTTTGGACTGATTGAAGTTCATTACCTCACATTTTTTTTTCTAAGAGGACTTCACTGTTTGACAGAAGTGTTTGACTACCTATTTAGTATCTGTTGTTGAAAAATGTATTTTTTTCTGGAGTTTATAAAAATATTAAGTATAAGTTTAAGGATTTATCTTTCTTCTTTTTTCCAAAAATATGGCAAAGGCAAGGTAAATTGCTATTTATAAGGATTACTGAAATGATTTGTACACATTTGTTCTCAGATCCTTTGTGGGAGGGATTTGCAGGTACGTGTTGCAAAATAAGCACCAAAAAATACTGAATGCATGCTAAAACAAAATACTGTAGACATAAATAGCTTTCTGTGAGACTTTCCAATAAAAATGAAACTGTTTAGATGATAATTATATTACTATTACTTTATCAAGATATTTTGAATATATATTCTGTTCTGATCATGCAGGCAGCAATTAATTCAGACATAAAACTAGACCTGTAAAACATTACTGTAGGATTAACTGATATTTCTTTCAGGAATTAACATAAGCATAATAAGTTCTCTTTCGCTGTGTTCCTCCTCACCCTAACAAGCATTTAAAATGGCAAATGATTGGGGGATCTGTTGACAGAGGATAATGATCTGAGCATTTGGATTTCCTCATTTTTAATAGTAGGTTATAGTAAAATGTGTGCTGTTCTTTTAGGGTGAAATTTTCAACTATATTAGGAATAGACCTAATTAATTAGACCAATGATTAGAATGTTTCCACATCTCATTCTTACAGTATTATTTGTGATGTATTATTAACCCAAGTATATGGCCAGTAAACATTTGACATTTTTACGAACCTTAAAGTTAGCAAGAAAATATGCGGTTTAGTAAAGCCCATACCTATATTTTGTATAGAAGGCCAAAATGCATAGAGATTGTAGCCATGGTTGAGACTGCCATTTAAAAAAAGAAAACAGGGCTTAAGAAGGAACAAAAAAGATTACCTTCCTTGCCTGAGCATTAAATGCTCCAAAGCTAATTGCTCTCTAGGGATGGAGTAACTTTATGACAATATTTTAGATAAATATTGTGACTATTGTATTAATGCTCCTTGAGCCATATACCCATATACAGGAGTTGGTAATTACTGTACCACTTGCAGAAAAAGCAAAATGCAGGGCTGTATGGTTTAGTTAATGTTTATTGTTTATGGTTCATAGCCTGATGTTAGTAGAGCTGTTAATGGAAACATAATAGTTTGCAGTGATGATGACTCAGTGGAAAGGGAACTTTTTTATTTTTATTTTGTTCTCTACCAAAAATGTGAACATGGCCAAGAGCAAATCCTTGCCTTTTGCCACTTGGCTTGTATAATGGGAGCAAAACAGTGGATCCTGGCTTCCCAGTGGGCTCAAAATGAGACCTGTTATAAGGTATCAGTTAAGCAGACATTAAGATATGTATGCACTATATTACATGCTCTTACATCCAGTGAAAGCTTCTACCTTGAGTTGACCTCATTGTCAGGGCAACAATGATCTTTTCATCAAACCTATATCTAGCCCCACAGTTTCACACACAAATGTCACACTCAGACAAGAAGGATAAGTGAACACAGTTTTCGCTTCATAGTTTCAGTTTCATAATAGTTTGGGGTCAGAAGGGACCTCAACAGATCGTCTAGTCTGACCCCCCAGCACTGGTAGGAGTACACTCTGGGATTACATGACCCCAGACAAGTGTTCGTCCAACCTCTTTCTGAATTTACCCAAGGTAGGAGTGAGGACCACTTC
>NW_017729024.1:16817655-16818027 GCF_001723915.1 Gavialis gangeticus | reverse complement strand
TGTCTACATTGAACCCCATCCTGTTACCATCCACCCACTTGACTTGCTCTTTGTGATTTAGAACATATGCTACTTTCTTACTGAATCCAGGATTGAAAAATATATTATAATGGAGAATTACTTCCAATTGAAAGCAAAGATAGATGCAGATTGCACAAGCACTAGAACAGATTACCTATACAGGTTATAAAATCCACATCTTTGGTAATTTTTTAAGGGCAAATTAGACAAATTTTTGTCTGAAATGATTTAAACAAAGATGATCCTGTCTTGAGCAGAGGCTTGGATTAGATGACCTCCTTATACCCCTTCCTGCCCTATTTTTCAATTATTTTAAGTTACTAATGGTTAGTGATGTCTGCATTTGAGAGC
>NW_017729024.1:16802196-16812655 GCF_001723915.1 Gavialis gangeticus | reverse complement strand
TATACCCCTTCCTGCCCTATTTTTCAATTATTTTAAGTTACTAATGGTTAGTGATGTCTGCATTTGAGAGCAGACTGCTGTGATGTTTCCCCTCACTGTTCATTTATGCTCACACTCATTATTTTTTCTGCTTTGAGATATTCTCTAGCTCCATAGAAATGCATAATGAGCAGTCCAGTTGCAGTCCAGTTCTATTTTCACACCTAATGTACCTCTGAAACTGAATGAAGGATTTTTCACTTCAGTATCACTGGGTACGTCTACACATGCCCCTGATTGCGTAGCTGGTACTGTGCAGTCATTTAGTACCTGCTTTAGCAATGGGTCGTTTCTGACCCTTCCGCACAGTAGCTCATTGAAACTGCACAGTAGCAGCGGCATCGTGGTTAGTGCCCGCTAATGCTACATCACTGTAGCTTGTTATGGCAACATAGCATCTCATGTGATGCACCCTCAGTGTAACAGCACCTGACCTTTGAAACTAGATGTGGTGAGCCCTAGCAACCCCACCTACCCTGATTTGCTTTCTGCCCTTCCCCCCACAACCTCTCCTTGATGTTAATATGAGTACTTGGGAAGGCTGTCTCTAGAGGCCAGAGTAGCTTCTTCCCTCCCTCTTGGTTCAGTTTTTGGGGCTTCTCAAACCCAAACGCAGGGGCTGGTAACTATCCCTGCCAGAGTTACTCTTCCTTTGTCAAAACTTATCTGTTCTTGGCCTGCACAGGCCCCAAAGCACCAGGTGGTTCCTAGATATCCCCATGACCCCCCTGTAGCCACATCCCAAGCCTCCGGTAGAAATAACAGAACACGCAAACCACTCAGTTTTAAAACTCAGATATAAACCCTTCCTTGGGTCTCAACTGCTGCAGCACTAGGGAGCTGGCTTGTTCCCCAGACTCCAAGGTACTCCTTCCTGGCAGCTGGCTCTGTCCATAGCACTTCTCCCTTCTATATACGCTTAGCCTGGTTGCCCAAGCTCAGGTGGGCTTCTATGTACCTAAGCCCCTTCCCCTTCCAATTACCTGAGCACAGCCTTTGAAAATGGGTCCAAGGGTTTATATTCACCCTTGGACCCTTCCCTACCCTTCAGTCCTTCCTAGCTGCTCAGCAGTCTGAGGCTTCAGGGTTTCAGTTTGCTTTTTCTGGCTGATGCAGAGTTCTGCCCCCGAGGGCCACAAAAGTCTTATTCTCCTGGGAACCCCTCTCTTCCCTCCTGCTTCCCTCCCTATAGGGTTAATAGCGTTGAGGTTCCTTGTTACACTCAGTTTATAGTGAATTACAGGAATGCAAACTGAAGCCATGATTTTTAAGACCAGGTGCCTGAGGTTAGGCTGTCCATATTTAAGCTTCTATAAAAAAGGCTCAGATTTAGCCATCCAAGCAACTAAGCAACTCACTGAAAGTAGCACCATGAAAAAGAAAACATCCTCAACCACCCTACTTGACTATAGGTTTGTGCATCCTTATTCATTTGTATTATAGCAATTTCTCTGTTTTTCTTTCTTTCTGTTTTCTTCCCAAAGCCAAAGGTACCAAAAATGGCTACCACAGCACTTCCCACTGAGAATTCAAACCTGTGAAATTGTGAAAGTTCTAAATATCGAAACAGAAGTCAATTTTACAGGTACATCTGAAAAAACCAAAATGTTAACATGTTGAAGCTACATTACATATATTGGCAAAAAGTCTCATGTTGTATATCACTTTAACATAAATATATGACATTTTCTAAAGCATGCATGTGCACTGATGGCTTTGAAAATGCTTTCAGAACTATTTATATAAATATTTCTAAGTCATCTTTTCTACATTGTGCAGATGTTAAAGATAGGTGCAGTAGGAATTTAAAGACTGCAACTCATAAAAAATGTAGCTGTTTGTTATACACAATAAATGGAGACCCAACAAAAAGCCTTTCAATTTCAGCATCTCACTCTCTTTCCCTTCCCCACTCATTTTTTTTCTCTGTTTTTCTCTAATATAGGATATTGATTGTGTTAGCTTGTGATTTGTATTTCATTAGAGAAACTGCAAAGGGATTGATATAGTGTTCAGTATTTGAAATCAGGTTAATTTTGTTGTAAAAGGTTATTAATAAGGAAATAGGCTTAAGTTCAATGTAGCTTGTTCTTTAATAGTCTGGAATTACTTAATAAGGGCCAGATTGTTGAAGGTATTTAGTTGTCCAAAGAAGAACACAGGAATGCAGCAAGCTTTTCATCATTTCTTAATTTGAATGGGAGTTAGACACTTAGACATTAGGGGTGCGTCCAGATGAGTGGGCATGTGCCTCTTGCACTGTCTCAAACCCCTTTGAGGTGGGGGAGGAGCAGGGGGCTGGAGATAGTGCTGGAGACAATCCCCTGCTGCCTCCAGCCTCCTGCTTGTCTCCAGCCTTGGGAGAGCAGGGGACAGCAGAGGACAGCAGGGGAATGCCTCCAGGTCTGCCTCCAGCCCTCTGCTCATTCCCCTGCTTGTCTCCAGCCTCGGGGGAGGAGGGGAAAGGGGCTGAATACAGCAGGGGACTGTCTCCAGGGCTGTCTCCAGCCCCCTGCTTCTTCCCCTGCTTGTCTCCAGCCTTGGGAGAGCAGGGGACAGCAGGGGAATACCTCCAGGGCTATCTTCAGTCCCCTACTCATTCCCCTGCTGTCTCCAGCCTCCTGAAGAGAGCTCCTTTTCAAATTGGAAAGGATAGAGAAGAGTACCACAAAGCATCAGCTGAGGACAGGACAAAATGCCTTTTTAGCTCCTGAAGGGATTGATTTGTTTAGTTAATCAAAATAAAATCAACAGATAACTTTATTACTGTGTACAAATAGGCTCACCAGGAGAGAATACCAGGTACCAAAGAGTTCTTAAACCTAGCAAAGACATGACAAGAACCAGTAGCTGGAATTTCAAGTAAAAAATGAAGCATACATGTTTAAAAGTGATGATGATTAACAACTGCCAAAATAGCTCATTTTCTGTCTTGTGAAGTCTTTAAATCAAGACTGGATATCTTTCTAGAAGATTTACTTTAGTCAAATACAAGTTATAGAATGAAATACAGAAAAATCTGGATGAAGTTCTGTGGCCTATGTTGTAGGACTTTACTCTCAATGATATACAGAAGTATGTCTAATCCACTGTCTTTTATTGTAGTGCTGTCTGTTCTGAGAATCTCCTTTAAAAGAAGTAAACTAGTATTCCTGATCAATACATACATGTCTTTTGGAGTCAGTAGCTGGCTAGAACAACTTTTCTTAGGCAACAGAAGAGAGGAAAGACTTTTGTTTCATTCTAGGTAGGTAAACAATAGCATTGAAGATCTGGCAGCAGGGTCTTCATGGTAGGCTACATAAGCATACTTGTGCCCCAGGGTTCACTGGGACACAAGCATATTCACTGTCTGCTACTTGAACTAGCTAGATTAAAACTAATTTGGCCATGGTTGCACATTGACACCAGCAATTGTGATGTGGATATCAGTGCTTATCAGTGACAGGTACCAGGCAAAAAATATTGCTAATAACCAGGGATCCTGGTTATCTCTGATTTTTAAAAATCCCCAATTTTTTATTTAAAAAGTAATGCAAAATTTTTCTGTGATTAAAATGAAATACCACTATTATATGATTTATTTTCCGTGATTAAAATGAAACAATGAAGCTCCTGAGGTCAGGTAACCCTGAGCTGCTGGCCAGGGCAGGTTTTTGTACTGCTGGGGCCACGACCGGTGCTGGCCCTGGGCTCTAGCTCCCCCTGGCTGCAGATCCGGGAGGAGCCAGGCAGGGTTATTTTGCCCCAAGTGGCACAATTTGCTCCACAACCAAGTGCATGTCTGAGCATGTGCATTAAGGCAAAAAGCCCCAGCTCAGATTTACACCACTTCTATCTGAGCTGCTGCAAGCACATGTGCTTGCATGTGTGGACATGCCCTAAGAGTGCGTCTCCATAGTTAAATACCTAAATACTAAAACTGTCCAGAAAACAGGATTTACTTTTACCATTTCAATACCTTTTGATGTTTTAGCTTTTTAACTCAGAACTGGAAATGCACGAGGGCTAATTTGTATTTGAATTGTTACTGTGTTGGTTATTTAGGGCAGGAAAAACTGAAAGGAGGGCTAGAAAGGAACTCTTCAAAGTATCAGTCTCCTTAACATAGAGGGGAAGAGGCTCAGGTGGGAGCAAGTGGGAAAAGGAAGTCTAGGAGGGAGAACGTTGCTGGTTTAAAAGCAGCACTCTTATCCTAGAGAAAACCTTTAATTATAAAGGTGCAGCAGATAGGAGTCAGTGGTAGAGATCACATTCAAAACTGGCATCTGACCACCACTCTCTTGCAGAAGAGACAAGAATGAAACTAATATTCTTTGGCTGAAACTCAAAATAAGGAATTGAGTAGTGCTAGAAGGCATCGAGGAAAACTTTTTCAAACCACCATCCCCACCATGGAAACTCCTACTGCCCACCCAAAATCAGGGTGCAGGAGAATAGGATAGAATAGAGATATTGATAGATTTGTTTTCCTGGATTCACAAATACGGACTGCAACCACTATTCCCTTCTCTTCATTCAGATGATCTTCATGTAAAAAGGTACATTTTGACTTTTGTCACCACCTGTTCCCTCTGGTTACATATCATTTTGGATGAATCCTGCAGAGCAAAGTTTGGGGCTCAGTACCCTACTGAGGTGCTAAGCTTCCTAGCCATTGTTAGGAATGCCTACATCTCTGCACCCCCTGACCTCCCTTTCAAAATTATGTATAAATCATTTTTCTTCTGAGGCAGCTAGTTAAGCAAGAACCAGATGGAAATTAGTGTAGGGTGCTGCCTTTGTGGTCTTTATTCCATTGCTCATTACTCATGAGAGAGGTTAGGGAACTTGGTGATTTGTCTGTGTTAGCACAAGATTTCCATCTGATCTTTGTAGGACTTCAAACCCATAAATGAGCAACATGTGCTATTGACTGAGGAACTTGCCAGAATTATCACTAATCTTTCTATCCCTGCTCACCCAGGGGATTGAAATAAGAGCTATGGTCAGCTGTCTGGCCACCGGTCCACATATCAGAGGTCAGATAAAGTTATCTTAGCAATGCTGCACAATAGCACACAGATCTACCACCTCCTCTTTTTTCGTTTTTCAAATCAAAGCAGGCGTAGCATGTGATTTCCTATATGAGAGCAGCTACAGCTATAAAACATCTGAAATCCTCACCCTCAATGTGAAGAAAGCAAACATGTTCAAAGCAGTCTTTTTAATACAATCTTTGGTCAGTTTTATTGCCATAGAGTACCTGAAATCATGTGTTTGCTCTTCTGTGAAGCCTTCACTAAGCTTTGTTTAGTATCACACTGCTGACCTTATCTGACAAAATCCCAGAAAACACTAGTGATGGTCAGAAATCTGCCTCTGCAGTAAATCCATCCAGCGCCTATCTACTCATCTCTTAAGCTAACCTCTCCTGGCATATTTATCCTGTGGTTATGTAGAATGTGTTTTATTATGTCTAAGACCCCAAGACTATTGGTGTCAGCTGTTTTACATTTATTTTTAAAATAGCATAGCTGACAAAGGGAACTGTCACAAACCTTCTCACCAAGTGGGAGATGTCTTGTCAAATCCCATAGGCAAACTGGGTTTTGGAGAAGTGGTTGGGAGGCCTCAGCTGGTGATAGCTGCATTTAAATGCATTGTGGAAGCTCTGCTTAGTCCTGCAGAGACAAAGGAGCTGTGTCTAATAACCACAACTTTCCATAACTAAGATAATGGTTCAGCATTAGACATGAACTTTAGGAGGAATGCAGAAAGCTTATGGTTTCTCATAAAAATATAAAATTCATTTTTCTTCCTTTAGATTTCTTCAGACTACATCTTCAGTATTCCTCTTTGCATCGCACTGTACACAAGGGAAGTGGCAGCACTGAGGTTGACACAGTGGAACCAGAAACCAGCAGACAACAGCGTAGGGTTGAGATTGACTGTACTGGTTATGCGAAGATGGCACGTTATGGTTATCAGGGCTATGCGGAATGGCAGCATTCCATTTCGACCAGTATTTCAGTGGAACAGCATTTCATTCTGAATTCTGTTTGGATTGAAAACAGCTGTTCCATTCTGTCCCGTCGAAACAGGGTTGAAACGGCAAAACTGTTTCCAAGTTTCTCCCATAGGCTATAATGGGGAAGCACAATACAGCCTATAATTTTGTCATTTGGGTCTTGATTTGGATTAAACTTGCAGGAATTGTAGCTCTTTCTGAGGGCATGAACTTGCCAAGCTTCAAGGAGATAGATGCAAGGGGTTTGGAGAAACTACATCCCAAGTTCTTCAAAGCAAACCTCATGTCACATGTATGTGTTAAGGCACAATGGAGTCAAAACTGCAGGTATGCTAGCCCCTACAGAGGCCACAAAGCCTGCCAAGTTTCAAGGAGATAGGTGCAGTGGTTTGGGGGAAACTGTACCTCAAGCTGCCGACAAGCACAACTCGTGACATGGGTGACACTGTGTGTGTGTGTTAAGGCACAGCAGGGTGAAAGCTGCAGCCCTGCTAGCCCCTGCGAAGGCCATGATGCCTGCCAGCTGTCAAGGATATCAGTGCAGGGGGGTTTTGGGGCCTTGCACCCCTAGCTGCTGACAGGCAAAACTCGTGACATGGGTGCTTGTGCAACTGACTGTGTCCATCTTGGGGCACCTGGGGATGAAAACTGCAGACCTGCTAGGCCCTGCTGCAGCCATGATTTTGGCTATAAAGGACCAACTCACAGGATCACCATAAAATTCTAGTTTATTAGATGGATGCAAAAGTCAGATCATAAACCTTGGGGCTGATCCCCTCAAACACACACACATTCATGCATACACACACACTCACAGTAGCTAGCTATGAATACTAAGCACCAGTGTCAAGATATACCCATCCCCAAATGCTAGAGTCTGCCATCAGTGGCCAGTCAGGTCTTCTTTCAGTGTGATGTTGCTTCAAAAGGAGGGGAGAGGGGGTCGCTCACTGGTCCTTCTGGCTGGACAGGCAGGGTGCTGATCAGATCAAAGAGGGTGCCAGCTTTCACCCTGCAGCACCTTAACACACACACAGTATCACCCATGTCATGATTTTTAAACTTGGAAGGCTTTGTGGCCTCCACAGGGGCTAGCATGCCAGCAGTTTTGACCCTGCTGTGGCTGAACACATACACGTGACATGCGTTTTGCTTTCAAGATTTGGGGTGCAGTTTCTCCAAACCCCCTGTGTCTATCTCCTTGAATCTTGTACGACTTCATGCCCTCAGAAGGGGCTACCATTTCTGCAAGTTTCATTCAAATCAGGCCAAAAATTACAAAGTTATAGGTTGTTTCAACTGTCCCCATTATAGCCTATGGGCGAAATGTTGAAACAGCGTCAAAATGGCAAAATGTTTCGACTTGCCTTGTTTTGTTTTGAGGTTGTTAACAGACTATATCTGTTACATTGTAATTCTGCTGTTTCAACCTCGAAAAAGTTGAAACAGTGTTGAAACAAAACTGGCGGCAAAATTTCATACCGCCCTAATGGTTATGGCACATTATAACCTGCCTGCTGTCTGATAACCCCAGGTAACCTCTCTACATTTAGCAGCTACATTCTATCACCAGGTCAGCATTCCCATCTTCCCCTGCCCCCATTTTCCCCACATACCTGTCTCATACCAATTGTCTCCCATCTCCTCTGATCCTCACTGCCATGCATTTACATTTTCACAGACTTGCATTTTGTGTATTGGCTTCTATTCCATCCAGGAGAAATCAAGATAATAGCAGGTGACTCTCCCTATGCTTGAACAAGGGTGTTTGTACCCAAAAGCTTGCAAAGAACAACTTATACTAATACTTGGCTTTTTTTTTAGTTGTCATATTTTTTCATGCAATTTTCCACTGTCTTTTAGTGTAAAAGAATAATTTTCTCACTTTTTAAAACCTTCTTTCACTAGGAACAGGATAGGTGAAGGGAAAAAACAGTTTGGCAGATGGAAAAGTATTCCCCCTCCATCTGCCACTTCTTCAGAGCTTAATATTGCGTCACTTAGACCAGCAAAAATATTTGCTAAGAAATAGGGAGGAGCCCACCAGAATGCTTTGTTGTTGCTGTTTTGCAATTCACTGATATTCTGATTTCCAGCACGCTGCTCCACACCTCAGACCATATTGCTGTACCTGCTGTCCAGTTTACTCCACCAATTGGATTTTACATAGCAAGTGAATGCTACATAAAATATATACATGGAGAGCAGAATTTCATTGCCCTTTGTGTGCTTGAATGGTACAAGTACAGTTTGGGGAAATTACACACAGTTTGTGATTCTATTATTCCTGCATGTTGAATGTGTATGCGTGTGTGTGCGTGCGTTAAGTATGCATACCTGGCTATGCTTTAGCCAATAACATGTGCATAAGTCCTGGAAAAGTGGTGGAGAAAGAGGGCTCTCCCATATTCTAGTTTTAATTGCTAAGTGGTCAGGACACTTGCCCAGGAAGCAGAAGACCCAAGTTCTAGGCCACCCTTTCATAAAGGGCGATGTATACTGTATTTACTTGAATCTAAGATGACCCCCCCCGGTAATTAGATATTATACATCAAAACATTATAAGTTTGTCATAATTTTCCATTTATAGAACCTAATTATTATAAGGTCATCTTTAATTCATCCCCTCCACTGCTTCAGGGGGGCAGACAGTGGTGGGGCAGGTAGTATGGGGAGGTTACACCCTTCTTATGACTTCTCCCCTGCCACCTCTACACCCTGCCTACTTCCTGCGGCTTTGGGCTCCCCCTTCCCTTTCTGGTCCCTCCACCCACTCCACACCTTGTTCTTACTCCAAGCTTGAAGGCTCCATCCCTGTTCTAACCTGGGGCACTGAACAAGGCCCCAGCCCAGCTCTCACAGTTCCTGTGTAGGCTGCACACCAGTTCTATGGGGCCATGCTCATTGTCCCAGGATGTAGTGTGGACAGAGCATACTGGTGCAGAGCAAGGATAAGGGGGGCAGGGAAATGGGAACAGAGGCTGTATGGTGAGGGGAAGATGGGAGAGGAAGAGGCTGAAGGGAGGAGATGATGGGGTTCAGAGGTAGTAGGAGCAGCAGCTGTGGCTACATTCCTAATGCTGTGTTGGGGCTGAAGTCCAAGGCACAGCAGCCACTTTCCCCCTCACCACCCTCATACTTGATTATAAGATGAAGGACTTTACCCCGCCCCCCCATAAGAAAAAAAATCTTGTCTTAGAACTATGTAAATACGGTATCTCTGACTTCCTAGTGTAGTACTCTAACCACCAAGCTGCAGATTAGGCATTATTCAGTGCCCTCTCTAGTTCTGAAGCTGAACTACTGCTAAATGTGAGCATTTAATAGTTATTGGTTAAAGTGGATACAGACTAGTGTGCTAGCCAGAGTGTAGCTCAGGGGCAGGCAAAATACCACCCACTGGCTGAATCTAGCCCACCAGGCACTTTCATCCAAACTGTAGGCATCCACCAACAAACTGTACCCCACCCAGCCTTTCCACCCACGAGGGTAGGAGTGAGACACCCACATAAACCCCCCACAAAACATACCTTACTGCACCTCCCTCCCATTTTGGCATGCAGAAGGGCCCGTCTGCCGACATGTAGTTTCTAGGCAAGGCTGCTGCTGCTGGGAAACCTGCTTGTTTTCCCCAGCAACCCACTCTCTCTGGGCAGGATGTAGGGAAGGGGCAGGTGTGGGGGTGGGGGTGTGGAGGGAGCATAGGGCTGGGGCTGGTGGCAGGGTAGAGCCCATGCCCAGAGGGGCAGTGGGAGTGCAGAGCTCATCTGGGCAGGGTTTGGGTGTGAGGGAGGGTGGAGGGGATGTGGGGACTCCCCACAGACTCCATTCCCATGGCGCACAGCCTCCACTGCCAGAAGTAGCAGCAGGCAGGGATGCTCAGGGCACTTGTTGCACAGCCCAAGCACTGGCTCCAGCCAGTGCTGCATGTGGGGACAAGGACAGGAACCCGCCTGGCCTCCTACTATCACTGGGGCTCCCTGTCGTGTACATGAAGCTCCCAGCACCTGTGCACCACAAAAAGAAGCCACACGCTGAAGCCGGCTGCCTTGCCTGCCCCCTACCATGCAGGTCCTGGGACTCCACAGGGAAACAGGGGCCAGTGCTCCCCTCCACTTCTGGCAGAGTCCCAGGACCTGTGTGGCAGGTGGCAGGCAAGGTAACTGACTCCAGCATGGGGCGTCTCCTGGTGGTGTGTGAGTGCCAGGAGCTCTATCTACATGGTGAGGAGCCCCAACAATAGCAGCAGGCTGGGCAGGCTATGCTTCTCACCCCCATATGCAGCACTGGCCATAGTTGCGCATCACTGGGAAGCAGCACCTGTGCCAGGCAAGAGCACCCTGAATGTCCCTGCCTGCTGCTACTGCTGGCAGAGGGAGCTGCATGCCATTGGGGAGAGTATCTGGGGGG
>NW_017729024.1:16787864-16801881 GCF_001723915.1 Gavialis gangeticus | reverse complement strand
CTTCATATATCTACAGCTCTCTGTATCTACCAGTCTGAATATCTCCAGCTCTGAATATCTCCATCATTATATATCTACACTGCTATATATCTCTAACTCTGCATATCTCCACCTTCATATATCTACAGCTCTCTTTATCTACCAGTCTGAATATCTCCGGCCCTGAATATCTCTGGCTTTATGTATGTCTCTTTCTACATATCTCCAGCTGTGCATATCTCCACAAACCTCACACACCCACATCTTGCCTCCTCAACCCCTCCAAACACATTCCTTAATCTGCCCTATGGCCCCCAACACAGCCACACCTCCTCACCCCACCACATACACATGCCCCCCCACAATATACAAGAGTAAGACTTTATTGTTTAGTTCTTATGCAATCACTTCTACATACAGTACACAAACACAAATCATGCCAAATATTTTTTGTAATAAAATTTAAATATAGTAGAGGTTTGACTTTTAGTGTACGATTTGTCCTTCTTCTCATTCCAAGATGGCAACCCTCCCCTCCCAAAAGAAGTATTTGCAGATGGCAAAGGGAGGGACTTCCAGTGGCAAAGGTCAGGGGTTAGGAGCAGGACTTCCAGTCACAAGATGGCTACCAGGGGGCAGGGCAACTGGCAAGGGTTGGGGCTACTCATGAGGCCCTCAACAACTCACCAAAATTCATTAAGCAGCCCTCCACCCAAAATACTTGCCCACCCTTGATGTAGCTGAATGTGTATGTCAAGTCTACACTTGCATGCTTATGAGTGGCAAGAGCCAAACACCCCACTTAGCATGGCCAGAAAACTGCCAATTGGGTACACAAAGTAAAATATAATTCTACCCATAGGATCTAGCAGGAAGAACTAAATAACTTGTAGTACTACAGTAAGAGGTAAAGGTTACCACCTAATATTATGAAGTGAAAAGTAAAGGAATTAGAGATGAAGAACAAGAACTTATACTATATATTCAGAGCTTACCTGATGAAAAGAATAAAGACAGACATTAGATGCATTAGTCACAGGATGACTATGAGTCACCAATGTAGAACAGATATGGAAAAAGAGCAACCAAAAAAAGTAGGATGCTAGAGGAACCATTTCCAATAGCAATAAGGAAATACAAAGTGTCATCTAAAATACTGTGTATGATTTTTTTCACCTATGCACAAGAAAGATTTGTTCAAATTAAACTGAAAAACAGCAGTAAGAATAATCAGGAGACTGAAAATCCTATTTTATGACATGAGACTGAGAGAGAGAGATTTGTTCAGCATATGCAAATGAAGGATGATAGTGGATAAAAATAGTCATTTCTGGCACAAGAACAAATGGCTATAAAATGTCAGTGAACACATTTAAACCAGAAATTAGAAAGGGACTTCTAACTGTAAGGAGGCAGAAGTTCTGGGAGAAGCTTTCTAACTAGTGTCATGAGGATGAGAATGCCCCCTAACTAGCTCTAAAATGGAGATTAATACAATTTTTAATAGGATCTTATTAATTTGGCTACCTACCATTAGCATAGGATTGACCTCAATGTGTTATAAAGTCCTTTTCATTCCTAAAATCCTATGAAGTATATTTTAGAACTATATTGTGCTTTTAAGACATGAGACCTGAAGGCCCAGAGCAGTGGGACTCCCTGGAAGCACCTTTATTTAAATTACACTCAGTGGGTGACCACAGAGTAGAATATGGTGAAATTTTGCAACTCAGACATGTTGGGGTGAAATGCTGTCCCATTATGTCAGCTTATCCATGCATATGAGTCACAAGCACCTCTACATTTTCTGAAGCGTCAGCCAAAGAGACATATTTCTTCTGCTCAGAGAGTTCAAATACTGGCATTCAGGCTAAACCCTATACAGAGACACAAACTGTAAATGATTTTTACAAAATCCATTTTCCTTTGTGTACCCAACTGTGAAATCAATCCTCCAGCACCCAAAATATTTAGCTTCCACGATGGGGCAAAAGCTCACTTATTTCTTTGGGCATTTGTGGCTGCTATTACTGCCAGGATTCAGTGTTTAATCTGTGAAGCAGACATTTATTAAGGTAGGGTGAGTAGTTTATGCCATGAGAGTTTACTCTGAATTTTAAAGTTACATAAAGGAGGTCAATAAGGCATCACTGCTTGAGACTTCTAATTCTAGAAGCTTCTAGCTCTCAGATTAAACAAATTATATTAAATACATTAAACACTCATTGAAATCAGTGTGAACAGGACTGAGTCATGCCTGTGCTACAGGTATCCAATTCTTTAATATTTCAACCATCTTTGAATTGAAAAGGATTCAGCCAGTGGACCAGGAAATGTATGCAAATGTACTTTTTCCTGCACTATATCTTCCTCCTGCAATATATAAAGGGGGCAGATGACATGTCAGAAACTTAAACCTAAACTTCTGCTCATTAGCCCTGTCAGAGTGTAATTTTTCTCCCCACTTTGATTTATAATATTCTTGATTTTACACCTTGGGATAATCAAAACCCTGCCATAGTTTACTTTCATAATATCTGGACAGCTCACTTACACTTTGGATAACTTTCTGTGTCTCTGTTTTACTACTTAATGCTTATTATACCCTGAAGTTACTTGGATCATTTACTACAGAATTTTCTGATCTCTTAACAACTTTGAGATGTTCTTTTGAGAACTATTTGACAGTCCAAGACTGTAATCTTTACATTGACCCATCTGCTTTGGGAGTTTGCAGTTGTCTCACAGCACTACAATGCTTAGCATTTTATTAGCTCATTATTTTTTCTGCTCAGTCACAGCCCCAGTGTAGATTTATACACTAACATACCATGTTTCATCTTTTTAAACTGGAATTTCATAGTCTTACTGGTCAGAAATGACTTTTTTTTCTTTCCATTATAGTTTGATAGTTTCCCACTGTATACTGTTGAAACAGTGAATAATCATAGATTCATAGAAAAGTAAGACTGGAAGGGACCTCAAGAGGTCATCTGTTTCTATATAGTGTTCAAGGCAGAATCATCTCTTTCTAAACTATGCAAGACAAATGTTTGTCTAACGTAGGAATGCTTAATACCTAAAGAGGTTGTGAAATCTGTCAATCTGTTCAGGTGCATAAATTAAGAAGTTCTTCTTGATATCTAACCGAAGTCCATTACTATTCTTCCTGTCGTCTGTAGACATGGAGAACAACCAATAACCAATATTTTTTGGAACAACCCTTTATGTGTATGAAGACTGTTACCAAATACTTCACCAGTCTTCCCTTCTCTAGATTAAACAACATGAGTTCTTCAAAACTTTCCTAATTTGCTATTGTTTTTGCTCTTCCTGTGATTGCTCAGGAGTGGATCTGGCTGGGCAGGGAAAAGACCTGCTTTCCCCACTGTCAGATCTATACCCCAGGTCTGACTGGGCCTTCTCCACTCAGACCGGGTCCTCTGTAATAATGGAGGTGGGGAGAAACGGGTCCGTAAGAGCAGAGAACCCCGACTTTGCTGCTTATGGAGAAGCACTCCGAGATTGCCCTAGAGCCCCTGTTCAGGGTGGCAGGAGAATACAACCATCTTCAGCTACCTGTATTCTTCTACCACAAAGGTAATGGACTGTTGCTTTATTGTGGCAGGCATCTATTGCCATCTTTTGTTGCATCCCTCATTTTCTTTCCATGTGATGCAACGAAGGGTATCAATGTGTATTTGCTCAGCATTTGTGCTGCCATAAAAATCTTTGTGGCAGCATAAATGAGAGCAGACAACATCTGTTGTGAGGTCCCACAAGTTCTTAAGAGTGGAATCACCACTCCCATGAATTGTGAATTCCCCCAGGAGTTGAGTAGTAATTACATACACAGACACTAATTAGTATGCAACTAGGTTTTGTGGCAACAGTATTATTTTGTTGATTCATTTTCAGCTTGTGATCCATGGTAACCAGATTCTTTTGTCCAGTACTGTAGCCTGGCCAGTCTTTCTTCATTTTGTGTCTGTACATTTGGTTATACCTTCCTGAGAGTAGTACTTTGCACTTTTTTCTCATTAAATTTAATCCTATTTAAATTGATACATTAGCAAGTTCTTTTGAAATCTTAATCATGTCCACTAAAATGTCTGCTGACCCCCCCCCCCCACAACCTTGGTGCCATCTATAAATTTGATAATGAAAATGAATGTGCATTTATTAAACTGTCAGCCAATACTGTGCCTGGATCAGACTCCTCTGATGCCTCCTACATTTGACTTTGAGCCATTAATGCTTTCTTTGAGCACAATTATCCAATCAGTTATATACTGACTTTATAGCAGTTTCATCTAGACCTCCATAAGCATCAGTTTAACTGCATAACGATCACTCCACTACTTCTGCCACCCTACACATGCTTCTTAAAATTTCATTTGACATCTTATTTCACAATTTAGGACCTATGACTGAATCTCCATTTCACAAAGTTTATGATTTAGTGCAGCACTTGTGAACTGATCATTTTCCTCCTTCCCCTGCCCCTTCAATGTTAGTTCCTTTTGTTATTGCAAACAAAAGGTAGAAATGTGATTAAGACCTCATTCCTTCAAGGAGCTCCATATGGACTTCAGAATGACTCTAGTTAGGTCCAAGGGTCTACCTATGACAAGCTTGCTATAGGACTTGCTCATAAGACACAGCTTCAGTATAAGATTAAACAAACAAATAACCCCGCCTCCCCCCACAATCAAACCAAATTCTGTTTGCTTAAAAAAAACAACCCAGGATTTAAATTTTGTGAAACTATGGGACTTAAATAGAAATAAATTATCTTTAACATTATCTAATTGGAACCACCTGGATAATTTTAGAAATGTGAATTTCCATGCAGGCCCAGACTGAAGGCTCATCAAGACAAGTGCTGCATGTCCAACAGTAGCCAGGACTAGATACAGGCAGTCTTTGACTTACAATGTTTCAAGTTACAACATTTCACACTTACAACATTTATAAAGTGACATCCTGCTTCAACTTTATGATGTCAGTTTCGACTTACAACACTTGATCCAATACAACGCCATGCCAGCAAAAAAGTTTTCTGCGTCACTCATCTCCCTGAAGAACATCTGTCCAAACTTCCTTGGACACTTCCTTTAAGAAAGCAGACAAAATTCCAGAGAAGACTCCAGCCAAGAGCCCATCAAAAAGTTCAGCAAAATCACCTCAAAAAAGTCCTTCCAAATCAATGTGATTGCTATTTACAATATAAATATATTAATGTAGCTATATTACTCATCTATAATTTAATCAAGTACAAAATTCTGGGGTATTTTTGATGAAAACAGAGTATCAGGCCTTGGTTCAGGAACCAATCCCCCATTTATAACATTGTTTCTTATGAGAAAATTGGTTCCGAGTTATGTTTCAAATTAAGATGCGGTTTTCAGGAACCAGTTGTTTCATAAGTCTGAGGACTGCCTATACTTTAGAGGAAGATAACAGCATTGAGTAGGCTATTCCACATCCTTCTAGCCACCATTTTTGTCTTACCATTATCTCCAATAGTTATATTAAGTTTTGAAGTGTAAGACTTAAGTTCACTGTCAAAAATCTCTCCCATCTTTAAGTATAACTATGAATATATTTTATATTTACATATTCAATACCTTAAGTTTTTAGTTTTAGCAGCTTCCTAGGGTTACATACAATTCTTAAATTCTGAGATTTTAAAAACTTCTCAATAATTATTTGAAAAAGAAATTAATACAAAAGTAGAATAAAGCCAATACAAATTGTTGGATAATTTGCTGGAAAAATAGGATCTTGTTCTTATATGATTCAACATAGCATTAGTCTTGTCAAATGTATTTGTTGATCATTAGTTGTAAGAATCACTAAGTGACCTGAGACTGAATGACAGTCACATGTTAAATGTGTGCACAGGATACCTTCTGGTAATAAAAAAAGCACCTTATAGAATTGTAAATAATAGCATGTTATCATGACAACAGCACTACCAAAAAGGTATTAGTGGTATACACAGAAGACAGCGATAGCAGCAAAGAGAGCTAGATAGCTTCACCATCACATAACAACTGGTCTTTCAGTTAAGTGACTAGATCTCAAGAGACGATAGATTTTTGCTTCTAAATGTCACATTACTAGCTATAGGTACAGAAGGGTAACTGAAAAGAAGAGAGTTACGCAGCAGAGACTATTAGGTACAAGCTCTGATACTAATAAAACAGGATCATATAGGACTATGTTAATCTAAACCATCCCTATTTTAATGTTTTTTGAGTGAAAGCTCTAGAGATAGGGATGCTAACATAGGGTTCCTATTATATTAAATGTTATACTCTCAAGTGTATTACTATAACATATATTACTAGGATGACCATAATGAACATACTAGTAAAACTAAATGAGTTTGATCCAGTTTAAAGATTATTTATTTTATCATCATTTGGGTAGAAGCCTGTTTGGTGTTGCTGTTAGTGACCGTCAGCAACAGTCAAAGATTTGGAACTATGAGCATGCAAACTGTTTGACCATCTGCCTTGCTTAACTGCTACTAGGAGACACAGTAATGATAAAAGCAAATAACCAGTTAACTTCTTATTTGCATTAGAAATCCTGAATATTGCATGTACAAATTAGACACACACACACACACACACACTTCTCACATGCATAAATTTTGGAAAATCTGATCCACAGCATTTAATAAAGAGCACTGTACAGGAGATGGGTCATGAGACTGGAAGTAAGGAAACCTAGATCCATCTCCTGGCCTTCTGGCCTACCAACTGTAACTTTGGACAAGTCTTTTTACCTATCCGTAACTCTTTCCCCTCCCACACTGCTTTCTCTAGTTATACCGATAGCTCTTTGAAGGCATTTACACACCCATGGCTTCTTGCTTTATCCAGGATGGCCTCAGGCCCACTCCAGTAACCCATGCCTGTTATGTAGGCTGCAAGCCTGGAAATAAGCTAGTAACCCACTACAGAGTTATCTCTAGTAGCTGGGGAACTGTAGTTTCAAGAATGCCACAGAGGGATATTTATATCTGGGTTTGTAGAAATGCCTACAGAATGTCTGTGGGAATGGCTATTCCCAAGAGCATATTTAGGAATATCTTGGCCAGGATATACTGGTGGTGTGGTGAAGCTATGTTCCTGAAGTCAAGGATCATTTCATACTTGTAGTCTTATAGCACCATTGGGTGATATAATACAAGGGGCAACAGCTTGTATGGAGGACTAGATCCACCTCCACGAAGGAATACTCTGCACTGGTCCAGACCTGCAGGGAGTGAACCAAGAAAGCCAAGGCTGTGATGGAACTCCAACCAGCTATAAGTATCAAAGACAATAAAAAGTCCTTTTTTTAGATCTGTGGGGAGCCAGAGGAAAAGCAAAGGCAATGTTGGAGCCCTGCTAAGCCAGATGGGACAACTGACAGCCGCCACCCAGGAAAAAGCCAACTTGCTAAATGGGTACTTTGCATCAGTCTTTTACCAGTCCCGTGGGATGCCCCTGCCCATTACGGGACAGGGAGGCCCAGGTGAGGGAGATTCCTTAGCCTCCATCAATGCTGACCTCATAAAAGAACACCGTGAGATGCTGGATACTTTCAAATAAGCCAGCCCTGACAATCTACACCCCAAGGTACTCAAGGAGCTGACTAGCATCATAGCTTATCCCCTGGCACACATCTTCGAGAACTCCTGGTGCTCTGGTGAAGTGCCCAAAGATTGGAAGAAGTCCAATGTGGTGCCTATCTTCAAGAAAGGGAGGAAAGTAGATCCGGCTAACTACAGGCCCATCAGCCTGACCTCTATCTGGGGAAGGTCTTAGAAAAGATTATCAAAGAGGCCATCCTTAACAGACTAGCTGATGACAACTTTCTGAGGTATAGCCAGCACGGGTTTGTTGCTGGTAGGTCTTGTTTGACCAATCTTATTTCCTTTTATGCCCAGGTGACCTATCACCTGAACAAGAGAGAAGAGATTGATGTAGTATATCTTGAATTTAAAAAAGCCTTCAATCTGGTATCCCATGATCTCCTCTTAGCAAAAATGGCTAACTGTGGCCTTGGCCTCACCACGATCCGCTGGCTGGGGAATTGGCTCCGTAGTAGGACCAAGAGGGTGGTGGTTGACAGAAGTCAATCGTTATGGTGCACTATGACCAGTGGGGTCCCTCAGGGCTCTGTCCTTGGGCCTATACTATTCAACATCTTCATTAATGATGTGGACATTGGTATCAGAAGCAGACTGGCCAAGTTCGCTGATGACACCAAACGCTGGGGTAAAGCATCCATACCTGAGGACAGGAGGGTGATACAGGCAGACCTTGACAGGCTCAGGAAATCGGTGGATGAGAACCTGATGGTGTTTAACTCTGAAAAATGCAAGGTTCTCCACCTTGGGAAGAACCTGCAGCATGCTTATAGGCTCGGCCGTGTTACGCTGGCTAGCATTACAGAAAAAAAGGACTTGGGGGTCATTATTGACTAAAAGATGAACATGAGCCTTCAATGTAATGCTGCAGCTAGTAAAGTGAGCAAAATGCTGGCTTGCATCCATAGATGCTTCTCAAGCAAATCCCAGGACGTAATTCTCCCATTGTACTTGGCCTTGGTGAGGCCGCAGCTGGAGTACTTGTGAGAGAGAGAAGGAGCTAGCAGGCTCCAAGGCTCCCAGGCTAAGCAGAGGGTCCGTGGCCCCAGGTCCGCAGCCCCAAGGAGCCCAGCAGAAATTCCCCTTGCCCAGGTGTGCTGCGAGGGGACGGGCCGATATTTCCCCCGCCGGTAAAAAGAAGAGTCCGGGACCGGAAAGCGGCAACAACACAGAACCGGAAAGAGGAGGAGGAGCACGCCGGTGCACACTGCAGGGAACGCTGAGAGCAACGTTAAGAGCTAGTAGGAGCCTCTGGCAGAGAGCAAAGCCCCAGAGGGGTTTCGGAACCCAGTTTACTGGCCCCTGCGGAGAGCTGGCTGAGCCCGGCGGGAGATGGGTACCGTAATAACCGTAATAGAGGGGCACCTTGACTTTGGGGTACCGTATTCCCTGTAATAGGTGCACAGTCCAATAGGAAACTTAAGCTATTGAAAAGGAATCTCATCAAGCCCTACAAAGGGGTTGGCTTGACCCCTCAGAGAGCCAAAAAAGGGGTGCTTGACCCCTCAAAGGTCAAGTTTGAGTTGGAGGGTGGCTGCAGATAGCTGGAGCAGTTACACAGACCAGGAGAGTCGTCTCGGTTGTCGTGTTTGCTTTGATTGACCTTTCTTTTGTTGATTATCTGGGAGGAACTAAGGATACGTGGCCAGACCAGCCAGCTAGCCACCACCCGGTGGAACGGGCGAGGGTGTAGGGGTAGCGGAGCCCTCAGAACTCGGGACCTTGCGAGACGCCGGGAGACTCATAATTGGATTGCACGTGAAGACATCTGAACCAACTCCATTAATATCAAGTTGTGGCAGGTGAAACATACACGTATGACACCCCAATTCTAGCTAATGACACCCTAGGCAAGAGGCAGGCGGCGTCCGTCAGGTCCCCAAGGGACGGCAATACTCAACAGTACTGCATCCAGTTTTGGGCTCCACAATTCAAAAAGGATGTGGTGAAGCTTGAGAGTGTACAGAGGAGATGCACATGATCAGAGGTCAGGAAAACAGACCACATGATAAGAGGCTGAGAGCTATGGGACCCTTCAGCCTGAAAAAGCACAGGCTCAGGTGTGATCCGGTGGCTGCCTATAAGTTTATAAGGGGTGCTCACCAGGATCTAGGGGGTGCTCTGGTGAACAGACGTTCCCAAGGGATGTCAAGATCGAACAGTCACAAACTCCTCCATGACCATTTAGGCTGGACATAAGGAAGAACTTCTTTACTGTCCAAGCTCCCAAGGTTTATAATAGACTACTGCCGGAGGTGGTTCAAGCTCCTACTTTCAACACCTTCAAGAGACATTTGGATGTTTATCTTGCTGGGATCCTATGATCCCTGCTGACTTCCTGCCCCTGGGGCAGGGGGCTAGACTTGATGATCTTCTGAGGTCCTTTCCAGCCCTAATGCCTATGAATCTATGGAAAAAAACCTCCAAACTTACTGTAGCATTATAACTAGATTGGATTTTAGATGTACATAAGGGATAGCATGATACTATCTTATGATATTTTAAAATGAACTTTCTTTTGCTCTTTTGTTTCCATGTTGTGTTATGTAAGTTTCCTGATAGAACATCTTCATGGAATAAAAAGAAGAAACTGTTTTTATGTTCTTTCTTTTAAAATATACTGTGCTAATTTTCCCAATGTAAAATTGCTAAATTTGATAGTTAAAGGTAATAGGCTGCATAGGAGGAATCAAAATATAAATGTTACCTACAACACGCTTTCGTTTTATTAGTCACAGAAACCAGGCATTGTTCTAAATATACTCAACCTGTAAAAATCAATAACATCTTAATCTCATCAACAGAAGTCTGATAAAACTCTATAGCTAAATTAATATCATGGTTTCCATGTTGCAGTAGAATAGTAGTGTTGTTGTAATATATGCAAAGGGAATATGTTTGAAGTAAAGTTTGTTGGGTAATATCTTTTATTGTATGAGTAGTTATTGTACAGCTGGGAAATGCTAGACAAGCTTTTGGATACAAAATGCCCTTCTTCCAGTCTGAGAAAGCAGCAAACCCAGATTAAGCTAAATACCAGCTAAAACAATGACTTCTGAACTCTATTTTGTAAATGAAAATAGTCACTTAAAGAAAGGGAAGAGGCGGTAAAGCTGTGAAGTGAAAAAGCTATGTAGTTGGAAAATTATGTGGCATCTGATATCCTTCCACAATGTCAGTGTAACAGAGCACCAGGGCAGGTCCCTAGTATCCATATTACTGTCTTCCCAGATACCTGCATTGACCTGAGAATCCACGTAGCTTCCTCCTCAGCAGACATCTGACCAAGAGCCAGGTTGAGTCATCACTGACAATCCTCCACCCTCTGAGCTGGACTTCCCTTTTTTATCCCACTCCTGCAGACCTGGCATTGGCTGTAAGCATATTTTGACAGAGCTGACACAGGTCAGCAACTCTTAAAACCCCTTCCTTGCCAGGGACTAGCCAGTCCATGCGATCACAGGGAAACTAAATTGATTAATGAACTATTTGCTATGTACTAGGGCATGAATTATACCTGGGAATGATTCATACTAAATGGAAACTGGTACACAGCTTAGCAGTCAATCTGCTTAGAAACACAGCATGTGCACCCATCTACCTGATGTTCTACTCAAACTTCTCAGCTAAACATAGAGTCCTATTCAATGTCCTTGCCCTGATCATGAAAACTGTTCACCACTGGACCTAGCTATGTGAGCAGAGCCAAGGCTAGATACTACATTGGTACCAAGAAATATATTCATTTAGCGCAGCAAAAAACCAAGTGTACAAGTATTCAAGCAAGTTTTCCCCCAGAAAAAAAACCATGGCAGTTCCACCGACTTCTCAGCTGCACAGTGATTTCCAGAGTCATGTGCAATAATTCAGCATATGACAGGGCATGCTTCAGTCATCCAGTATTCCAGGAATGTGTGTTTCTTGCTCCCTGAACCCTGCCCCCCCCCAACTCCAGGGAGTCTTAACGCACCAAACAAAACAAAACTGACTAGTCTTCTTGGCAGTGGAAACAGAAGAGCTGCATTTTGGTTTTGAAGTCTCAGGGTGAAGGTAAGTTGTGGAAGAGGTGGGAGGGTGTCTTTGGTGGATGCGGTTCCCTAGGAGGCCAGTCAATCTTTACCTTCCTCTGCACTCTCATGTCTTGGGAACCTTGAGATGTGCAACTCCCACAAGACGTTTGCACAAGATGAGCATGACACAAATTGACAGACTGCTGGATTCCTGCTGGAATGAGTGTAGTGATATAAGTTATAATTTGGAGATTCTCCCCAAAAGGAGACTGAGGGAGCTAGGACTGTTCACATAGTTCCTCAAGGACCAGCTAGTTAGGAGTCAGAGAGAGACTAAAGGCTTACAGAGAATCATCTACTGCTTCACAACAAAACGTGGTTTTAGTTCTTTCTTTATATGCTTCCAAGTATTGAACCCAGTGATCAATACAATGAGTAGTACTTGTCCCTTTTGTATTTGTAATGTTTAGATCGGAGCATCACCACATTTCTAAAGGCACCAGATAAAGAATTTCTGTACAATAGTTGTGAAGCTTTTGAGCAAGAGGGACCAATTGCCAGCAACTCCTAAAACCAATATGTTTCATCAGTTTTTGATGCACTAGATCCACAAACCATCTTTGTAGAGTCTTTTCATGGATTATTCAATTAAAGATGCAAGTAAACAAACATTTAGGACACCTCACCTCTAGCAGCATCTTTCTGTTTGTTTCCTCTAAAAGGACTCTCTAGTAGTACATAAAGACATCTAGCACTACTTATCCCCAATTGGGCAAATATCTGTGTGTTGCATGTCCCTACACTTTATGCCTTTATTGCAGAATTGGTTCAGCTATAAGTACGGCACCCTCACTGCAAAAGCTCAACTCATAATAGCACCATTGCACAGATCTATTCTTGCCTATATCCTACTAGAAATATAGCCTAGTATAACACATAGGGTTTAGAAGTGTATTAAACTGAGCTAGTTTTTTAACTAATTTTCAATGTATTGTGGAAGAATGTGTGCCCTTTTGTCTCCTCTGCATTAATGCTATTAACTTGCCAGTGCAGTAAAATAAATTGCCAGTGATAAGTCAAAAAGAGGGCTTGGTCTAGTTACACTAAATGCTTTTCATGAAGTGAGGGTTGCAAAGATGAGAATCATGAAACACGGTTTAGAAGCCATTGCCCTGATCAGATGGAGTGTTTGACTAATGAAACCGCTTGGCTAATGAAATCATACATGTTCACTGTATAAGTTATTGAGCAGTTGAATATGAAGATGCAAGCTGTAATAGTATTAGAATGACTATGCTGAATAGATACTCTGAAGCATACCTACAAGCATAGTGGTATGTCTGTATCATGCAGCTATAGCATAACCAACAGGGAGCACATGTCCTCTGCATGAGGAAGCAAAGGACACCTGTGCATTGTGAGAAACCCCATTACTCCAGAAGCAGGTTGCTTGTGCTCTCTGGAAGTTGGCTACAGATGAGTGGCTAACCATGGTGGCACTGGCAAATTACAATCTCAGATCCAGCGTGGTAGGGTTTTCCAGTGCAATTATATAGTTGATTATCTACAAGTGAAAAATATTATTCCTGAAATAATTGCAGGCCTTAAAAAATGAGGAAGAGGAGGGAGGGAGCTCATCAACTATGCTGGTTCCACCAATAACACAAGCACATAATCCTCTTTCCCACAATGATGAACATGGGAGTCTTAACTATAAAGAATAATGCTATATTGTTCTTGTGGCCTTCATTGACTACAGAAGGAGATTCATTAACACCAGTATAGGATTCACAAGCAAGATGCCAGAGTATTCTAGAGATCTGGCACTTGCAAACTCAATTTAGTCTATTCTCTACTGTCCTGGCTTATGAACCAGTAGCTTGATGCAGGCACTCTTGGCACAGCTGGGTTTAATTGCACACTAAGTTGTTACAGAATTGTGGTTAAATATATATATATATGGATGATTAAAGTCAAGATGGTGCTGCTTACAAAAAGTATTTGGATGCCAATGTCTACAATGCCTGCCACGTTACTGAAGCATCCTCTGCACATTTGTGAGGAAGGGGTGGAGAGCTTTATCTGGGAGTGTGATGATGTCAGTACTGGTTTATGTACAAGAAGCAGGCAGCCAGAAAAATGCACCTGTGATAACAAGTCTGAATCCAAAAGAGCAAAGGAAATCAGGGATGTCCTGTGTGCCCATCTAATTGCTTTGCAGGGGAAGTTATCAAAATGATGTAAAATATTGGCCAGGGGTAGCTATCATTCTGGATAATGTGGCCATAGCTTCAAAGCACTATTTTAGTAAGTCTGTGCTAGTCAGTGTACCGCGTATTATAAAGATCCCCTGCAAAAAGCAACAATACGTTACATG
>NW_017729024.1:16770358-16782864 GCF_001723915.1 Gavialis gangeticus | reverse complement strand
GAATCCAAAAGAGCAAAGGAAATCAGGGATGTCCTGTGTGCCCATCTAATTGCTTTGCAGGGGAAGTTATCAAAATGATGTAAAATATTGGCCAGGGGTAGCTATCATTCTGGATAATGTGGCCATAGCTTCAAAGCACTATTTTAGTAAGTCTGTGCTAGTCAGTGTACCGCGTATTATAAAGATCCCCTGCAAAAAGCAACAATATGTTACATGAAACAATGGAATTAGTCTTTTTGTTCTCCTTTCATCCTTGCCCCACTTGGCTAAAGCAAAACTAAAATTGAGTTCAGTGTCTAAATTGCCCTCTTTCATGGACTGAATACCATGGTATGCAAGAGGAAAGCTCCTTGGAACAAGTGACATCTGACTAAACAGCCTTTCATGACCTTTGTTGTCTACATTACATCATGTGACCGCAAGATGGAATGTGTTCCCCAGCACTCTAGTCTACTAGAAGTCTTACCTTCTCCATCTGCTTGTTGTGCTTTAGAAGGTTCCTCACCTTGTTGAGAAATTCCCTGTGTATCATATGCACCTGCTTATGTCTGCCCCTTTTCGTTCAGTAGTTATCACCACTCTTGCTGACAATCAGAAATATTCACAACAAGGAGAGATGAGTAGATGCATTTGAAAAGAATAACAACAAAAAAGTAATTATTTTCTCCTTCTCTCCAAAAAGAAAGAGTTCTTGGATCATAAACAATAATGAGTGTGCTATTTCCAATGTTTTACAGTTATGCTGACTGTGCGAGTAAAACCACCTTGTAAAATACAATATGTACATTTGCTCTTGCCTTTGTCCTTGAATGTGCAGTCACATTTTTCTTGCTTTCATAATTGCATCTGCCTTTACAGGTTTTCACTAGCAGGATCAAGCAGTATGATGTTTCTTCAGTGTTCATCTGAAAATACATCTACACTGCACAATGCAATGCAGTGCAGTGCTGCGATCCCTGAGTTAGCTTGGGTACTGAAGCATTCAAGGCACAGTAGTCCAGAAAACCATACAAGTTATTTTTTTTCTGATGAAAAGTAGCTCAAAACTCCATGTTACATAGCCTAGCCTGCTTCCAGGACCAAAGCTGGCTCATTTAGAACTAGCTCAGGATTCTCTATATTGCATCACATTATGCACTATAGGCAAACCCGGAAACTTTGAGGGTGGTGTCAAACCCACAGCATGGAACATGGGAAATGAACAAAGCCAGTTCCCCTTTGAAGATGTGGTCCCCTGCTGTAGAGATATGTTGCATAAGAATTTCAGAGTATCTGTTTATATCATCTTTGTTTAGAGAAATGTTCTGCATAGTGAGGGTGGTCATGTGTTCAATGTCCCATACCTATAAATTGGTTGCCTTGAGTCATCTATTTTTACTATCCTCTCTGTTCTGCAGCAAAGTATGAGTAGTTGCCAGGACATTATAAGTGGTTAGGATGCTATTAAAAACAATTTAGTACAAACAAGTTTGTCAGGATGATGTTCTGGCACTTGACCTTGATGTACCCAATTGATAGAGCCTGACTTGGGCCCACCTCCTCTCTCTTAGGCAAAGTTGTGGGTGCCAAATCACAGTTCAATATTCAGACTGATGCTGTATCAGTGCTGTCCTTGGAATTGGGAGATGCAAGTTTGAACCCTTTCATGCTGATGAGGACATTGAGTACTTTCTTTGCAAGTATTTTAAACATTAAGGGCATTTTTACATATGCTTGGGGGGAGGGATGGAAGGAGGAGAGCAGTGCTTTAGAGTGGCGCTCCAAAACTCACTGTAAACCACTACCATGTCTTGTGTATCAGTGTCCCTGTGCTTTAAAAAGGTGGCAGGGTCACCTGAACTAAAGCATGGAGATGCTGATACACAAAGATGCAGGAGGCTGCTGGAGCATGGTAATTGCCATGGTCCAGCAGACTCAATAGAGTCTGGTCTGATCCATTGATCCTATTTAGTGAGATCATCTTTCTGGTGGTAACCACCAATCCTCCTGGTGTATGCATCAGGGCCACCCAGACCTTTGATGCATATGCCTGGGCAGGAATTTTTGGAGGAGTGGAAGCTGCCCAGACCTTCTATCCTGCATTTAAAGCCACTGAAGCGTAATCCAAAGACCAGACTGGGTACAGATGTTTGGTGCTTCCATGGCTGTTGTTGTATAAGTGTCTAGGAATTGAACCCAGAACACTGATTCTACCACTGAACCACAGGGGACTATGGATCATCTTTCTATAGCATATCATTCAGTTTTTTTATTCTATTCTGGGGATTGGGTGTCCAAAAAAGCTTGGCATTCCAGTGCATGCTAAATAGACACTTAAGACTCTATCCCCTTTCTCTTGAACAAATCCAGTCCCTTCCAGTGCCAGCTTATCAAAAATATTGTGGCATTATTATGGGTCCATATCCCCAAAACAGAGGTCTTACTGATATCAGACCATTGTTACTTAGAAGGCTCATATCAGTTTCAGGCCAGTACAATGCTGGGATCGTTAAACAGACTCCAACTTTAAAAAAAAATGTTGTGGATGCAATAGAATTGGAGGAGGTAATGAAGTATAAAATCCACACCAGCTTATTTATAGTACAGAGGAAGCGAGGAGTTAAAAATAAAGAAAATCTAGCCCAGGTGGAATTGTTGTGTTAGATAGGAGATTTAGAATCATGGTCTTGATTAACTATCATTCATACTGAAAAGAGAACAGATTGCATTCCTGAGATAAAACTAAATCCAAGCTCAAGCCTACATCCTGAGATCTGCCTACTGAATTATGTGAGATGCAACATTTGTTTGACAATAGCCTGTCTTGAGAGAGAGCTGGCTCAATAGATAAAGATATTGCTGAACAGACCTTGTGGTTGGTTCCAAGAACACTTAGAGCTCACACATCATATAGGACCCTCAAACCAAGATTAGGCCCAATGAATAGTTTGAAAAACAAACTAACTCTTCATGGAAGACGCACGTTGTGAGGAGTATCAGGGCTGCATAAAAAAATATTCTGCCCGCTGTGTACAACCTCTAATGATACCAACAGGTCTGCACAATAAAGAACTTGCAATTAATGCAATATCATGTAAGACCCTATAGTTTTCTCTACCTCCTTCTCTCTTCAAACAAACACAGAACACGCTTTACCTGCCATGGAAATATAAGTGCAAAGCCTGTTTTCTTTGTCCTAAACTCAGAGAGGACAGCATTACAGCAGAAGCTACTTTTCAAAAAAACAAAAAACAAAGAACAACAACAACACCGCACGAGATTTTTCAAGTGATTTTAAACTCTTTGATAGCACAATTTAGAAAATGTTTGCATTGGAACAAAGTTGTTTAAAATGTGATAACTAAAATATTTTAGTTAACATTATGTTAAACAGGACTGCATCTAGTGTGTGTGTGTGCTTTTATATATATATATAAACCTAATAATTCATGGGGGAGAGAAGGGAAAATATTTGCTGGCCGTATCTGTATATACTAGATACAATCCTGTTTAACGTAATGTTAACTAAAATATTTTAATTATCACATTTTAAACAACTTTGTTCCAATGCAAACATTTTTTTATACATCCTATATATATAGGATGGAAAAAGAAACAAAAACAAAACCAAAACATTTTCTTGGGAAAATGTGTTTTAGCCATTTTCCATTTAAATTCCTGCCCCGTCACATGGTAAATATACGACCATGCCTACAAAAAGCCCTCTTACCCTGGCTTTGTAATTGCCAGGAATCTATCAAGTTCATTCCCCTGCTCTTGCAGGCAACCATATTTCATCCTTTTGTAACCCATTTTAAGAAGTTTGATGACTACAGTTTTCGTCCCTACTTTTCTTACATCCATGGGATGTTTAATGGCAGGAAAAAAATATTTAGCACAGCAGGACACAGATGTTCATATATTTCCATGATAATACTCATTAAGAATAAAAGCAACATTCCCTCATTTCAGGGCAGTGCCCAGCATAGGATATATGTTAATGTGCCATTTCTGCTCCCTAATTTTGACATCAGCGGTAGCAGACAGTAGATGAGCTCACAGGCCTATTTCTAGTGTGAAGGCCTTTCATGCACACTGTCAGTGAAGGATAAGTGTAGCACAATGGAACCCATCAAGCCCTTTCTCTGGCCTCACTAACCTACCAACACACTCCTTACCAAGAAAGGAGGACAGAGAGAAAAATGAAACCTTCAGAGAGAACTCATTTGACAAAAAAGTTCTCAGACATATCAAAGCAGGTATAAGCTGGTCATACCAGAGGGTGAGGAGTGAATTCTAGCCACAAATGCTTGATTGTAGCCACTTGATATTTTACGTTATCTCTTTTTTAATACAAAATCATCATGGAGCAACATTATATTAAATAATTCCAAGATGTGCAATATCCTCATTGGAAAGATATATATTCTTCTCTGGTACTACTCTCAACTGATTTTCCAAGTTGCACAGAACACCTATAGCACATTTCTAAGTAATTTAATCTTCGCCTTTCATTTGGTCTTCCATACATATTCTTGCCACATGTAGAATGATTTTTTCCTACCAGAAATGTTTACTGAACTATATCATGAACAAGCCACGCACATTGTAGATGTGGATGAATGAATTTCATTCTTTCTTCTTCTCTTCTGTACCTTTTTTGACAAGCAATTCATTATATCATCTTCAACTTAACCCTCAGATCTGCTATTTCGGTGCAAAAAGTGTATGTACTTAAGAAGGGGAAGACACTTCTAAGATGTCCTACTATTTACACATCATGAACAGAGATGAAAGTAATGTGGATGGGATTTAAAAAAAAATCATTTTCATCTCTAATTGCCTAGGCAGCTTGGCAAATATACAAGCTGGCAGAGCCTACACCATTAGAATAAGACTCTTGATATAGTCCCCACGTGCACAAACAAAGCAATTGGGTTTCCCATATAAATTAACTGATTTTTGAGATTTGTGTCTCCAAAGCGATTTTAGTAGTAGTTTTAGGAACATAATTATACATTTGTATAAGTTAATCTATATTTTTAAATAGAGTGACTAGTATTTCCCAGAATGCTACAACATAGAGGATCAGAATCTGTCTCACAGAATGACCAAATGAAAGTGGCACTGGCCTACTGTTCAGAAGACCCACTTTCTCTCTCCAGTTCTGCCTGTTGCCTGACTGGAGACAAGTCACCTTGCATCTCTGTACATTTATCCCCTACCCAGAGATTTCTCTTTTGTGTAGTTAACTTGTCACAGGACTCATCTGATTATTTTTAGGCTTGCTGCTAGCACATTTTGGGTGCTCTAGATGCTACTGTTCTTTCTTTCTCAAACTGGATGAGACCCAGAGCTTTGATTCCTCCTTTAAGGTGGGTTATGTACAAGTCATTACTTTTTTTTTTAAATGACACAAGCAGAAGAGGTGGTAGAAGCACAGCCATCCCTTATCTAACACCCTAACTATTCCTTGTTTATGAATCCTATGGGGGGAAAAAAGGTGTGTGTGGAGGGTGGGGGAAGAAGCAATGAGCAGTAACCCTCAATAAGCCTGCTCTGGAGCTCAGCACCTACAACTCCTTTCTTCAAAAAAACAAAAAAAGGGGTCAGTCCATTCTTTCAGAAGAGAAACGGAGAAAGAGGTACTACTCTTTTTGTCAAAAACAGATGAATTAGGGAGATCTTCCTGAAGGTGGTAGGCCAGGATTGAAGAACCTTTTCTGCCCAGAGATTTGAACCCTACCTTCCTCTCTGATGGATGCTCTAACAGGCACTCTATGGAGTATTTAAGAGTGGGTTGTTCTAAAACATTGCTGGTAAAGCTCTTCCACAAGGCATGGCATAACTAAATATTTATTGAGCCACAGACATCAAGAAATAAAGCTTCAGTGGTGCAGTAATTAAGATACTCTCCCAAGATATTCCTACTTTATACAAATCCCTATTTTATCCAAAGCAGAAAAACCTTAATTGGAAAGACAGAGAATAAGAGACTCAAGCTAGAGATGAGATTGAACCCATCTCTTACACATCCAAGATGACTGCTCAGTTGACTGGATAATTAGATAACGATGGCCAGAGGTATGTACTTTATGTGATGTTAGATGTGTTCTTCTTATGCCTACTAGAGCATACCCTGCAGTTGAAATAGATTAGTGCCATAAGGGTTTAGACATAAATAACACTCCTAGCCACTCACTGTCAGTGTACATGCAAGCATTAGCTTTTGCATTTTTTAGATCAGCTAAGCCAAGGTTAGGTTGTTCTAAGCTAGTTTATTTCCCGAGCAGGTGAACTAACTTAGTCCAATAAAGGTTTAACTAAATCTATAAAGGGTTTAACTCAGTCTACTGGACTCCTGGATCTGTTCACAGCATAGCCCAGGGGCTAGGAACACAGTCACTCACCCCAGCCCCAGGATTATGCCATTTCAACCCTCTTCCCACCTTCCCCCCTGCTGCCATACAAACACCTAAGCACCAAGATACATTGTTCATTTGGAATTTAAGTGATTACAAGATTGACACCTAACTTGGGTATTAAAGCCCCTCCTTGTAAATACAGCTCAAAGTTCATAGTATGGATAAAACCATGTTGTTAGCCTAGATCTCTTCATGATAAATATGTGAAAGAGGGCAAAGGAAAGTACTCAACATGTCTCTAGCCAATGGCTAGAGAAGTTGGTTGTAGTATACCCTTGAGCATGTCAGTTCCTTCAGAAACTGAATGTACATAGGACTGATACTGAGATGGGCCAGGAAGAAAGGAAAAAAAGGAAGATTTACAGTCAGTCTTGGAAGTCTTCCCCTCCTCCTCCCAGCATAAAAAAGTAAATAGAATAGTGTTCAAAAGACTAAGATATGGTTTTCCTATCCCTCATCTCATTAAGAATACATCCTATGAGAAAACTGTCTTAAATTTATTTTTAAAAGGGAACCTCTGGAATTGAGACATACTTAATAACAAATGGATTCAAACAGACATCTTGGTTGCATCTACACATGCACTTTAGCATGTAGTTGACTAATTAGCCACATAATAAAGTGTCACCATCAACTTGTCTGGCACAGTAAACTTATTAAATCTGCCATAAGACAGCATTGTGTGGCACAGTATTATCTTATCACAGAGTAATTTCCAATACTTCAAGGCACATGTCAATGGTGACTGGGCAGGGGCCAGACTCCAGCTTGCCTCCTAGCCACACAGGGTCAGCATCCTCATGCCCCAGCTAGCCCCTCTGCCTGACATTGCAAACTGAAGCCTGGAGCTGAACCCCCTGTGCCTCTTCCAGCCTGGGCCTTCTCTGCCCTAGCTCAGATTGTTGCTGTCCTGGGTGCATGTGTAGACACTAAGCCTGGGAGCAGTTTACTTTGGCATGTACTGCATAGATCATTTGTGAAGGATCTTCCCCCTCTCCCTCTCCCCCCCTGTGTTTTTCCACAGCTGAAAGTCACTTTCATGTGAAGCTTTTCTTTTTTTTTTCTTTCATGCTATGCAGAAAAAGTACCTTAAAAGTTTAGAGGTAAATTTAATAGTGTTTATTTATAGCAAAGGGATGACAAGGAGCTGTCAAACTCATCTGGAGGACCTATTGCAATGCAAGGCAGGATGCTGGCAGCCAGAATGTGAGCTATGTCAGTATATGGATAAAACCTTTTCCACTGCTTAAAACTTGTGGGTATAGTGTCATTTCAATACAGAAAGCAAGTGTATCATCAGAGGGTCACAGCTGGTGTTGATCTGACCTAAGTCAGAAGGTGATTTATTCCAAAATGACCAATAAGGTTGGCTAGCCATGAGGTCAGCAAAGCTCTCATAACTCTTCTCAGGAAAGAAGAGCAGGTCAGTGGGCCTGCAAAAATTTCATCAGCCACCCAAGCATGACATTTCTGCCTCATGACACCAACACAGAGCTGCTAAAGAAACACGTGAATATTCTACAAGAAACTAGAGCTGAATATATTTTTCTGATATTTGAAACTGAAAGCCTCTATGCTTTCAGCCATGTTAGACAAATGTTGTACAACAGTCTCTCTCGGTTGACTTATTTGCTTCCAGTACATGACAGAACTTATTCTCTGCTGGATTTTACAGCCTTCTATTAATTTCTGTGATTATTACATTAATCATATTTAGAAGTTACTCTCTAGTTTAGTGTTGGATTTTACAGGGTGAAACGAACTGTAATAGTCCAAATTTTCAACTGGTGTAAATCAGAATCCTCCCCAGCCCCATTTATTTGCATTTATACAAAGTTGTAGAAATGGGTTACACAGAATTTTAAAAAAGGATAGGTAGGGTCACAGAACAATTAATTTACCTCTTCCCTCTATGTCTGAGTACACTGGCTACTGCAAATGTCCCTTATAGTTTACCTTGAAGGTCAATACAGACTGTAGAGTACAGATGTCAAAACACTCTCTTGAACACTCTGATGCAACAACACCCTTAGACTTCAGACAGGAATAAGATATGGCAAAAATACACTTAATTGGGGGGTAATGATCAGCTTTCCCGTAGCAACTGGGCATCTCTCTCTTAACTTATGAACATCAACATCAACTCAGTTTTGGCCAGTTGGATCTTCAGTCAGCTACCTCACTTATGCTGCAACAGAAGTCAGACATGAAATCAAAATAACAGTACAACTGTTGCAAGCAGCAGATATAAAGCCAAATATCAGCAGCATAACAAAAATATAGCACATGTTTATCTCATTAATCCTCCTAACAGCACCATATACTCAGGCAACAGTAAGGGAGAAGGCAAGGTGTATGGTGTGTGTGTGTGTGTGTGTTTATATAGACTAAAAAAATAAAACAATGGGAAGAGAGACAAGTCCCTGCAGAAAAGAGCTACAACAATTTACAGGATTGAGGTCCAGTGAAAAGGAATAGGAATTCTGTGTGTACATTTTCCTGCCAAGTATCGGTGATGATAATAAAGGCTGGCTTCACATGAAGTAGAGGAATCTTTTTGTTCGTTTTGTTAACTAAATGCAGTTTAAGCCCCCATACAGAATCTCACTGGTATTCATACAGTTGGAAGAAGGAAATAAACCTCTGGTTAGGCACTTTATCAAGTGGGTCTTACTAACATGTACTATGCATGTGTCTCTGGAGAGTTCATTCTGTCACTGCTAGTCCAACCAAGACTCACCAACTAGCTCAGCTCCGTAGTTCAGCTTCCATTAACTCTCAGTGGGTTAGCATCTCATAAACATAGCTTAGTCTGCATCTGCCACCCAGCGGATGGTGAACCTCTGTATCCCGAGTTAAAGTCCATTGAAGTTAAGGAATAAATTCTAACCTGTAGTACTGCAGGAACTGTAACTCTTGCAATTGCTCATCTTTTGAGTTCTTGATCATGAGACAGGACAAGAGTCAAGGTGGTTTGGGTAGTAATAATCAATAGTTCTATACATCTGAACATCTTTTATTTTATTTTACATGTACCCCCATCTTTATTTAGTTGCTGCTGCTAGTGTGAGGGACATTCTGAGAATGCTTACTGGAATTTAACCCTTATGGGATGCAGGTGGAGAAGCATCTAGTTCCTTCATCCCAATTAGACTTAGGTGGGCATTGGCATGCATAAAAGCATAACTGTAAGCTTCAGGGAAATGTTATAGTCAAAAGTGGAACAACCTTTTAGATAGCCACTGAGTCTGGAGCTTGGATCTAGAAAGCTTGGGGCTTTTTGCCTAAATCCAAAAAGGTAATCCAGAGTTTACACACCTCTTCATGAGGCAGGTGATTTTTGAGTTGCAATATATGCTTCTCAGAAAAAAAGCATTAGACAGCCCATGCTTTAAACCTCAGATCACTTACCAGGTCAATGCAAATACAGACATTGCTCAGAAAGAGCCTCACATACACTGTGACCAAGGGCCTGATTAACAACATTTTGCAAAGAAAGCCTCATTGCTATGGGGCTTAAAATAGCCACACAGTTTAAAAGGAAATAGTCCATTAAAAAAATCATCTACTATCAGGCATAATAATTTACCTCCTCATTATTCTGTGCACATTAACCTTCTCTCTGGCACCTATAATTTTCCCCCACTTGCTAAATAAGCCATTTTTAAATAAGCTCACTGATGTAAGCCCAAAGCATGTGATTGCTGTCAGTCAACCTACTCCCATTATTCCAAAAAGTTCCACCTGCATAGGTGCAGACCTGAAGTTAACTCCTTTTCTCCTTCAGAACTGGCCCTCTGATCTTTGTCACCATTAATTGAAACATCATTTAAAAAAAAAAAAAATCGAACTTCTGTTATTGAGCTGTTCAGCTTTAAGCTGCATGTACATTTTTTTGTGTGACTTCCAGCTAGGCTTTGCTGTTTGCCTGTTGTAGTAGTCCATCTGGAAGAACAGCTGTAACAAAAAGATAAATAAGATAATGTCAAGAGAACACTAATGAGTGACCTGGCTTCTCACAAGTAACAAGCACTGTTCCACTGGTGTAATCACTTTGGGGCAATATCTTTTTAATACTAAAATGACAAGCAATAGTTATTCATTGAAACATGGCAATAACTGTAATTAATATTAATATTATTATTAATAAAAGCTGTATCCATCCAAGATTTGAAGAAAGAAAATTAGGTATATGCTGATGATAAAAAACATGCTCATACTCTGACAGATGCAGTACAGTCAAAACACATGTGGTGATTGTAGCAAACCTGCAGCCAAATCTTATCTACAAAGAAAACATTTCACAGCTTTTATGGAATACATACTGCTAGGATAATGATCTCTGATATACAGAAGACAATGTTATCTGCTCCATGACCAATGTAAAAGGAGCTTTATTAGTAAACATTAGTTCTAGTATGAATAAGCTATTATATAACAGTATATCATTTTTATTAGTCCATATACTGTTTAACCAATCAGATCACATCCCCTTGTATTTGCAAAACTACATGTTGCTTGTACTGGGGGCTGATGTAAGTAAAATCAGTTTGGGGGAGGGGTGGGCAGAATCAGGGGGTTGGGAACAGTTTCATGGCATTGGTGCAGGGTTGGGGAGGGGTCCAGCAGAGGTTGGCAGGAACAGAGAGCCTCTCTGATCTCCCAAACCCTCCCCCTCTGACCACCTGTCACGGCGCGGGTTCCTAGGAGCGGCCGTGATCTCCCTAGCACCCCCTACTGTGCCAAGTTCACGTTAAAGCACCCTCATTCTCACCGGCCACATCTTTGATGTTATACATTTATAAAGGAGGCTGCCTTTTGTCTCCTTGGACATGGTGCTCTGATGTATCCTGGCCCCTGGTCTGTATTGTTTGACTTGGTGCACCCCAGCCTTATGGGCTATGCATGGCTTCAACCGCCCCTTTACCACACCCCAGCCTCGCTGATATCCCAGACATTGTTCAGTCTGCCCTCTCTGGCACTTGGGCTTTCCGCAGCCCTTGGTCTCACAACCTTGCGCCCCCTCAGGTGCTCTGCTTGTCTTGCAAACTTGCTCCCCCTCAGGTGCTCTGCAATCGATGCCCCCTTACTCTGGGGCTTCTCTCATTGCCCCCTTTGCCTCGGGGCTCCTCGTCACCCCCTTTGCTCTGGGGTGCTTATTGTGCTGCACCCTCTCTGGCGCCGGGGTCAGTGCACCCTCAAAAGCTGTGCCTTCTCTGGCACCAGGGTCCCCATGCTACTGTGGAGCCCCTATGAGGTCTCCTCCAACTCCTAATAGTCTCACCCAGTCCTCCGGTTTTAAACAGTAAAACAGACACTCAAGCCTCTTGGCTACAACATAAATTGAAACCATCTGGCTATAACCATATTCAAGTCCGTGACAGGGTTTCTCCCTCTCTCACCCATAGCAACTGCTCAAGTATCCTGGCCTCTTCCTTCTCATTGCTCCAGCAGAGTTCCCACCCCTATGACTGCTGACAGGGAGGTCAGGCCCTGCCCCCTTCTGGTCAGCTGACGAACTGCAGTTGCCCCAGCAACCAGCACCTGTGCCTCTTTATAGGAGTAGAGAACTGAGGTGCTCTGCAACACACCTCCCCCCTTAAGATCAAGACTCACCAGGGCTGATCTTCATTTTTGTGAGGTGTTGCATCCATCTAGGGCTCTTCTCTAGGCATTTCTTCAGGCACCCGGCAACTCAGATACAGGAGGCAGAGGTTTTCAGGCGCCTCCTACTCGCCTTTTACCCAAGGTGCACCGTGTGGGATTTGTCAGGAGTTACCTGCCACAGGTAGCCCCCCCCACATTAGCCAAACTTGGTAAGCTGCACCCTTTGCCAGCCAACCTCCTGTCTACTTTTTGGGCTTTCTTCTCCCTCTCTTCTCCGGCCCATCCATGTTCCCTTCCTACACACCTGGGTCTCTTTCTCCAGGTAAATTGTAGGGTTTCTTGTCTCTCTCCATCTCCCTGAAGGTTTTGGAGCCTTCCCCAGATCTCCCACTCTCGACTTAATGCTTTCTGGGCATCCTCTTGTAACCCGGGCGGTACTCCAAGAGGTATCCCCTCTCTAATTGAAGGGATCAAAGCAGGTGCACAAGCGCTGTG
>NW_017729024.1:16764772-16765358 GCF_001723915.1 Gavialis gangeticus | reverse complement strand
CCTCCCCTATAGAGCAGAGCCAGACCACCAATGGGGACTTAACCATATACCTTTTAATACTGGGAACATAACAGGCATAAATCAGCGGGTATAGTGGACACTACAATGCCCCAAGTGAGCAGGATTCAATAAAGGTTACACACTTACAATCACTGACTGAAACAGGGTTAATAATATAAAACACAAACAGCAGAACAAGCAATATGGGCTGGTGAAATATAAAGGCACAAAATTCAAAATGTCAAATGACAAGGAAATATAGGGCCTTGGTACCTGGAGGGGGAGAAACACAGTGGCCCCTTTCCACTGCAAGAAGATCTGCTTCTTATCTCACTCACCCCAAGTCACCTCTGCTGGGACTTGAATCCAGATCTCCTACATGATAGGCAGGAATGCTACCACACAGTCATCACTGTAACAAGGCCTGCTATGGGGCTTGACCTACCCAGAGCCCCAGACTCATGTCAAGCTGCCTGGCCTCTAATTGGAGGAGATGGAAGCAGAGCTGGGAATCCCTCAGGTCGCTGCTCAGATCCTTGCTGCAGTGGGGGAGCCTCTCCTGCTGGCTGCAGCCTCTCCCAGGGGA
>NW_017729024.1:16760373-16764761 GCF_001723915.1 Gavialis gangeticus | reverse complement strand
GGCCAGTGGATCTCCCTCCAGGCCCCTTATAGATTTTTATGTAAGCCATTCCTCCAACTTTTTCTTCAGTGATCTTTCTTAGTGTCCTCCACCTGATCTGTCTGAGGATGCTACTCGCATAGATCTGTGGTCTTTTCTCAGGCTCTGATCCCCTTTTGGTTGATTGTTCCCTCCTCCTCATCTCACAAGCCTTGGCTCTATCTTCCTTTCTGGGCTGAATTGCTCCCCTTTTTGTGGAGCCTGTCTTTGACTAGTGTTGCGCTAGGCCCTAGACTGTCTGTGCATAGTCCTGGTAAATTGAGCAGGAGGTCTCGCTCCTTGAGGAAGTCCGTTCATCCTTCTGTCCCGGGGGGATGAACCAAGCCCCAGTGTCATGATGGGCCGGGGTGGCAATTGAACATGGAAACAGGCCAGGTTTTCAGGCGAGGAGAACTGAGACTCGTGAATCGTTCTTGGTTCCAAATTAACAAGGGTTTTATTTAACTTACGCTTTGTAGGCATAGGTGATGATTCTTTGGTTACAGTCTTTGAACAATTACACCACAAAGGGGTCTGTTGGCCCACAGGGTTCCCCAACAAGCCCTTGCATTCTACCCCACTGGGATAGGTGCAGCAGCCTGTTGATTAGTCCTAGGGCTGGTCAACAGCTCATATATTGGAACACAGACAAAAAAACTGTAACAGGTGAACTGTCCAATCTCCTTCGTGACGCCAATTCAAGAATGCAGTAAATGAGAAATCCGGTAGCTGAAGAGTCAGGCTGATCGTAGAGATGAGTCCTGGCCGTCGTCTCAGCAACCACCAAAGATTAACACAAAGTAAACAGAATCAACAATAGAGGAGAAGCCTTCTATAGAAACTAGGAGGTTTTCTCTCTCTCTCAGTACAGCAATCCCCTCTAAAATTCTTAACTCACTAAACAATATTCCCGTAGAACCAACTCTTCAACACCCACTACTCCAAAATTCTCTCCACACAACCCACACCCACCCCCCAGGTGGGGGCTCATGAACTTTTATAGGGAAACTGTAGCCAATTAGCTTGCTCCTAGGCCAGAAAGTTCTAGTCCCCTTACGTCAGAACAGTCTCTTTTGAGTCTGCGTCTAACCAGAGACTTTTCACCTACTGATCATGTGCAAGCTAGAAACTGGGTCATGGCTGATTGACAGCTCTAAAGGTTAGAGAAAGGGCAGCTCTGATCCTGTATGGAATTTTCCACTCACAGCCAAACTAAGTTCCAGCATTGGCAGCATTCATATTCAAAACTTTGCTTCAACACCTTCCTTGTTGTTCCTACATCTGTTAAGTCAGCCACCCCTGGCTGCCCTTGACTAGGCACTGCACTTCCTCCCTGGCCCTGCAATAGAGCTAGTTCCCTCAGCTGGTGTCTTAGCTGGCTCATTTCTTGTGTGTGGCGATTCTGCCACTGGTCCCATCTCTGGTCCCAGTATTCTAAGAGGGCTGGCTGGGCCACCTTTTTTAAGGCCCCCAGTTTCTCTTCTATGGGACTCTCCTCCCTGGTACTTCTCCCCAGCTGCCTTGGCCCAGCTTCCTCTCTAGGACCCTCTGGACTCTTGACACTGGGAAGCTCCTCTGGCTCTAGGCATTTCATAAACCTAGACCGGGTGTTCTCTACTTACGCCTCTGCCTGTTTCAAGGACTCTGTAAGTACTTCCCTCTCATGGAATTCAGACTTAGCGGCCCTCGCGTACTCCGCTAGTTGAGTTTCAAGAACCGCCAGCCTTTCCCTTAGTGTGTCCGTGTTCTTTAAGGTCTGGAGTTCTTGCCCTGCTGTTACCTTCTCTTCTGACCTCTCAACCTCCTTCCATTCTCGGATTTTCATGGCCATCTGGTTATTTGTCTTTTATAGTCTCTTATTTTCAGCCTCCAACCCCTGAATCTCTTTCCTCGTAGTTTGCCTTTCAAACCGTAACTGCATTTATCTTTACTTCTTTAGCCTGGCCATCTTCTAGGAGGGCTTTAAGCGATGTGCCTGTTCTCCAAGGTGGTCTTTTTCTGCCTCCACACTCTGTAACTGGGACCTTAACCCATCGTTCTCTCTCTCCCTGTCCTCTAACTCCCTTTCAAGAGACAGGTTTTGATTGCGCAGCACCTCATAATTTATCATGAAAGCTTTTACCTTTTCCATCTCCCACGCTATCACCTTGCCATTTTCCTTGGTTTGAGTATGGGTTTCCCTTAGATTTTCTTGCAGCTGTTCGACCAGATGTTCGGCCCCCAAACATCTCTCCTGCCATCTCTCCAGGTCCTCATGCAGGCCTTCTATTTGGTCCACTTGGCTGTGGACTTCTTTTTGTAGGACTCCTATTAGGCTTCTGGCCACCTCCACCTTCTGCTGCATCTCCTGCTGTTCCCCTGCCTGAGTTGTGCAGGCCTCTGGAGACCATGCCATCCATGCTGTCATCTCCCTCTGCATCTTCTGCAGCTTCTCTTCCCCCTCTTGGCTTTTGGGAAATAAGCTGTTCAATTGCTCGTTTTCTCTGCCTCTGCCGCCACTAGGCGCCTGATTTCTTTCGCTCCTCCCTCTTTCTTGCCCGACTGTACCTGTCGCTCTAACATGGCAGCCTTTGCCTCTGCTCTCTCTTTCTGGTCTTTTGCTAGTCCTAGCTCCCATTCCAATCAGGTCATCTTTTCCTTCATCTCATCCATCCTCAGTTGCAGGCAAAGTTTTCCTGTCCCTGTCCTCCCATATTTCCTTCCTGAGCCATAACTATCCTGACCTTGTCTTCCTGGTTGGGGGCCTCAGTCTTGCTCCAGAAATTCCGGGCAATGGGTATCCTTCCTCAGCCCAACCTAGCAAGCTGTGGTAATACTGCCTTCCTACCAAACCGTCTGTCGCTCTACTCTAGCCCCTGGGTTCATTCCCTTTTTCAGGGACATGGGTTCCTCCCCCATGCATGGCCGGCTTCCCAGCCAATGCACCAATTTGTCATGACACAGGGTCCTAGGAGCGGCCGTGATCTCCCCCAGTGCCCCCTGCTGTGCCAAGTTCACATTAAAGCACCCTTGTTCTCACCCACCATGTTTTTGATCTTATATATTTATAAGGGAGGCTGTCTTTTGTCCCTTGGACACAGTGCTCTGATATATCCTGGCCCCTGTTCTGTATTGTTTGACCCGGTGCACCCCAGCCTTATGGGCTATGCGTGGCTCCAAACACCCCTTTACTGTGCCCTGCAGGCGCTCTGGCTTGCCTTGCCCCTTTACCGCACCCCACAGGTGCTCTGGCTTGCCTCACCTCTCAACCTTGCACCCCACAGGCACTCTGGCTTGCCTCGCCTCACAACCGTGCACCCCACAGGAGCTCTGGCATTGATGACCCCTTGCTCTGGGGCTTCTCTCATCGCCCCTTTGCTCTGGGGTGCTTATTGTGTTGCACCCTCTCTGGTGCTGGGGTCAGTGCACCCCCAAGTGCTGTGCCTTCTCTGGCACCAGGGTCCCCACGCTACCGTGGAGCCCCTATGAGGCCTCCTCCAACTCCTAATAGCCTCACCCAGTCCTCCGGTTTTAAACAGTAAAACAGACACTCAAGCCTCTTGGCTACAACATAAATTGAAACCATCTGGCTATAACCATATTCAAGTCCGTGACAGGGTTTCTCCCTATCTCACCCATAGCAACTACTTGAGTATCCTGGCCTGTTCCGTCTCATTGCTCCGGCACAGTTCCCACCCCTATGGCTACTGGCAGGGAGCTGCCTCCCTGGCCTCAGCCTGGATTTATATATAGGTCAGGCCCTGCCCCCTTCCAGTCAGCTGACCAACTGCGGTTGTCCCAGCAACCAGCACCTGTGCCTCTTTATAGGAGCAGAGCACTGTGGTGCTCTGTGACACCACCCAAGACCTGCCCATGGACCTCACTAATCCCCCTGATCTTGCCAAACCCTCCTGGACCCCAGCAACACCCTGTGGACTCTGTTACCCTCCCTGATCCTCCCCAACCCCCTTCTGCAGACACTGCTAGCTGCCCAAAAATTCCCAGTTCAGCTCCTCCCCTTGGTTGGGGGGTCTGTAGTAGACCCCCACCGTTAGATCCCTCTCCCCATGGCCCCCTTGTATCTTGACCCAGAGCACTTCCACTTGCCCCTCCTCTGACCCCATTTTACTGGCAGAGGATGTGTATTGCTCCTTGACATAGAGCGCCACACCCCCACCTTTCCTTCCTTCTCTCTCCTACCTGTTAGAGATGTCTTCCTTTTTTATGAGATTTTCTGTGCTTTTGTCATCACTTTGTTGTGATGTAAAGCCAATTTAGCAGCATTTGGAACACATCCTTCACACAGGTTTGTGTTCAGTTTACAACACCCAAATCACATGTGCTAGAAGTTTTACTATGTATTGCATAATCTACACACATGCCAATGTAGT
>NW_017729024.1:16750110-16755373 GCF_001723915.1 Gavialis gangeticus | reverse complement strand
CCTAATCCCTCCAAACCCACCCAGACCCCACCTACCCCCTCCCTCATTGGATCCTGCTTGCTCTCTTGATCATCCCCATGGACCTGCTTGCCCTTCCAAATACCCCATGCTTCCCCACTAGCCCCACCATCCTGACTTACCTTAGATTTGGTAGCCATTATTACTCAATCTAACCTCCCCCTACCCTCCCTGAATGTGTTTACATATCCTTAGAAAATAAAATGTTACACTATCATAGTCACGTTGCCCACTGATATCTATTGCAAGGCTTGGATGTCCTGATTCTAGCCCCACTTAATTTAAAAGACCCAACTTCACAACCTTGACTCTAGACATTTCCTAACCACTGAGTTCTTGATCTTAGCAAGACTGAAGTAGAGTTTGGGATATCTGGGTATTATTAGCTATTACTTAATGAGTGCATCTACATGTTGCCATGTGGCAACATAGCAATATGCTACGTTGTCATATGGTATGCTACTGTGACATAGCGATCACATATGTTTAGCAAGTATAGCACATGGCTAGGGCAATGTAGCGGTGAAATCTACCCATGTGTTGTGTGCCCGGTGCAGTAGCAAACAAAAGGAAGTACAAAAGCACAGTGCTATAGCAACATTGCCATATAGTGACATGTAGACGTGCCCATAATTCCCTAATTTTTGTATGTCATGTTAAGTGTGACCGTATCTTTGTATTTACATTCTACAGCTTACCTGCCTCCCATATGCACATTCCCATTTTCCCAAAAGGAACATACATTCTTGACTTCATAAGACTAGTTTATCAACATTTTTCCTTCAATTTTAAAAATATTTTTTGCAAAACTTCATGTGGCAGTTACTGCATGCATTATGGGTTTCCACAGTATTTACTTGTCTGAACAAATTTGTCTGAAATACTTGTGTGATATAATGTTACTAAAATAGATTAAAAATCAATTAATAAAGTATAAGGAGTGTATTAACATAGAGACTTTTATTTTGAAACTTTATGTACGGCTGAAAGCATCTTATAGCACATATTATTTATTATTTATATTGTGGTAGCATAGGTGCCTATGTCACAGACCATTGGTGACATGTAGGGGATGCATGTGGGCCAGCCACAAAATTGGAAGTGCCGGTGGAAGTGCACTTCCGGTTCCACTGCTGGCTCAGCAATTGGCCACTGGGGGACCATCCCCAGTTGGTAATCGGCCCCTAGGGGACCACTCCCCATTGGCGATCAGTGTCTGGGGGATCCCCCACCCCAGTCAGTGATCAGCTGCTGGGCCCCCACCCCCTCCAGTTGGCAATTGGAAGCTGGGGGACCCCCCCATCCCCATTTGTGATCTTGTGTCCCCCTCAGAGTCAGGAGTTACCAATCACCCATGTCACAGACTGAAATTGCCCTAGATACCACAAGAATACATAATGGAAAATGGCCCTGTCTCAGACAGTTTACCTCAAATCAGTGAGAGCTTTAGAAATCAAAATGTGTGGAACATCTTAAAATGTGCACAGTATGGACTTGTTTAGCCCAGCAGGAGGGTGGGTTTCTTCAGTCATTGGTAGAAATTGAAGCACAGCTGGATTCCACATGTGTTCATTAAAGTATTAATTAGCCCTACTAAACAATTACATTTCAATATCATAAAAAAGAGATTAAAAAATCCTATTAGAGCATGGACAGATGTGCATATTCAAAGCACTTAATATTCTGTCTTAATTTGAAAAGCCTTTCATTTGGAGTGCACCATCAGTCTGTAAAAATACAGCTTCCTCCTAGTTATTCAATAATTATACTCTCAATAAATTGCATAGGCTTTTACTTTTGCCTCCCTTTAATCTCTATCTGGTATGTATCAAGATACACACACATATATAATATAAAACAAATATATAATTGGATATGCCTGAATGGAATATTTGCTATCTATTAGAAGAGTAGAATAACTATTACAAAAAATTAACCAGAGTGGTTCTTGATTCTCAATTAAAATTAGCACGAGCAGTATAAGCACATTGTCATGAAAATCATAACAATTTATGTAATTGAAGAACAGTTTGCTAGCCTCATGTATAAGAAACTTTCAAAAGTCTTAGTTGTACTGATAAGACATATGGTTTATACTGGATATAGTTGATGTTTCTAGTTCATTGTCCAGAGTAAATCTCCCAGCTAGATATCCTAACGCTGTAAACAAATTGAAATGGATTTTAGAGAAAAAAGCTCAATTTCACAAATAAGATATCAAAGATCTTATACTGAAAAGCATTAGAAACTGCTGAAGTAGTCTGTGTAAGATATCTAAATTAGATACCTAGCACGGCAAATTGATTAGTCTTTTAGATAGATAAATGATAGAGGCAAAAATGGCAATAGGACAAATACAAGTTTGTAAAATAAGGAAAAGAAAGGTATCAAATACTAGGTATATTTTGGAAGATTTAAAAGAAATCCCAGAGCTGCCCACAAATACATGAAGGGAGTTATAAAAGGTGTAAAGAGTGAAGATTTTCATTATTCATCCCATGTGAAATAAAAAGTAAAGAATAATTACAGGATGGAAAAATTCAGGCAAAAGGTTTGATTGTGGAATGTGGAATGAGCTTAAACTAAGGAAGCATTGTTCTTAAAATGCCACCATCCTCATTTGGTTGCTAGATTTCCACCAAAATGAAGTCAATGAGTAGAGAAACACAGGGCATGTCTACACAACATGCTTTACTGTAAAGTAGTTTATTATGAAGTAAGCATGTGCATCTACATCTGCAGTAAACCTCACTAAACCTGAAAGTAGTATATTTACTTTCATTTAGTAATGGTACAGTACAGCTCATGTAGATGAATGACGTGGAGCAAATCTGCTCCTGTTCAGCCATCCACCAGGAGGCAGGAGATTGCTCCCAGCACCAGGGAGTTGCCTGCTGCCGGGGCAGACTCAACCACCAGAGCCCAGGAGGGGACTGTCCCCATTCCCCAGAAGCAGGAAAATCTAAGCCCCCTATTCTAAGATTGTAATATAGGAGCAGGGTTCTCCAAGCACCAGCCCCTTAGTTGTGAAGATGGTGTTGGGAGACAAAGGTCTCCCAGCACCAGCCCAGTGGTCATGGACCTGATGCTGAGAGATAAGGATCTCCCAATGCCGGTCCTGTGACCACAGAGCTGGTGCTGGCAGATAAGGGTCTTCAGCACTGGCCCTGAGGTGTGGAGCTGGCACTAGAAGTTCCCTGCTGCTGGGGGCTTGAGAACCTGTTCCCCACCCAGCTCTGCATTTCTGGGGTTGGGGCTGGGAACTGTCCTTATCAAAGGCAGGTCCCAGCTCCATGGTGGTGATCAAGGTGCTCATCAGGTGAGAAAGACATGGGGCTTGGAAACAGCTGCAGGGATGGGGTAGGTCCCAGCCCCCTGTCCTAATCTGCTACCTCACTGCAAGCTTCCTCACTGGTGCATCAGAGCAGGGGGAAGGGACATGACCCTCTCCTGAAGCTCTTTCCAAGTCCCCTGCCTCTGATCAGACAGCCAGAGCCAGGAGCTGCCTGCTTCTGGGGCAGGGTGACATTTTCCCAGTCCTGGCAGCAAGCAGTCCCTGGGGGCAGGGTGTAATGTCCCAGCCCTGGCCAGGAGACAGCTGTCTCCTGGGTTGGTGCTCCCTGCCAACCCCTGGGCTAGCACCCCTGGTGGTGGCAGGGGCCCATTGCAGGTGAGCCCAGAGGGTAGGGGACTTGCCCAGGGGCGATGGTGGCTGGTGGTCCTCTAGCATGGGTGGCTCCCCCTCCAGCAGCCAGTGTCCAGGGTCAGTAAGACCAGTGTGTGGTCCTGGTCCCACTGCAGGCAACTCCAGTTCTGCATCCTCATGCAGCCAGGCTGAACAGCAGCCCTGGGCCCAGGCAGTGGGGCTGGGTGGCAGGGGACCCAAGGTAAGGGCTGGGTCAGGGGCTCCTGGTTGCTGGAGGTGGGGCAAGACCTCATCTCAGGCCCATGAGGAGAACATTGCTGCTGACATCAATGCATTCCTTGGCATGTGAGAGGTCCACGTCCACCAGCTGTGGGGGCACAGGCTGCTCAATCACATTCTGAACTGTCCTCCATCTCCCTGCATGCTGTGTGGGGGAATCTTGGGCCAGGGGAGTATGGGTGGGCTAGGCAGGGAGGGGGCAGTGCCAGGGGCTGGGGGCAGGGGGCAGGGGCCAGGATGGGGAGGGCCCTCTCTCCAGTGCAGTGCTTATCACATGGCTGAGGCTGGCGTGGCCAGTAGCTCCACTGGGTCCTGGCTGGTGACAATGGCATACAGCTCCAGGTGATGTCCTCAGATGGCATTCGGACACTTGGCCAGGCCTCCCCCTCCCAGGAGAAGTTGGTGTTGCTGGCAGCTGGCGGTGATATGGCTGGCTGTACCTCATTGCCAGGGCTGAAGCTGTGCAACTCTCAGAGCAGTCACTGGCCCAGTCTCCCCAAGGTCACCAGTCTCCTCCATGCCCCGGGTGGCAGGCACAGGCATGGGCATGGGCGTGGGCAAGGATGATATCAATGTGGGTCCTGTGTTGGCTTTCTGAGTCTACACAGCTGTCTCAGTGCTGCTGGGCTTGGGCAGCTGCCTGAAATGCTCAATTTAGAGGCACGGCATGGGACTGAAAGCCATGTGGGCTGAAGTAATGTCCAACAGCACCTGCAGGCTGTGGGTAGGCTGCTGGGGGTGGGCTGAAGGCAGCTGGAGCTGGTTCCAGCAGCCAGAAGCTGTCTGCAGTTGGGTCAGGGTCCTGGCAGGCCTGGAAGAAGCCTGCAGCAGCGTGAGGCACCCTTTAGGCTGGGATGAGATGAGCCTGGCAGCTGCATGGTACTGCAGTTCCAGGCAGCAGTGATGAGGTGCAGGCAAGCTGGCACAGCTAGGCTGCAGCCTGCCCAGGGGAACACAGGGGTCTAGAGTGCCCTCAGGCTCCCTGCTTGTGTGTCCCAGGGCTCAAAATGCCTGCAAGCTTTTAAGGGCCTGAGGCAGGGGCTGCCATAGAGGCAGCCCAGCCTTAGGGCAGGAGAGGCTCCCAGCCCGGATAGCTGAGGCTAACCTCACATCAGTCCCTTAGTGACAGGGCTGACCTGAGAGCAAATTTGCACCCAGGCCACATGTACATGGTGTGTTACTGTGCAATAACTAATCGCAAGTAAAATCGCAAGTAAATTTGTGATTTTTACTGCTCAGTAAGTGTACACATGTATAGATGCATGCACTTACTGCACCGTAAATGCTACTGCTTGGTTAAACATCTCATGTAGACATGCC
>NW_017729024.1:16736293-16745110 GCF_001723915.1 Gavialis gangeticus | reverse complement strand
CAGCCTTAGGGCAGGAGAGGCTCCCAGCCCGGATAGCTGAGGCTAACCTCACATCAGTCCCTTAGTGACAGGGCTGACCTGAGAGCAAATTTGCACCCAGGCCACATGTACATGGTGTGTTACTGTGCAATAACTAATCGCAAGTAAAATCGCAAGTAAATTTGTGATTTTTACTGCTCAGTAAGTGTACACATGTATAGATGCATGCACTTACTGCACCGTAAATGCTACTGCTTGGTTAAACATCTCATGTAGACATGCCCACTGATATTCCAGTTTAACTGGAATCCAACTGGTGTAAATGAGAATGGTGTGGCTACAAATCAAATGACTTTCTGGGCAGGTGGCAAAGTTCATAATTTTCCCAGGCACTTGGAAACTGAATGGTGCAGAATTGCAAGTGAAGGGATCTGTCAAAGGAGAGAGGCAGGGGTAAATGCAGCACTTACCTTTTAGATGTCTATAGCAAAATCTAGAGAGCCATTTCAGGCACCTCTAATGTAGGCACTGTAATGATAAAACAATTGGCGACATGGCCCCATTACAGTAATTGTAATGGGGGATCTAGCTTCCGGAAACTATTCATAACATCTGATGTAGTATGTTACTGCTTATGAAAGTTGGTAACTTCTGGAACCAGTTAGATTCTCAGTGCCTTTATTCTCTATCCTTTATTCTGCCAGGCTTCCTATTCAGTCAATGGGGAGACTAAGGAGCCTCTGAAAGGCTAATCTTCAGAATAATCCCAGGATTATTTCTGGTGTTCATACCAAAGTTTTTCAATGCAAGATGCATAAATATTCCAGAAATCATGGAATGAACCCAGGTCTTCCCATTCCCAACTGAATGCCCTAAACTTTAGGTCAGACTTCCTTTTGCCTGCTTGCTTAGACCCTGCAACCTTCATGGCCATGTTTTTGAATGAAAGTGACCTTGGCTGTTGTGCCTTGTTGTGAGCTCAATACTGTTTATATGAGTTAGGTTCTGACCATGCCTACTATAGAGGGTTACACAGGAGCTTAGCACCTAGCTTCCAGATGCATGGAAGCCTAAATTTAGAAGGCTACGGAATGTGCAGTCCAATATTTAGTCATTTATGGACTTTGAGGCCATTGGAGCAGGAGTTCTCTGAATTGTTTCCTTGGGTGTAAATTCCCAAATCCCAACTAAGGCCTACATTAGGTGGATCCATGAATCTTACCATCAGAGCTGAGATGATTATAGTCTATGGTCATGTGTAGACAAAATAAGAGGTATATGTACGTGACACTTTAAAGCAGGATAAATGCTTTTGCACTGTTTTAACAGTGTTGGTGTTTGCATGCCTCAGCAGTGTATTGCACATTAATTCTAGCCACTGTAGGAAATTCGGCATCATAATGCACCTTAAATGACTTGAGGCACAGCAAACTAAAACTCCTCTGAGGAATTTTTTGCTGCTCCTATAACTGGAGCGAAGCACTGGGCTCCATGCAGCTCCACGGCACTGCAGGAAGCCCTGCAGGCAGCCTAGCAGCAGCCCAAGAAAGCAGGCTCTGCCCAAGAAAAGCGGTGAGCTAGATCTTTCCCCCTGGCCCCCAAAGCTGCCTGCCTGAGCTATGCGGGGGCCTGGTGCTTCCCTCCATGGCTGTGGTGCCCCCTGGGACTGGGATGACCCAAGCTGGGTGCCTGCAGGCAGGTGCTGGCTCAGCGGGAGGGGGGGGTGCAGCTGCTGTGGAAGGAAGCACCAGCCCCACCCCCACAGCCTAGAACCCACTCCACCTGCCAGCAGCTCACCCTTTCCTCCCTGCTGGAGAGGCAGGTAAGTCAGTCAGATGTGTGCACAACACAAGGGTTTAAACAGCCCTAAATTGAAGCAGTGTTTTTTAAAACCCACCACTTCAATTTAGGGCCCCTGTTTCACCTACACATGCCCTATAAGTACTTTTACAGGGATAACATGTAAAGGGCTTTATCTTAGTGAAGAAAGATATAACAAGGGCTGGAAGCTGAAGCCAGGAAATTAATGTTAGAAATTAAATACATATTATTAACAATGAAAGTAATCAGCCACTGAAGCAGACTACCAAGTGGGGAGGTGAATTTTCTATCTCCTGTGACTTTGTGCTAATAGCTTTTTTTAATTTAGTGGCCAAACAAGAGAAGGGAAGGAAAGGAAAGGATTTCACTTTGAGCTCACCTGAAATAAAAAATATAATTTAAATACTTCTAATTATTTTATTTAGGGAATTATTAATAAAAGCAAAAAGCTCAGGAAACCAGCACAAAGAAGGTGAAATTTACCTTAAGGCTAGTATTTAGGCCACTCACATGCAATGTGGAAGACACTTCTACTTGATTCCAGAGTCCCCAACTCCAAATCTACAGAGTATTGTGGATGTCAGATTAGTATTGGGGGGTGGTAGGTCAGATTTAAATTATCTAAGAGTCCTTTTAGTCTGTGTGTCTACAAATATATGCAAAAGTTTGTACATTAAGGAAATGGGAGAAATCCCATCCATCTCACAACTGTCCTTCCTACTCACAAATATTCTTCATACAACTTTCCCAGTATCCTACGTGACTGAAGGATGCAAAAAAATAGTAAATTTGTTGAAAATGTATGGGATGATGTGTATTTGGTTATGTCTTCTAGCTGTCTGTTGATTATTACAGACAAGCTCTGCCCTGCTGTTTCTGTAGAATGATCAGGCTTTCTTTTAGCCTCATACAGATGAGCAGAGCAGAGGACAGGGTTTAAGCCTACATGTAAATTAGCTTCTCACACTGCCTAAAATGAAAATCCCTTCATTCAGGTTTGGCAATATCAAACAAATTCACCATTCAAATTATCATGCAAATATATTGTACCTTCTTGTTTCATCCATGTGGCTTTATCATACTTTCTAATTAAAAGATAGACAACAGCACACAATAATATTTGAAAACCAATTTTAACTATATATGCTAGGAATAATAAAACCTATGCCACTTTTTTTATTACCACTAGCTGAAACCAAGGCCTCTGGTGAATGTTACACCTAAGACATAATTAATCATTTTTTTATGTCTTAAGTAGTAACCTTGATACATATTTATGCAATTAATGGTACAATAACATAGGGAATAACCCACACAATTATTACACAAAACACGTGTGATAACTTTGTCGCTGGTTCCCATGGTACCTCAAAGGCTAGGGATGGCAATTACACCTAAACCAGTATAAGTGGTTAGAAACCAGTTCAAATCTGTAACACAACAGAAGTTCAGTGTATGTAAACCACTTTCAAATTGGCCAAAACTAGTTTAAGATAAATCTGGATGGATGTAGTATTAGACATAGGTGATTTGAGTCAAATTAGTTTCTTGAACATCTCTCCCAGATTCCCTCCAGATTCAAGTTAACTCAGTCTCCCAGCATCCCAGGATGATTTGCACCTCCCCCCTTGCAAACTTGGCCCAAGCTCTCTGCTCCAGCTGAGGAGGGAGGCCTGCTCTAGTGACCTCTCAGCTTCTGGCCTGAGCCACTGCAGGCTTGTGGCTGCATTTCCAGGAACATAAGTGAATGCCAGTTCACTTGCTTATCAGTTCAATCTATTCAGCTTAGACTAACTTGCAAAGATTAAATTGATTCAGCCTCAGGCTTTTTGACTGTACATACTTAGCTAGATTGAATATGTGGCTGGGCTGATCAGATGACTAACACTCCCAAATTCAGGGATCTGAGGCTTGGAGAGTGGTTCAGCCCTGTGAGTTTGGGTACCCAGCTTGCTATTTAGAATTAGATCCCATTGAGATCCCATTGAGCCTTCAACTGAACATGTGCTGGGGCATAACAAATGCTGTGCAGTTCAAATAGTTTAGAAGAGTATTGTAAACTCATAAAGAGAAAGCACCATAAAGTTAAATAATTTAAATAAATTTAAATGAAGTCTGTTGAAGAGTAGTCAGATCAGTCAAGTTGGTCAGTTGAAGTACAGTTTATACCATAATACTGTTTCAGAGAAAATGGCTCGTGACAAATACTGAAATTTGGATGAACAGAGGTGAAATAGCATATACACTTAATTAACGGTTTTTATTTTGGCTATTTCTTCAAAACATTTAAATGTTCTATTGAAATTACATTTTCTATTGATTAAATTGATAAACGTATTAGCTTCTACTAGCCAAAGTCACACAAGAAACAGTACAAAGGCATATTGTTTCTTGTGGTAGCTAATGCAAGAACTATTACATTTGTCTGATCCTCTAAAACAGGGGTGTCAAACTCAAATTGGTTGGAGGGCTAGATTCGTTCCTTTTCAGGTGCCTGCAGGCCACACCCTGGCTGTCTTTCTGGTAACTCCTGCAGCACATTGGGCAAAAGCTCTGACACCTGTGGTGGGGCTTCCTGTTATGGCGGCTAGCACCTTGGTCCCACAGACATAAAGAATATGTGTACTTGTGTGTTTGTGCACATGCATGCAGGAGAGTGACCCTGATGCACTGTATGTTGTATCTCTGGCATTGATGGTAGGGCTCCCCCTGGCAGCAGTCCACACCCCAGTGCTAGCCAGGGTGCTGTCAGCTCCAGCAGCACCACAGGGCCAGAACTTTGGCAGCAGTGGCCAGGATTCTTGTGGTGGCAGACACTGCCCTGGTGACAGCTGGGGTGGTGGCAACTGAAACAGCACAAGTAGAAAATCCAACACCACAGCAGAGCCATTGGCGAGTCTTCCAATGGCAGCCAGGGCCTTGGTGAAATCTGGGCATTGACAACCTGAGCAGAATCATACGCTTCCATGATAACAGCCTGTATCCTGATGAGAATGAGGGCCCTGACCTTCCCAATGACATTCCAGGCAAACCCTACCACTGTGGCCACAAACAGGATTTTGGCAAGGTGATGGGGCTTCATGCAGCAGCCCTCAGTGCCCTGGTGACAGCCAGGGTAGAGATAGCTCCACCAGCACCATGGTCAGAAACTGCCATCATGGCCAGAGCTCACAAAATTAGGTCTTTTGCACTGGCTGCAGTGGCAGGGCTTCTGCCTGCACTGATGCTCAGTTCTGCTCTCCCTGGGACACTGGCTGCCACTGTCTGAAGCCCCACCACTGCTGCCAGAGCCATGGCCTGGATGGGGCTGAGAGGGTGGAGGTATGAGGGCCCCACTCCATCATCTCAGGTAAGTGCAGTGGGGCTGGGGGGAAGGTGTTGACCTAAAAACCCAGGACACCCTTGAATAAGCAACAGCTTCAAATGTACCTCCCTGATCCCTGGTGCAGGGGGTGAATCGGGGTACTTCCTAGGTACTTCAATGAAGCGAGGAGCATGCAAGTTCCCAGGATGAAAATCCCTGTCCCAGGATAAGCTGGCCAGCCAATTGGTCTGTTCTTAGTGCCATCCCACTGCATGCCTTGTGCCCCACCAGGGGGAGCCCACTGACTAGGCTGGGCTGCTTTGGGCCATATTCAGGTGCTGTTGCAAGCAGGTCTATTGAATGTGAATATCTGTTTGCGCTTGCAACTACCATCATTGCTTGTAGAAAATGCTCAAGGGAAGTGGGAAATTTTCAAGGTAAACTTATTCCATGGTGCAATGAGCCTACAGCTCACTTGCTCTCTCCCTCAATTTACTTCAGGTGGAAGTGGGTTGGAGAACTGAGGCCAGAGTTTGTTGGATGCTATCCCACCTGTTTGAACTTAGTGTAGGCAGAACCACTGCAATCCTATCTTGCCTCTCCCATGACATCAACAGTAATGAAGGGATGAGATAGTTGGGGACAGTTCTGCTTTGAGCAGGGGGTTGGACTACTGTGTAGCAGAACACCATGATACTTCTGTAACTTCTTAATAGATGTTGAACAATACTTTGTTGGAGCTAGAAAATGACACCCTTCATTTAGGATAAATATGAGGAATTTAGTTTTTCTCAGGAGTAAGACTTCCAAAATAACAAGAGTTGCCAACCAAAATAAATACCATTTGAAAGGTCAGTCTGCAACTGAGTTAGGTGACAGGTAACAGATAGAAAAGGAAGCAAGTTAGGGAAGAAGACACCCAGCAAACCATTGGAAGGGTGGTCGCAAGAGGAGTTTGAGGGAGGACAGAATAAGTAAAGAAACCACTTTGTGTTTGTTCTGGACAATATTAGCTTAGTTCAATGTTTCTTAAGCTTTGGGGTGCCCTTTCCTCCCCTCCCGGGGAGGATGGTAGATATAAAGGGAATGGGTATAACAAATGCAATTGAGGGTTTTTTTTCACTGACTGGTTAATCCTAGATGGACTTAGTCAAATATATTCATTATTTAATATTATGGATCTAATCATTCCATGAAGTTGGACAGCTGTTCAGTGCATAGCAGTTTTAGTTACCAACATGGACCACATAGTTTCTCATGATTTGTAACAGACATCATAAAAACAAGTAATTGCAATTTTAAACTCATGTTAATGTACTTCCTGCCACAGTCACTGAAGGTCTTTTTTCCAGTGAACTTTCTGGAAGTTAAGTTTGACTAAGATAATTGCAAAAAGAGAACAAAGACAGAGAGAAAATATATCAGTTTATTTTAAAATGTGAACGTTGCAAGACATTTTTCCCGCACAGCTAGCTTAAATGTTATGCATGTTAATATACTTGTTTATTATATCATGGCTCTGAAATATGATCAGTGTGGAAGATCCCAGTCATCAATGGGACATCAATTAGTCTGCCAAGAAGAAAATAAATGTTATACAAAATTACTAGTTCTTACTGCAGCCCAAGGCATTAAAAATAATTAGCAGGTAAAATAAATGAAGTGTATTGTCACATTATCCTGATGGTCAGTGGAGAATATATTTCTTGAATTAAATGTACTAAATTACAGAGATAAAAATTACGAATGATACATCAGTGATTTTAACAGTGTCTAGTATAATTCTAAAACACGCTGCAGAATATAACGATTTTAGCAGAGTGTAAAGCAGTCCTTTACTTGAAGGAATTTTCCACATCAAATCTCAGGAAAATAAGAATTTAGCTGCAGCATGTCTGTGTGTGTGTGTATAAGCAAGAGAGATATTAAAAAAATGCAGTTCATTTGTTGAAACTGGAATATGATACAAATCAAATTAAACAAATCTAATTGCTATTGTATGCTTGTGGGAGAAATCTGTCATTCTAATTATTTGTAAAGTACCATGAACAACTTTGAAGCTACATAAAATAATAGAACTATTCTACAAGAAAGTAAACTGTCCTTATATTTAGCAAATATCAGGTCTATCCTAATGATCAGTTATCGGACTATCAACTGCCCATGGCTCCAAAGGCTAAGCAATTCCATTCCCACTGCTCTACAATTTATTTCATCTCACTGATGGATTTCTTAAAGGTACTTAAATAGTCCAGGTCAATTTTTTGCTATCTATAGTCCTGTCCCTGGCATAGACACCTGTAGAAAAGTCAAAACTGACTAAGGTAACCACCTGTACTTAAGAACACACATGTGAAAAGATAAAAAAACACTTGCGTACACTTCACCATTTGGTGGATGGAATGTGGGAGGGTACCATCTTTGAACATGCCAACAGTCACTCTTTGGTGACTAGTATCACCTCTTCTAAGTATGGTACAAAGGTAATCTTGTTGTCTAATCCAACATGATATTAAATAAATTAATCCAACTATTGAAAGAATTTTTCTTTTAATGTTTTGGGGTGATCCAACATATTATCAATTAGACGACTTGGTTTTCCCTACACAGTTTTCACCTCATTTGCAGTATTCAATACATGAAATGTTGGGGGGGGGGGTGGCACTTGCATCTTGCTATTTTGTATGTTGCACAGTTATGTGTCAGCAATAATTAATCAGAAACAGAATGGAGACATTTGTCTGAAAAAAGAGCTCCATTCATGTCTTTGTACCCCCAAAAATCTTTTATCTATTACCATTATACTATTATCTAGGAGCATCTTGGAATATATAAAGCCTCAGAACTTTTTGGATAGGCTGGAATATTTATGTAAATAAATAAAATATATTCCCCATGCTAACCTGAATGGTTAACAGAAGGATTAACTACTTCCTCAGTTGCATGTTTGGCAACAGCTTGGAACATAAGAAAGATGCAGTCAAAGAAGGGAAAGAATTTAATCAACTGTCAATCTTTTCATGAGGCAAGGATGTTTTTCAGGTGAGAGAAGCATAACAACCAGGTTCCAGATCTTGGGCAGCCAGGGTGGCAGCAACTTGGAGGAGTACACCTCCCTGACCCGAGCTTGTAGGGATTTGGTCAGGAAGGCTAAAGCAGCACTGGAGCTTAGATTAGCTTCTGGGATTAAGGATAACAAAAAGTCCCCCTTCAAGTATATAGGTAGCAAGAAGAAGTCTTGGGATAACATTGGACCCCTACGGGGCGGGGCGGGGCAGGGCAGGGCAGTTGGTGACAGACGTGTGAGAGAAGGCAGAACTCTTTAACAAGTTCTTTGCCTCCATGTTCCTGTCTGCTGACAATGGGGTGCTCTTGGGTGACAACATAGAGAGGCCCAGGAAGGATGTGAGTCCCCGACTGTTAGTTCAGACCTAGTTAAGGATTACCTGGAGGGCTTAGATGTATCCAAGTCGGCGGGCCCAGATGACCTTCATCCATGGGTGCTGAGGGAATTGGCTGGTGTCATTGCGGAGCCATTAGCATGGCTGTTTGAGGACTCCTAGTGCTTGGGCCAAGCCCCTGAGGACTGGAAAAGGGCCAATGTGGTCCCTATTTTCAAGAAGGGGAGGAAGGAAGAGCCTGGCAACTACAGGCCAGTCAGCTTCACTTCTATCCTGGGGAAGGTCTTTGAAAAAATTATCAAGGGCCACATT
>NW_017729024.1:16720966-16735854 GCF_001723915.1 Gavialis gangeticus | reverse complement strand
CTGGATAGGCACCTGGCTGGGGTCTTATGACCCCTCCCACCCCCAGTGCTCGTTCCTGCCTGTGGCGGGGGGTCGGACTCGATTATCTGTCTAGGTCCCTTCCGACTCATTGATTCTATGATTCTGTGATTCTTGTTCTCCTTTGGGTGCCCTACTTGCTAACTCTTAATTCCACTACTGCTGGGTGATATCTTTTACTGAATCAACAAGTTGAGAGATATCTTAGGCAAGTTTTGGGACTTCCCCAAGTCTTGGAAAGATGCAGTTTGAGTTAGGAAGCAGATAAAATAATACCCTGTTTATGACTCCATATGTAAATTTAAAAAAACAGTAAAAATCTTTTTTCATGATATATATTCACTACTAAAATGGGCTGTTTGTAATTTTTTTTCAGGTGGAATCCCAGCTGATTTGTTACATTAGTTGTTATGGCAAACCCTGCTGGACCACCTCAGTAGTAAGGAAGACTCCTTTGATTCGGTTATATAGTCATCATCAGTAGTATTCAAAAAGCTCCTGTACATCCTTTGGGGACACCCCAACTGGTCTGGAATGTCATCTCCCTCTTCCATTCAGTGACTTCTAAAATGATGTGTTGCCTTCAATACATTACAGAGCCCAAAAGACAGACACACAGCCCTGGTTAATAAAATAGATTTTTTTAATCTCATACCACTGACAGGCCAATTGCTGGCCTTTTGAAACTTTTAAAAATTAAAGACATACAACATGCTTGCTTACCACTCCTGGCTTGGCATTCTCAAAAATGAGCAAGGTGACATGTAAATAATACAAAGGACAGAAAAAGTAGTCCAAAAAAGAACAATAAATAGACTGTTTGCTTATTCTATTGGAGTCACATTGTTCATTGCATCCCTATACTTAGTTTCTCCTATTGGCTAGCTCTAGGTGACTTTCTGATGAGAATCTGGGCTCTCTGAAACATTGTTCAGAAGCATCTGACTCTACCCACTGACTTTACACAGAGTCTATACACTGAATCTTGTTTCTTGCCCATCTGAGGCCAGATACCTGATTTCTTTAGACATTATTACATATCTTAGTTTTATCCCCAGTCCAGCTAAGATGTTTAATATTCAATATCCAAGAAATATTCTAAGCACTATCATATATCAATTATTAACTGCTTTTAAAAGTCCCTTTAAGTGATGGTAGAGTCACAGGACAATAGCAGAATTATGTTTGTTTGTGCAGGGCTATGCAGACACCTGAGCCTTTATTTTTGGGTGATAACCACCTGAAGAGCTGTGGTCTGAAATCATAGTTGTGTTGGGCAGTCATGAAAGTAAATGCTGAACAAGGAGACTAGGAGAAGTGAGTCTTCTGGTGGCCCCAGCTGTCAGAAGTAGATGCCACCATATGTAGGATACAGTAGGTCTTAAGGCACTATATGTAAGTTGTAAAATTAAGAAGGGAAGGCAGTAAATGGATCATGAGAGGGTTAACTGTACCCAGAATACTATGTGATGGAGTGATGTTACTCATTTCTACTTTCCATTTTTAAGTAGAAGTCCCCCCCCCCCCGCCCCCCATCTGTTTGGGATGACATTAAAGCAACAATTTCCAGCCTGAAGTGCAGAAAATAGTGTTTCATTTAATAAGACCTCAAAAACCAATTGTTCACAAAGCCTCCATAAAAGGCCTTGTTTGTTACAGCTACAATGTTTACCATCTAGCTGAGAGTCCATAGAAACCATAGTTTAATACTGTGCTAGAAGGTCTAAGGCAAGGCTGAAAGTCAGACAAGGCTCAAGAACCAGGAGGCAAAGGTACACAGCAAACATCAGCAATGAGCAGCCACCATTCTTCTGAGGATAATGAGCTTATATTTCAAATCTTGGCTGCCTGCAGCCAATAAGGAAATCAGATGGCTCCCAGCAAGCCTTGAGCTTGTTGCAAGGCTTTCGCTTGGATACTTTCCACCATTCTTGAACAATGATTCTCAAGCTTCATGGTGAAAGGTAGACAATATAAATATTGAAGGCAACACAAAAGAGGTTAAAAATAATATGGCCCCCTGTTCAGTTTCCCTTTCCTCTTTATATATCCCAGCACAAGCAAAGGGCAAAAGGCTCCTTAACTGCAGTCTGGATTGTTTTGTCTGAAATCCAAACAACTTTCTTCTTAAATGTATAGTTCATTTTTCAAAGTAAAGTATGAGATTATTCATAGGGACAATTTGTGTGAAATAACTACTGTGCTTTTAAATTCATCTCCTACCTTATTTTGTCATAACTTCCCTCCACAGAAAAGCTCTAAGAAAGAATCTGCAAGACAAGACGGGCTCTCAACTTGATCCATGCAATGTCATTGTCTTTACATTATGTCCTCAGTTGCATCTGAACAACCTCATGTATCTAAATTATGCTGCTTACAGAAAATCTCATAACTTAGATCAATTTCACCTCAGGCTTTTTGTACCTAGCTGTAAAGTGAGAAGGTTGAGAAATTATTATTAAAGGTGATGTATGAAAAACAACTACCTTTCAGAACTCAAGTTTGCAGGGAGGACAGTGATAAAAAAACAATTAAAAAATCTTAATTTTCAAGCATACAACTTTGATAAGTAAACCATGACATCATGAAAGTGAAGAGCTATGATAGTAATGTTGGAGTCACTCATCGAAGTAGAAGTGTACTCTTTAACGTGTTCTGCAATTTAGTATATAAAGTTATGAAAATACTGCCTCTGACCTGAAATCCTGTTCAATGCTCATTTCCAGGAAAATACATACATATTATTGCCCTGTATGTATGACAATAATAAGAGCAATACTCTATGATGCTTTACTGGCAGGAACTTTGAAAATAGTCTGTCACATTGCTCAAAACATCACACACAATGCATAGCAGACTAATCAGTTGTACATCAAATCTTTGTTCTCTATGACTTACTGGAAGAACTCATCAGCTCCCATAGCACAGCGTATCTCTGCTTCATTAATTGTCAACCTTTCTTTGGTTTTCCTGAGCATAACAGTCTCCGGAGGGATGCTGAAATAACTGGATATCCTGATCAGGATGTTTGAACTATTTTTCAGTAAGTCTGAAAGCCACGGATTCATCAATCAAAAAAAGTTATATAGCTGTTACAAATTGTCTTTTGAACCTGTCAGGCTGTATAGTAGTGCTGCAGCCTTCCATTGTGTAATTACATTATCTGCAGGACACATATTCAGTTCAGTGCCTTTGATGGCAAGTTCATGAAAGCAGAAACACTTTATTATACCAATATCAATATCTCTGAATTGTAAGAGCAGCTAAAAAAAACTCAGTACACTGAGAATCTGGAGGTGTCTGTTGGAGTGGGATTACTAATTAGTTAGCGTGATAAGGGGCATGTTAAGATATCACTAGAGGCAAGGGAAATCAACTGCTTATGTAGAGTAACAAATTTATTTGCAACTTCATCTGTTGTCAAATGTTATAGTGGTTTGAAGCTTTAATTGGAAAGCATCGCTGAGGGAGTTTCTGTCATTGTGCATCTTCTAGGTTGATATATAGAGAGTCTAATGTGCTACAGCTCACTCACCCCATGAAGCAATATGTAAGTATCTGTAATGTTACTGACATCTCAGTCCTGCTATTATGTACAAGTTTGTCTAAACTGACTCCAACTATGCTGAGAGTGCTGGCATTCCCATTCTGTGCACTACAACACGAACAAAATAAAGTAGCCACTATTTGGTGCAGATTCGGTGCTAGAGTCAGCCATTTCAGAAATGCTTATTGGCATGCACCTGGCACCATTTCAAGGGTGCTACATTACGTTTTGGGGTTTTTTGCCAATTGTTGGACATGGAGCATGAAGGAGTCAAAAAAGCATATTTGATGGAGGCTTTCCTGGATACAGCCCGGAGACCTTACAGAAGTGCCCTGTGAATGGAATCATAAAGTAAATATCCCTTTCTCAGGAAATCCCTGGTTTTGCCTTTGTTGGGAGGGATGTCTTGATCCTTCTGAAGTGTAAAGATAACTGGAATGTAGCTCAAGACAACTTTCTACAAACAGTAATGTAATGAATGGAGGGCAATCAGCCCTAGGGGACACATGAATAACAGCCCTCACCACTGTCAGCCCAGCTTCTGTCCTCCCTGCTGCTGTTGCCCCCTAGGGCACAGACCTTGGCTGTTACTCCTGTGGCCACAAAGTATACTAAACAGCAAGCTCAACTGGAGTAAGAAACTTGGAAACTGGGTAGATCAATAAACTTTGTAAGAGGGCTGGAAGCCTATGACCTCTGTGTTACGAAGTAGCAAGGGATTTCATTACTCATAAATATTGCTTTGTAAGCATCCAGTTTCCACAGATAATGCTCAACAATGTAAAAAAAATGGTGACAAAAAAGTTCATAAAAGATTTCCCTTTTTAAATGATTTTTTAAAAATACTTCTTGGATTCTATCTCATTTTTTAGTTGTTTAGGCATTTATAAACCACAAAAGTAACATGTTCAGCAATGCCACCTTCAAATACACTTTGTTCCTCTGCCCATACTACCTCACAAACGAAAAGAAGTGTAGCCACATCCACACAATCATGACTTGGGTTAACTGGCATGTCACTCAGTAATGTTAATTCTCCCACCCCCAGTACTTCAAGGATGTAGTAACACTAGTTTTGTTTTGGAAAGGTGTGGGCACAGAGCTATGCAGATGCTTGCAGATGCACTTGCCAAACACAATCTCATGTCTGTTCCTGGTCTTATACAAACTGCTTTTTCCGTTTTGTGTTTTCTTTCTTTGTTTCCATCTCTAGATGCACAAGGTTAATTGTCCTGCTTTCACTTTAGTTCTCATGCACTGTTTGGGAAATTTTACAAAACTTAGTACAAGGAGAAGTTTCCAAAGATCAGTTCTACAGACAGACATAGTCGTGTTATACCTAGACTCATCTTTTCTATTGTTATTTCCTAAAAAACAGTCAAGAAAAATAGTCACATAGCTACTACATGTAAGCTGTCTATAACATTTTTAGAATTCATTTTTTAATGGCATTTTGTTTGGATTTCTTTCGATTACTAAAAATCAATATGGGATTTCATCCTTCTGACTATAAATTATTCAGCAGGTGTAGTAATGGTGAGAAACACAGACAAAATGTGCTTTCTGAAATGTCCCATCATGTTTTGATCACTTATGAAATTAATTGATAAGATTCCCTACAAGACAATGTAAACCAATTTAGGTAAATGCTGTAATGGTATTTGTTTAGCACATTGGAGCAGATGTTAAAAAAATCATCACAGGTGTAAATTAAAGTTTTCTTTATTTTTCTATTTAGGCAATTTCACCTGTCTCTATGGCTTGTTTAAAAGTATCTCAAAACTGATTGTCATTGTGCCTCACATAGGATACTAGGAAAAAAGTTGGGCAGAAAGTTATTTTTGACAACCAATTCAGCCTTGAAGCAGAAACTGCTTATGATCAGTTTCAATCATTAACTCTGACATTTCTAATGTAAGTTCTTCCAGATATGACATCCAGTCACATCAAAGTGACATCTAAAATATAGCAAGCAGTATAGCTGTATGTTAGAGATGTAGAAGGTGGCAGAGGGTAAATTTTAACTGTACCAAATATCCGTAACAAAATCACTTGCTGTAGCTTCTTATGTTTTTCAAGAAAACAGTCTGTGCTTGCTACAGAACATTAACATTATCAGCAGAGAAAACAAATTATCCCCACATTGAAAAAATACAGATGGAAAGGAAAGAAGAGAAAGAACTATGTGTTTCCATGAATCACAATTTCAGACTCACTGGCTTAGTAGGCTCTCAGAAACTATTAGAATATGTTGGGTTACAAAAGAAAAAGACAAGTCACACCAGATACATTTGTCATTGAGGTGAGATGGCAGAGGCATAATGAAATCTAAGACCTTAAATTCCAGGAAGTCATTCCTATTAATCTGAATTCTTACAAAAGGAATGATCACTAACACTGGTAAAAAATCCACTAATACTTATTTCTAGAAAATACTTGCCTGTGAAGTTTGCCTGCTTTATTAAAATAAGATTACTGTTTGGAATGGAAGGTTAGTTTCATACTGCAGGTCACATTTCAAGGACAAATAAAAAGTATATAACTGAAACAGAACTACAAGGGCCTACTTCAGTCATCAAATCTAATCCCCTATGAACATACAATAAATATTTGTTCAAGTTGCTCCAGAAATACATTGACTCTCTTGTATACCACAGGCCTTAAGACCCCATAACAAATTTTTCTTTGAGAAAAAAACCCAGGAAAGAAAAGACAAAGGTATTACCGATGCCTGTGATTTTCCTCATCTCAAATTTTGCTAATGCAATGTTAATTTATTTTAACACACACACACATACACACACACACACACACATTAGGGCCGTGCAAAATTTTGCTGGATGTTTCATTTCAATGCTGTTTTGACTCATTTCGAGCTTGAAACAGCAAAATCAAAACAAAATGAAGGGCTCAAGAGCATTAGACAACGAAGGCTAATTATTTCCTATTTGCTAGCCTAGCCTAGCAAGTGGGATTCCAGAATACCTTTTTCTTTTCTTTAGACCCTTTTATTTTATTATTATATTCATTGATTTATTCTTTTCAATGTTATGATTATATTGGATATTACACTATAGAATTTAATTTATATAGCAAGGGAGATACATTTATATATTATTTCTATACATTTATACCTTGCAGCATATACATACATTATAAAATTTATATAGGAATGCAGATACATTTATATTTTATTTCTATACATTTATACTATTTGGCATAGACTACACACCTTATAGAATTTATATAGGAATGCAGATACATTTATATTTTATTTCTATACATTTATACTATTTGGCATAGACTACACACCTTATAGAATTTATATAGGAATGCAGATACATTTATACCTTGCAGCATACACTACACACCTTAGAGAATTTATATAGGACCACAGACACATTTATATATTTGTATGAAATCAAGACACTATGAAGCACACCATGAACCAAAGTGGAAAGGCAGCTGGCAAGCCTTTAGGGAGGGGTAGAAGAGGGGGAAGAGTGAGATGCGTAAGATCCCTGCTCCTTGCCCCCGATCTAAGATGCAGCCTCTTTCCTACAGCTAGCAGGGATAAGGCTTCCAGAAGCAGCAAGGAGACAGAAGCAGTGCCAGTGCCACGGACTGTGCCTGAGACTGCATTCTCTCCAAGAGCACCAGCCATAACCACCCCCAATCCACCGCCATGACAACAAGCAGCAACACCAGCACCAGCATGTCAGTCTCTTCCACCCCCATTTCACTTCCCATATTGAGGCTTCCAGTGCAAGACAAAGAGCTGGAGCTGCAGTGCTGATGTGTAGAGGGTGCATGGGGGTGTACGTGCACCCCCATGAGAGGGCTGGTGCACCCCCTGTCAGGCCATACTCCCTGCTTAGGTGATGGATAGGGGGGCAGGCAAGAGCACCAGTGCCCTCCCTGTGAGCACCAGCCAGGGCGTGGGTCCACCAGCAAAAGTGGAAACATTGCTTCCGGAAGTGGTGCAGCCGCTTTTTAATGAGTGAGATTGGCTGCAGGGGACCTCCCACCCCCGGTCACTGGCTGGTGTCAGGGGGCAGCATGTCTCCTCCCACCCTGAGTTAAGTAACATCAGTCACCCATGTGGAGCTGGGGCTGGATCCAAGTACCCTAGCAAGGGAAATTCTGGGGAAGAAGGGGGAATCAGCAGAGTTTGCACTCCACACCTCTCAATTTTCCCCTAGAGCCAGGTCTCCTTTCCCAGAAGGCACTACAGAGGAAGCTGAGGTAGAGGTTGTGGAGGCAAATGGCTCAGTTGGGTCCACTCCACCTGTTTCTGTACCTTTGCCTCCTGAAGAGGGGGAAGTTGCATCATCCACACACGCACCCGCATGCCAGAAGTGAGCAGTTAGTGTGGTCTGGGATTATTTTGAGCTGGTAGATGATCTCACGTATGCTATCTTCCTGCATTGCCAAGACAAAACCAGTCAGGGCAAGGGAACAAAACACATGAGCACCATGGGAATACTGATGAATTTCCATAGTCATCATACCCTTGAGCTTGCTCCTTCTCAGCCTGGCATCAGCAGGAGTGTGCCCAAAGGGAAGTCCCCCTCTCACTCCAAAGCTCCTGCCCCCACAAAAGAAGAGGCAGGCCACCCTGGAACAGTCAGGGAAAGGTGGACAGAAAGGGGGGGCGCATTGCAAAGGTGAGTGAGATCACACAGAGCACTGGGGAGATGCTTGCTGTTAATGGCCAGCCCTTCTCCTTAGTTGAGCGGTGAGGGTTCAGGAAGCTCATGGTCCTTGTGGCCCCATCCTGGCCCATGGTGCTCATGGCCCCAAGTGCCCACATGCAACACCTTCAGTAGGACGGTGGTGCTTTCCCTGTATGAGGTATGCAGGGAGTACTTGAGGGAAGAGCTGCACAAGGTAGGTCTGCAGGGGAGCTTACACTTCACCGCAGACATCTGGAGTAGCCGGGGTGGAGATCACACCTACCTCTCCCTCACAGGGCACTGGTGCAACCAGTCAGGCCATTGGTGGGCTCTCCTTCAAGCTGAGGTAATGAATGAGTCCCACACGGCAACAGAGATCATGGGGGCCATAAACCACTTGGTGCAGGGGTGGCTCATTGGGCAGAGTGAGCTCACCCATGGGTTCATGGTCATTGACAATAGGACCAATATGGTCAAAGCAGTCCATGATGTCAACTTTGCTGGCATCTGCTGCGTGTTTGCCCGATCCACCGCTCTGGCTCACCAGGGGCCTTCATGTAGGCCCAGTAGGGTACCTCGGTTGTCTTCAGGGTGACCCCCAAACTTATCTGCCACAACTTTGAGTGTTACTTCAGTGGAGGGGGTCCCCTCTGAAGATGCCTCCAGCACAGTCACATGTCTTGGCGGGCATTCACGGGGCTCCAGCCTCCCCAGCCATGTACCAACCTTCGAGATGGGCCTCCAAATCCTTTTTGCAGCCACCCTCTGCTGATGTCTTCCCTGGGCCTCTGCTCCTCCTCCTGCTGATGAGGACCACTGGGCCCTGGCTGGACCTGGAAGGTCTGGTCACTGTTGGCCTTTGGGCCTGTCTTCCTTGATGCCTTGTGCTGCCCACATCTAAGGCCATTGGCCTTCATGAGGTCTCCACGCCATTGTGTTCTCATTGTTAGATGAAGTCCCATCTGCCCTGGACTAGCACTAAGGGCTATGCTAACCCACCCTCGCTAGGGGTGGAAAATAGACCAACCCTAAAGGGGAATATAAGTAACACCTTCACCGCAAGCCCCTCACCCTAAGGTGATGCAGCATAAAACCAAAATCAAGATTCTGCTACTGCGACTGCCAAGGGAACTTGACAACAGAAAAAAAATGAGAAAGGGAATGCCCATAAGAGGGAGTCCCACACCCTCCTGACCTCTAATGCCCCTAGTCTCACGTGCCGCCCCAGGCTTAGAACCCGGCCTTCACCCCCAACCAGGGTCTCTCTCCCCTTCTCTCCAGCATCCTCCTCCACCCTGGAGCTGCGGCACGCGTTGCCTTTAATGAGGGCTCTTGCCCTGGTTATTGGCGTGGTCACTACTGCCCTCTTTGTTGGTTCTGTCGGTCCCCCGTCAGTCCTTCCCACCATGGGGACACCTTGCAGCTCCTGCTGTCTCAGCCCCCATCAGCCTCCCAGCCAGCCCCCCCGATTCCCGTTGGACCTCTATTCCTGGCAGGACTTTCTTCGTGGTGCTGGTTGCTGTGGCTGCCACTTCCGCTGCTGCTGTTGCCACCCTTGCCTCTGCTGCCGCTTCTGCCGCTGCTAACTGCTGCGGCCACACACCACGGTCTCCTGTGGTTCCTCCACTCCTCAGCCCTCCTCCAGCACCTTTGGGGGCACTTTTTAATTCCACTGGGTGGTGTCTTCCTGTGATGTCACCTGGCCCCAGCTGAATATAGGCACGGGTGATGAATCGCGCGGGCAGTTCCCTGCTGCACGTTTTCCTGCTCTTCCCAACCCCTGCAACAGGTAAGTCATTGTTTTTTCTTCTGGCTGCCTGGGGTTTGCCTCTGAGTGAGGCTTCCCCCTGTTCTGGGCCTGTTCCCCTGGTACAGAATATATTGGGGGGGTTTCCAATGATCTTTATGTAATATAAACATAATAACATCTGATTCTAGAGGATCTTTCAAATACACAATGTTCTAGTGGTTTGCAAATTAAATAGTTTGGAGTTTTCTTATCTGAGGTGGAATAATCACATGAAGATTGGATGATAATTCACCCTGAATTTCCAAACCTATTAAGCTTTAGAGAACAAAAATGCATATAATTTGCATGCTGTTCTTCATATATAAATATCTAATTTGATTAAGATGCTGCCACATATTTATAGGACTGCCACATATTTATAGCATCAGAAAAATATCAGTTTTTATTATATGTGCTTTTCTTTCCCTTTTCTTGTTTGCATGCCTGTGTAGGCATTGGATCCTACCCAGTCGCACTAATCCAAGGCTCACATAATGCTAATTGTTGATCTGCCAAAAACAAAAACAAACAAAAAAACAAACTGCATCCTTTTAAAAATATTTTGGCCTATACAAAGGATGCCAAATGGAAAATCCTATATGTAGAAGGACTATATTGAATGACAGTACAGTCAGTGATACTGTAATGAAAAATAGACAATAAAAACAAACAAACAAAACATACATAAAAAAGTGTGGGAAATAAAAAACAAAGTTCACCAAAAGGAAAAAAAGCTCCTGGGATGCCAAGGAAAGTCATTTCATTTTATTTTTATTTTCAAAGGAGTAATTACAAATCAAGAATAGAGAGAAAAACCTATACAAAGTAAATTAGAGATTCAGTTGTAAAGAATAGGATTTGTCATAGAGAAGGCAACAGGGGAAGAATTTTTTAAATAAGTTCTAGCTTTAATTATTTTTTTGACATGCTCAGAGAATGGAAATAGTTGACAGAAATACATTGTGAGGGAAATACTCTGAGTGAAGCTAATGTAATATCAAGCACAGTGTAGTGTATGTTTATGCATGCATCTTCTGCTGTTATTCTTCTAAAACATTTCCAGTGGGTCACACTTCAGTTGCTTACTTGGTAAATTAGAGATAGGGAAATTTAAAAGGAGATAGTACTGTGGTTGTTAGTTCTATTGTGTGTCATGATACTCTCCTCTGAACTTTATCTGTTCTTTCTCATCATTTATCTAAATGTCATTCTCTTTCAAATTAAATCATCTTGTGACATGGTTTCTCCTCAACCAATGACTTGGTTTGACGTCAACTTAGTCTCCCATGAAGTCCTCATGGTTAAACTGGGGAACTGCGGCCCCAACAACAGCCAGGGCTTGGAAACTGGCTCCGTGGTCAGACCCAGAGAGCGATGGTTGATGGAACCATGTCAACATGGAGCATGGTGACAAGTGACCCCAAGACTCTGTACTTGGACCAGTACTTTTTAACATATTTATAAATTATCTGGATTCAGATATCAGAAGTGGACTGGCTACATGCACTGATGATGCCAAACTATGGGAAGTGTGGTCACACTGGAGGATAGGCTGGCGATTCAGGCTGACCTGGACAGGCTTGCAATGTGGGCGCATCAAAACCTGGTGACATTCAACACAGAGAAATGCAAGGTTCTCCATCTTGAGGGAAAAAAATCTACATCATACTTACAGGCTTGGCAGTGGTACACTCACTAGCACCATGACCGAAAGGGGCCTGGGGGTCATGACTGACTACAAGATAAAACATGAGCCACCAATGTGATGCTGCAGCCGGCAAAGCAAACAAAACCCTGGCTTGCATTTATCAATGCATCTCAAGCAAGACCCAGAAAGTCATCCTCCCATTGTACCTCCAGGAAGTCATCCTCCCACCTTAGCGAGGCTGCAGCTGGAGTACTGCATCCAGTTCTGGGCTCTGCACTTTAGGAAGGATGTAGAGAAGGTTGAGAGAGTCCAGAGGAGAGCCACACATCAGAGGGCAAGAGAACAAGTCTGAGGAGAGGCTGAGGGACATGGGACTCTTCAGCCTGGAGAAGCAAAGACTCAGGAGTGACTTGGTGACAGCATATAAGTATATAAGGGGTGTGCACCAGGTACTGGGAGAACATCTGTTCACCAAGGCACCCCAAGGGAAGACAAAGTCTAATGGTCACAAACAGAATACCATTTTAGACTAGACATAATAAAAAACTCTGAGTCCCTAGAGTCTGGAATAGACTCCCCAAAGAAGTGGTGGAAGCTTCTGCTCTAGACACCTTTAAAACCCACTTGGATGCTTATCTTGCTGGGATCATTTGACCCCAGCACACTTTCTGCCCTTGGGCAGGGGGCTGGACCCAATGATCTTGCAAGGTCCCTTCCAGCCCTAATGTCTATGAAATCTATTAAATGAATTTTGGAAATGTAGCAGCCAGCTTTGTGGCACTTGGCATTCTAGTTGAGCACCATAACTGGAAATGTTTTGATAACTGCGGTAGGTCAAATGTTTTGTTTCTATCTTGTTTCTTCCATGAGAAGATGTTAAGGCCTTGATTTTCACAGCAGATGAGTGCTTGCAACTCCCAGTAGCTCAACTGAATTGTGGGTGCTACACAGTGCCTCTGAAAAATTAAGGCCTAAAGTCCATTTGCATTTTACTTTCACATTATTTAACTGATTCTATATTTCTTACTCTCTGGGTAATAAAATATATAAACACCAGCAATAAACAAAAGTAGTCTTGATCTAGATCAGGCGCATACATGTCACAAGTGGCACAGGCAGCTTCTGTGTGTAGCATGTGGCAGAAGGGGGAAGGAAGAGGCATCACAGTGCCAGATGGACTAGGAAACAGAAATCAGACTAGCAGATCAGGTAGGGGAAGGGGATTACAGTGGCACTCAGGGAGAGTTCAGGGCTAATTCATGGCAGCCTGCCAAAAAGCTTGGCCTTCACTGATCTAAATGATAAGTTAATTATAACTTTATGTGATTTCTTTTGGTTTGACCATATGTTGCTATAAACAATCAAGATATTTTATGTAGCTTCCAAGAAGCTTTAATGTATGGCTCCAATTCATCTGTCCCTTATGCTTTGAAGACAAATTTAGGTAAATGTAATTATTTATATAGCAATGATATTTTCATAGTAAGCATAAAACCATAAGCTCCTTGTATATCACCTTGCAATTTTCTGGCTGAAATAAGTTACAACTGTATAATGCATAAATGACAAATACTAGATAAACACATTCCTTTTTTTCAATAATTATTTCATTTAAGAATATGCTGATGCACAATACAAACTTATTTTCTCCATGCAGCATAATTGTGATGGTGTTCACATAGCAGGCACTGGTGAATAAATAGCCTATTATCTTTATTCTCATACTTTTTATAACAGAGCCATGGAAAGGCCTCTGACACTCCTTTTTTAGCAACGATGAATAAAATCTATACATATTTTAAAATGACTTTTTTCTTTTTCTAACATTTTTCTAACAAGAAACTTTTTCCTATTATCTTAAATGGGTAAAGAAATATCAAAGGTTTGGTTAACAAGATATATTCATACTGTTAAGAGTATACAAAAATGGACTGTACTGATAAGATTTCCATTGCTGAAAATGCAATGGAACAAACCAACCTTCAATTGTTAGTGTGTTGCACAGTAAAGACACTGTATAACCTCCCCCTCCATCCACACACACACACACACACACACACACACACACACTTAACATTATTGAGTTAATTTTATTAGATTAATTCAGAAAAGAAACCAATGCTAACAAGTCCAAATTCAATAAAAATTAAATCACCAAATACCAGGAAGAGGCCTAATTTTTAAAGGCACAAGAAGTAGCACCAAACATTCACCGGCAGTCAATGGAAGTAAGCATATAATTGAGTTATGCTTCTTTAAGACTTCAGGATCACCGTGGGAAACAGGCCATTTCTAGGCAGAGAGCAAAATCCTAGACACTCAAAAGCCTATAGCCATTTTTTTAAAATGCTGCCCTTCACATTCATGTTCTGCAATTATATATACCAGTGGTGCTCAATCTGTAATCCATGGGCCAAATCCCATGCACAAGGCCATATCATCCAGTATTTGGGGTTCTCCATCAGTCTGGAAATTTCATGGTGAAAAAGAGGTGGCAGTGTTAATTCTGCTTCCCTGCTGCCAAATTTCTGGACTTGTGGAGAGCCCCACACACCAGATGATGTGGTCATGTCTGACAAGCATGCTGGCGCATAGTGAGGCTGGCACATGGTGTTCCTCTGCAGCCAGATCTGATGCATGCAGCTGGACAGGCATGCCATGTGCTGCCTGCAAACCTATACCATTCACAAGATCCAGCAAGCAAACCTGCCCTGAATGACTCATCAGCCTTTGGGGCAAGAAGATCAAGCACCACTGATTTACATGCACATAATTTTCAATTATTCCAATGGAAGTTTTGCACACATTTCAATACGAGGATGTTTCCATAAGAAGAAAATTAATTGTGCTTAATAAGAAAGGAGTTGGCTATGAATAAGACTAAAAATGTTGCCCTGTGGGGTCAGGCCAACTCTCAGGATCTCAATATTGTGCTGTTAGACAGGAGGGTGTGACACAATTGCACATATACAAACACACAAATCAATTAGATGCATACACACACACACACTACCAGCTCACACACATACACGTCCAAACCAGCCTAGGTACATGCATACCTATCACCAATTCAACCACATACACTATACACCCCAAAAGTTAGACAAAAATCAATTGTCCATACCTGCATACTCAATACACATACACGCATCACTAATTTGTATATCATGCACACAATGACATATATATATATATATATATATATATATA
>NW_017729024.1:16697909-16720883 GCF_001723915.1 Gavialis gangeticus | reverse complement strand
AGACTCAGTGGAAGGGTTGGAGTCCAGGTAGGGAAGAGAAACAGAATCCAAGTCCTTGGTTGAAGATGGGGTGGGGGGTGATAGCTACCTATCCAGGCTGGAAAGGGGTCTTTGTCCAGCAGGTGTTGTTCAGAGTGGGGTCACTGGCAGGGCCTCTGGGTGGATAGGTGGTGTGGCATGATGCTGTTCCAGATGGAGAGGGCATCCCAGGGAGTCAGTCTTCACTACCCCTTTTTATGGGGCAGACTACCTCTGATCTCCTATGGGGAGGGCCTGTCCAGGCAAGGTCAGTCCTGTTCTAGACGGCTCCAGGTGTTCTTACTGAGCATGTGCAGCTTGGTACAATGGTGGGTTGCCTCGTCTTTTGCCTCTTGAATGCTGGGGATGATTCCAAGGGCTGGGTTGTTGGTCCAGGTATTGGTGTCAGTCATTCAGAGGGAGCTATTTTTAGACCTACTGCCATTGTCTCTCAAGCACCCGCATTGATCCCCATTTATTCAGGAACCAAGTTACACAGGAGGGGTAGGTGTGAGTCATAGGTCAGGGGACACAAGATGGAGGCTTGACGTTACAAGATGGAAACTTGACATGGCTTATGCTAACTTACATATGTAGGCCTAAATCATATGGTACCAATAAAACAGTAATATGGAACAGTAAAAATCAATATAAACATAATAATTATACAATGTAAAGAAGGAAAAAAAAACAAATACATCTTGCTACCAAAATAAAATGCTGAAGCTTATCCTATGTCTTAGCTCATATATCTATAGGGAATAGAGAGGGAGAGACAAAGTCAGAAATGGTTGGGGAAGGAGAGGGAATACATTTTAAAATAAAATAAAAAAAACAAAAACTGGGGGTTTTGCTACAAAAATATGACATGCATATGACAGGGAAAGTATGGCAGTGTTTCAGTTTCATTTTAGTCCTGGAACAGATCTAAAACATGAAAGAAGCATAGTTCATTTTTCTAATGCTGAGCAGAATTGCATGGTATTTTTTATTTATTTATTCATTATCACTATCCATAGACATGCTTTCACAATTACAGTATTGCTTTGAAATGGCCCTTTTTAATTTTGGTAATTTAAATTCTATGCAGTTTTATATTCTGCAGTAGATAAAACAAAAAGGACTTGCTTTTGACCAGAACAGATGGCAGATTGTGTTAAAAGTTTACTTTAAATTCAGAAAAGTGTCTGTGAGTAAGAATACAATGTAGCATTTCTTGTAAGTATAGCTAATAAGTCAATCAGCCCTCATTATGTTGGTTTAGCTATTTGACAATATTTGGATTAGATCTTTCCGTATTAGGTTATTTGATTGGGTGCTATTTCAGCTTAATACATTTTAATGAAATGGATCAGCAAACATTGGCTCATCTGAAAATATTCATTTCTAATCTACTACACTATGGTCCCAGTTCAGGAAAGCACATACTTAAAATTTAAGGACATGATTAGGTACTTTGATGAATAGAGATCTAGATATGTCCTGGCTGGTAGTGGAACTGCAGTACTGAGCTGTAAAAACAATGTTATAAGTAAGATCCCTAGATGATGTAGCTACATAGTGGTCCAAGTTGTTGTTTTTTTTTCCTTTTCTTCCCTCTTAGTGTTTAAGCAAATATTCAGGCATACTGACCAAACTCTTTTTACACCTGTAACACTCTGGTGGCTTTTAGACATTCAAGTGTGGTTCTGTTCCACCTTTAGTTCCTGAAAAAAACATTAATAGATCTGCTCTTTTAACATGCTGGAGGAGACCTTCCCATCTTCTACCCAATATTCTAGGGGTTAGGGCATCCACTTAATGATAAACCTGTTTCCTGAGCCCTAGTCTGCCAAAAGCAGTTTGAATCCACATCTACTACTTCTTAGGAAAATGCCCTACACATGAGACTGTGGGACAGGCAGGGTTGAGGTCACCATCCATCTTTCCTGCTGAATCTGGGCCACATAGTGGAAAGGAATGGAAGACTCATGGGGCTGAAAGAAGAGTGAGCAAGGAAGACGCTATGAAGGAGGAAACCTTGGGTTATGGCACTGTTACTGCATTTTATCCAAAATCTGTTTAATACAAAGTGTATAAATGGCACTGGGAGAAAAACCCAGACTTACGAGACTCATGCATTACTTTCTACCAAGCAGCCTATCTTCAACAGTAGGGATAAAGTGCATCTCAACCTTGCTGAGCCCACAGCCTAGTGATTTTGGCACTTCCATGGAAAATGAGGATGTGGATGTGGACCCCCTGAGACTGAATGTAGCCTAGAAACCAGAAGTCCTGCTTTCTGTGTGAATACCCTAACCACTAAGCTATTGGGCAAGAGCAAATAAGTCTGTCACTCCTTATTGTCACTTGGGTGCTGAAGGGTAAAACCAGATCCCATGTTCCTGATTGTTCCTCCTCTATAAATCAACTTGCAACACTTCAGATATATTACTACACTTCCTCGATTCCACAACATACTTAAGCATATGCTTAATTTTAAGTACACAGTTGATTTAAAACTGAGTGCTTAAATGCTTTGCTGAAGATAGCTGGTGCTATACCAGTAGTGTAGCTGGTGCTATCTTTAGCAATGTAACTAAAGTATCAGGCATACAAGTAATACTAAAATGAACCAGGCACTCAGTAATATCTTAATTGTGTTCTGTTGTGAAACACTTTGCATTGCGAACCTCCATGTGCACGCTTCTGCTTCAGTATTCTTAGTGCCTGCTGTGACTTACCTTTCCTGTTAAAATAAAATCTTTTTTCCCCTATTCATTATATAAGTTAGGAAATAGGTTTGCAAATAAGTTTACCATGAAGTAAAAAGGAGGACAGGGATTCACTACACATTAGTTTCTACTCAGAAAATATTTGTATGCATACTATTGTAGATGAAAAATAAATCTGAGATGTGTCGGCCCTTTTTATTTAGGTTTCATCTACCATGGAGTAAGATCGTGTTTACAAGAGGCACATCTACATGTGCATTAGTGTGCCATGATTACAGTGCATTAAGTTTAGTACCTGTATACTAATAACAGGTACTAACAATGCACTGTAATTGGCATTACAGCACAGTAACGCCAGCACATGTCTTTTAGGTGATGCTAATGGCCAGTAGACTAATTCTATTGTGCATTAGTACATTAGCACGGCTTTCACTGTGACATGCTAATGTGCAGTTGAATTAGTCCACTGCACTTTTAGCATCTTGTGTAGACATGCCCAAGCAGTAACTGAGACGCAGCTGACATCAATTATCTCTACTCACTTTTACCTTACCATAAACAGCTCATCTGCTTTTACCCTCAGTCCAGGTACAGACTTACACTATTACTGGTACAAGTGATTAGAAACTGGTCTATACCCATAACAGAACAGAAGTTTAGCACACACAGACTGGTTTAAAAATGGTGGAACCCAGTCTAAGATTTGTTCTCCCCACCAAAGGCTAAGCATGTGTTTTGTTCACTACTGATCTAAACTATGCTGCTTAAAGAAAGCTGAGTAACTGATATCGTTTCTGCCTTGGGCTTTTTTTAATTCATCCGTATTGAGCCTTAGAGAAAAGCTTACAACCAAATACACCAGGAGGCAGAGCTCACAGGATCTCCTTCTCCACTTCGTTACTTCAGTTTTATGACTGTGAGACTCATACTTCTCAAGCAAATCTGAGAATAGAGAAAACAAACTTCCATCAACACACAGTCCAACAGTCCAAAAAAATCAACCTCAAGTATGACTGGTACATATTCATATTTTTACCTTTGCAAATATTTGGATGCTTAAGTACTCAAGTGCATGTGAGAGCCAAAGCATGACTGCTCAAATATTCATCACAATGAATTTTGAATTGTATTTCAGTTGTAATTTCTAAAATCCATAATCTGTGCTCCAGTGGATAGTTTATAGCCCACCCAGTCAGCAGAAGAAACAATATTAAATGATGGATACACTCGCACTAAACAAATACACTGAATTTCAATTAGATGATGAAATATTCACAACCCCCCACAACTTGTTGCAATCCATCCAAATATAATAAAATATTTCTCAAATAATTATATTTCATATTATTGTGAATAAGAAATTAATTCAAAAATCTGAAGTCTAAAAAATGGTATAAGAAGGGAAAGTTAACTACTGAATTACTCATTGCAAAATACAGTGCTGAGTCTAATAAACATACGAACTGATGAACATATATATACAACTTGATGAATTTCTTGACCATAGTGTGGCATTTATATTTTTCCTGAGTTGGACTTCTTATTACTAAAAGGTTGATTGTCAATCCCAGTCAAAGGAACAATTAGAATTACTTGCTCCCATTGTTTTAAATAGGACTATTCATGCTTGGCCTCACCATTTAATGGGTTCACTATCTGGCGCATAGTTAGAAATTATTTTTTCTATTTTTGAGAGCATTTTGTATTATTGTTACTATTTTAAAGTATTGAGTAGTACTGATCAAGAAATGTACATGGCACACAACACTTTTCACTATATACACAGCATTTGTAAGGAGCAAACTCAAGTATCATGTCCCTTAAAACACATGAGGTGCTTGTACATATGACATCATTAACATGTTTACATGACAAAAGTGTCATTTTGTCTGGGCTTATTGGCATCACAATGTACATGTGCAAGACTTTAGGGGGTTTTAATGAATGCATAGTTGCAAACTAAACTACATCCATATTTTGTTTAATTTCCAACTTTGCAAATTGCAATGATGCAGCTAGTTGGCTTACCCTGCAGCTATGAAAGAGGTAGGCAGGCTCTGCAGAAAAAAAGGATTGGGCCTCTTGCCCCCAGTCAGGCACTTGATGAAGGCAGAAATGGTGAGGGGCCTCCTCCTCCTCGGTGGACTCTGCCCATGGCCTGGGGATGAGGTGACAGTGGATTGAGCAGCCCCTGAGCTGTGAGGAGCCCTGGTCATTCTCTCCATGGCAGCATCACTTTACAGGGCTGCCAAAGTGGGCTGCTAGCAAGCTAGGTGTTGCCCTGGCTCAGAGGCAGCACCCAACCTGATCCAACTCTTCCCTGAACCTGTGAGGGCTTCCAGAACCCTGGTGCACTGTTTCTTCTGTCTTCCTGCCATCTGGGACCACCCAGGAATGGGCTGGCTCGCCTCTGGTGTACAGGGTGGTGACAGGAGGGCAGCTGGGTGTGCTGGCAGATGGAGAAGGTGGTGGGGATGGTGCATGGGGCACTTGAAGCCCATGGAGCCCACCCAAGCTTCCAGCACCCCATGCCTGCCATGTTCTCTGCCCATCAGCACACCCAGCCGCCCTCCTCCCACCACCCCATGCTGCTCCACGGGCAAGTCAGCCCATTCCCAGGAGGGAAGACAGCAGGGACAGTGCACAAGGCACTGGAAGTCCCAGCGGGCTCAGGGAAGAGCTGGATCTGGCCAGGTGCTACCTTCAAACTGGGGAAGGACCCTGCCCACTAGAAGTCCACCTGGGTAGTCCCAGGGGGCATTGCCACTGCAGAGGGAAAGACTGGGGGCCCCTGCAGCTCAGGGGCCACTTGGCCCACCAGCAACTCACCCCCAGCTGCAGGCAGGCTCTGGATCCAACTCCAACAACAACCACCACAAAATAAAGGATTGGGCCTCCCACCATAGTGTGACAGAAAAATTGAAATGGTTTAGTCCTCAGGGTTTTATTCTATGCCCCACCATTTCAATTTATGGGGCATAGAATAAAACCTTGGGAATTAAACCTCTGCCACATGTATAAGCACCCATGGAGGTCTATATAAAAGGTTTCTGTACCTTTAACTGTTTGACAAAAAACACCTTCCAGATCTCCGATTCCATTCTGAGTCTTTAGAAGACAAAAGTGAATAAAAATATGGACATTCAAAATGCATTCAAGTACATTCAAAATGGTTTGTATTTCAGTTGAATGAAATGCACCTAAAAATTATTAAGCCTAAATTTTATTCATAGACTTTTCAAAAAAGCTAATGTGTTTATGAAATTAAAGAATTAAACACCTTCTACCATGCAAGATGATAAAATGTCTTAAAGCTATTATTTTTTTAACCCTGGCATTCTTATAATTCTTTATTACATTTGAAATATCTCCATGAGAACACAAAAGACAATTATCTGAAATGTCAGATACAGATACAAATAATATATATATCAAGTACAACCCTTTGTTTAGTGTGCTTACACTGTCAAGAATCTCAGATTTTTTCAAAATACATTGAAATATGCACTGAGTGGGCTAAATTGTTCTTTCTGAAATGCACTCATGCTCTCTCTCTTTCCCCCTGCTTATAAAACAACCAGGTGTTCTTAGACAAGCTAATGTAGTCTTAAAGAAAGACAGAAAAAAGGTGAAAAAAATGTTCACTAAATTCTCTTATACCATATCATTTTATAGACATATATATACAAATAATTGGTTAAGTAAAACGAGTGAGTAATGGCTAAGTAATAGAATAATTGTGCCTACTTAATATATAGAAGTCTATGGATATAGACATATATGAACTGAAATGGATGCATATATTTCCATGTATTAGCATTTATTGCATCTATTAATGTATATATGCATTTATACATAAGCCTAAGGGTGGGTATGTGTGTGCGTGCCACTAGATAGATATATCTATGTACATAAAAAGAACTTACAACAGGTGTCAATAACCTCTCAGACAAAGCATACCAGTTATAAATCACATCCATTTCCACCAACCTTCTTCTTTTTTTGTTGTTCTAACTTGCAAGCTCTTCAGTAAGAATGTCTTCGGTCACATCTACACATGGACATTAAGGTACCTTTGGTTACCGTGCCATCATTTAGTACTTTCTTTTGAAAGTACTAAAAGATGGCACGGTAACAGCCCACACTGCACCGTGCTGGCAGCACATGGCTATTTTTGGCCACTACGTTGCTGTAGCAATGCACTATAATGGGGGAGCACATTGCTATAGTGATGTAGCGGCGGCATCACAGTTTTTGCCAACGGATGCTATGGTGCCGTATTGCAATGCTAAGGCACTGTAGAGTCTTGCGTAGATTTGCTCTTATAGTACTGTACAGCAGTGATCCAAGATGCTGCTCTCATAATAATATTATTGTGCAGATCCTAATTATATTAGTGGGTGATCTGTCACAGATCAAGGGAAGCATGTAGTATTTAAATTGAAAAAGGGAGGCAATGCAATAGGATTCAAATTTTACCCACACAGGATTCATGTTAAGCACCATCTAAATACCTTTTATTTAAAAACTAGGTTCAAACCACAAAAAGCCAATAAAAAATTGTCTGAATTTAAAGAAAGTTTGGCATTTTGTACAAATTACAACCGGTTTCCAATCAAATCTAACCTTAACATTGAACAAGACCTTTTTTTGAGTCTCCGAACAGTAACATGAGAAGAAAATTATATTCAGAAGAAAATGCCAGCATAGATACCATAGAGGTAAAAATAACATATTTATCTAAACATACTTTAAAAATATAGAGAAAACAAAGAAATATATAAATAACAGTTAGATAAAGTTAATTAAATCATCTGAAGGTAAACCCCATGAAGTTTCATAAATAATAAAATTAAATTAGTTCTCTTATCACATACTAAGAACTGATTTTGCAATAGATCCATATTAAATAAGAGTTTGTGCGATAGTCAGAAGGTGGACAAACTGAATGAAGACTGAAAAGAAGCAAGGCACAACCTTATCACAATTTGGAATCACACCTGAACTGAATCTTCAAGTTTAAAACAAACAAACAAAAAAGATAGCTTCCTCCTTTTATTGAATAACTTGCCATTTCATCGATGCCTTTAGCCTGGATAGGAAACAGAAATACCATGAGAATAAGCTTTTCCGGAAGGGAAAATCTGTTAAATATGGTCATGTTTACTCATAAACCAGGATTAAGATTTTGCTACCAGAATTTCGAGGTACCTTTTGAAATGTGGCTTTCACATCTCTTTTTTGGTGGGAGGGAGAAGAGTGGGAATCAGCTCCTGTCTTAGGATACTTGCAGACATTATACATAGATCAACCTAACTAGGGTTAAATCCATCTAAAATACCAATCTGTACATATGTTTGGGGAGGATAGATAGGGGAGGGGGAGACAACCCCCCCCAAAAGGCTTGCCTGATATAAGTTAGTTCGCCTCCTTGTGTGAACTATGTGAGACAGAGCATGGGTTAATTCAGTCTGCCAAAACATATGTACATATACAGAGTGCAACTCTGGGGCTGGGAAAGCCCAGTTTCTTGCCCCAGGCTGTGCTCTTGTCCCTTACCTCCCCAGCCCACTCTGACAGGGCAATTTTTAGCTTTCCTACCCCTTGCATCTGGACAGACAACCCCCTGGGGACCTACCAACCCCTTCCCTGCAGACCTGTAAGCTTCCTTAACCTGCATTGGAGGTACTGTGGCTCTATATTGGTGCAAGGTGCCATCCATGGTTAAGGACCGTGCAGATCAAGGCTTAGGGCTTTACATGTAGAATCCTTATACTGAAGATTACTAACTCGCATTAAAACAAAGGAACTAGCTCATAAGATAAAGGTTCTACAATATGGGACTTATCCATAACTCTTAATCAGGATTCAAGCAGATGAACAATTCTTTCATATTTGCATCATTAACACATGTAAATTAAATCCCCAAAACAAACTGAAGGAGTAGAATAAGTTAATTGAATTTCATATTTTCCACAAATTATAACAATCTATCTGTGTGTAATGTTTAATTCATAAGAACACAGAAAATACATTTTGTGTTATCATCTCAAATAAACTTTGATCTTAAGCCAATTGTATACCTACTTACCTCAGGTAAACTTCAATTCCTTAAATCTCCTATTGCTATTTCTTATCAGGAAAGAATTTTTTTTAAAACTTGTTTCTTTTACATATTTGTATTAACCCTGGCCCTGGAATTTACATTTTAAAATGCATTACAATAGTTGGGGTTTTTTTAATGATAGGTTGCAATATGCAATATCTACTGATCATTTCAAACATTTCAGACATTATAAAGATTTTTGAATAAAAGCAGAAAACTTAGAAGCCTTTCTGATGGTACATATTCATGAAGGTTTACATAAATATCAAGTCAGTGTTCTCTTCTGTTTTTCATTACATCATATTTTTTCTGTTCATGTCATATAATCCGTAATCTTTTGTATATGATAACAAATGACTTTTAAGGTACCACAATTTCACTCTAAATATCAATGTTAGTGATAGTCAGATTTAGAAATTTTGGCTTACTTTAAGCTCGTGTAATAACAACAATAACAATAACTTTAAAACATAGAAATGATTTCCTAAATTTTATACCAGATAAAAGAATTGGACACATAAAGCACTGCTTCTTTTTAATTGCTATGTTATCACTTATGACCCTTGAAACAGATACCCATTTAAAACCATCTAGTTCTGTGTGTCTATTTAAATGATTTTTAACGAATTCATCAGGTGGTCTGGCGTAATTCCTCTGACTAGGTGGTCAGCCCTTTGGCCACATTTGAAACAAGAAGAAAGAAATTAATGGTAGTATAGTATAATTTATTATCTTACCAGGAAAATGTTCAGTTAAGTTACCTATAACCTGTCAGTTGACTATTACTCAGGGTACAGCAAGCAACTGAAATATTTTGCTACCAGGCTATTTTTCCCCTACTGTATTTATTTTTCACTTCATTTTTATTATAAATTAATTTTGAACTTGAACAGATTCCTATCCTAAATTCCATTTATAGTTCACAGTATATTTGAAAAATAATCACTTTACTGTTTGTCTAATACAGATTTTTTTTTAACTTTCTTTATATTTTTTTAAATGAACATAAGAGCCTTTCCCTTTATCTCTTTCCTTTAATATTTTAGTGTTTTCTGAATTAAATCACATATTATTTTCTTTGACAGTGTACCCGCCGGGCCTTGAACATCCAGTATCAGGTGGCCTTGGTCTGGGTGGCCGGTAGAGGGAGTCCTACGGTCTCTTGTAGGCCCGTGGACTGCCGTCTATCCCCCGAGTGGCTTCCCCCAATCTCACCTGCCACAACTTTGAAAGTTATCCCAGTGGGGGGGCCAACCACCCAGGGTTCAGTTGCAGCTGGGAGACCACCCAGCAGTAGTCCGTGGGGCTCCACCTTCCCTACCCCAACCTTACGCCAACCTCTGACGGGTTGTCAGGTCTTCTTGGCTGTACCCCCGATGATGTTGCGTCTCTTGAGCTCGATGATCTCCATAGCTCTGTTATGTCCTCAAAGTTTCCTCCTGGGGTAGCTCAATCACTTAGCTGTCTAGTTCAGCAAGGCCTCCACCTGCACTCAAGCAGTCCTGGACCTGGGACTCTAATTTTAACCAACAATCAAAACAAAGAATAAGAAAGATGGTGCAGAGCTGTCCTGCCTGAGTTGTCTTGCCCTACCTCTCAACCCTTCCAAAAGAGGGAATCAAAAAAGGAACCAAAACAAGTTATACATTGTGAAAGACCTGTCTGGTTTCCTCCCCAGCTCTACGGCTTAGCTAACAGAACATCTTTCCACCCCTAGGATCCTACTGGGGCTGGCCCGTCATCTGGCCAAGGTTGACCACAGCCCCTCACCCTGGGTTGTTTCTTCCCTTGCCCCTCCGAGCACCGTATGTGATATTGCTCTCCTCAGGTGTTGTTTGGGGTGTTCTGCCTCCGATAACCTGTGGTACCTTTTCACATGGCTGTCCACTTCCTACGCTATGTGCTGGTACCTAGCCTCCTGCCGTCCTGCTCTACAGCCTCTCTTACTGCTCACAGCCGTTCCTGTCAGGAGGGAGAGTCTCCTCTGGCTCCCTCACCCCCCTGACATTCCCACCTTTATTGGTGGAGGGAGCCTCCTCCGGCCCTCCCTTTCCTCTGACGCTCTTGCCTTCACCAGTGCAGAGAGCCTCCTCTGGCTCCTCTGCCTCCTTGACCCACTGGGCTCTGCTGGCACAGAGAGCCCCTGCTGGCTCTCTCTCCCCAGGAGCCTCTCCCACGGCACTGGGCTTGAGTGTCTTCTCCACAGCTCCTTCTCCCCTCTGTGTATTCCGGGCAGTGCCTGGCATCAGAGACTACCCTGTCTCTGCTCCACTCTCCCTGCCAGCTTCCCCGGTGGTTTCTTTTATTTCCATTGGCCAGTGATTACCAATGATGTCACTGACCGGTTTCAGCTGGATAAAGGTGCTGCTTATAACCCACACAGATTTCCTTTCTCCCTCCAGCTGCATCGCGGGTCCTGTTGCTGCCAGTAAGTAATTTCTTTGCATTATTTTTATATCTTTTTTCTTTTTTCTGTGTGCTCCACCCCCCACCCCAGGGGGTCCCCGCTTACTGTTTGGGGTTCTTTTCCCCATTCTTCTCTGGGACAGACAGTATGGATAAGGTACCCAGTGAGAATGGTTAGCTTTACTAAACTCATTGTTTATTGTCAATACTATAGGTATAGGCCTAGATGGAGTATGGATTAATACAAGCACTTGTCAGAGCATGTAGAAATTGCACAGAGATCCTGTTAACAGCAAGAATCTAAGTAGGCCTTGGTCAATACAAAACTAGCATACCATACATGGCTTGTACAGAAAGTGCTGTAAAACTAGGTCAGTAGTTTTAGAGGTGCCTCCAAGGCCAACAGGTGCTGAATGAATTGTTAGGACCTGGACAGAATACCAAAACAAATATTAGCAGTGACCTGGCACTGGTGGGAACGGTGCACTAACTGGGGAGAAGTAGGCCATCATTACTGAGAATCCCTTGATATGAGGATGCCAGTCTTTCAGAATATTGGGAAGTCATTGGTGAGTTTGTAGATGACTGAGGAAGCTGATCTGAGATCGACATGCTTGACTGAAGACATGAAAAATAGTTCTGGAAAGAAGGAGCAGAGTCTGGTGACATTGGGTCACAACTCTCTCTTTGTCTCTCTTCTCTATTTGCCTTCATAGTAAGGTGAGTTTGCTCAAATTGATCTATACCTTGCTGTACAAGATGGCACCACTAGGTTTGATTCAGTTCTTGAGTCTCCCAGGTATTGATGTTACTATTGCTTTTGTTCAGAATAACCATCAAGGTATCTTTGAATCTCTTCTTTTGTCCACCTCTAGAATATTGATCATCAGCAAGTTGGGAGTTCTGGGAGCCAGCTGTCAGACGTCTTGTCCAACAGATCTAGTGCCATATAAACATGGCTTCAATGCTGGTAGTGCCTGCTTGAGCCAGAATGTTGGTGTCCATTCTTCTGTCCTTCCAATTGATATGAAGGATTTTCTGAAGACACCCCCAATAATAGTATTTCAAAGCTTTTGGGTGTTTCTGATATGTCATCCAAGTTTCACACCCATACAACAGACTAGGGATGATAACAGCCTGGTAGACCAGAAATTTGGTTTGGGTCCTGATGTCACGATCAAAGACCATTTCACAGATGATTAAAGGAAGGACTGGCAGATTTTATCTAGTGTTAAGTATTGTTGTATACGTTTTCTCTTTGGGGAATTTGGCTACCCATGATGGGGTAATGCTCAATGTTATCCAAAGTTTGCCCTCTAATTGTAATATGTGGAGAAGAAACTGGCTGTTTTTGGTGGTTTTCATGAAGTTGACAATGAATCCAACCATATGCTTTACAGAAGCAACAAGAATGACCTGAAGCTCTTCAGTGAGCTCTTCAGTGAGCTTCAGCAATAGCTACAATTGGTGTGAAGTAGGATGCGGATGATATCACCTAAATATGTTTTAGTAATTGGTGAGAGCTAGAATTTTTATGTTTACAGCATTAAAAAAAACAAAACAAAACAAAACAAAACAAAACAAAACACTTAATAATTTGTATTGGCTTTAAGGGTTATGTTCATGCCTGTACCATGCTTTCAGATGACTCAGCTAGCTCCATGGACTGCTTGATCATCGATGTTAGGGCATTTTTACATATGCAAGTGCCATAGTGTTGGGTGCTTCACTGCAATTCTTGCAGTTGTACAAGTAGCGAAATATGCATCAGTGCTGAGAAAATGGCAGCAGCGTATTCTTTAACTAAAACATGTAGAAGGTGCTTTAATTCAAAAGTGCACCGTTGCCATTTTCTGCATGCTGACACGCATTTCACCACTTATACAACTGCATGTGACACAGTGCTGTGCATGCATCACAGACTTGATTAATCAGATCCCTGGTGCAAGACCAAAAGTATGGTGTATAAATGCCAGTAGTATCTAGGCTTGTTTCCAAACAGCACACCTGACCAAGTTTTTTGTTACTAAGAACCAAAGAATGCAATCTCTTTCTTATTAGAGGCACAGGATCACAGATGCTATCCTGTCATTATGTGCACAGACTGTCCGAGTTGAAGGAGCCCGACATGTCCAGTAACATCTAACCCCCAAATAACACTAATGGAGTAAGAAAACAACACTGACAGAGTCCACACTGATGACACTGGTCTGCAGATCCACAGGAGGTATTAACAAATAATTCCTGCTTTATTATTACTGTGTGGTTGCAATAAAATATTTATTAGTTAGTGATAGGCATGACCAAAGTTGGAACCGCATATATACAAATATGTATGGTATCACAGAGATCTCATGTGATAGTTCTCAGTATTCCAGCCATAAGACTATGTTGTGTTTTGGAAGTACTGGGTTGGGGAAACAGTGGTGGTATCACCTTGTGTGTCAAAATCACATAACTTGACGCCTGGTTCAGAAGGAAGAAAGTAGCAGATTGGAATGAATTTGGGTGAAGATGTTAGCTGGTCTAAAAAAGATATCACATTTACCTGAAGAACCTTGTTTGACTTTGGGTGAAGATAAGAGGTGAAAGATACAGCACCAATATAATTGTGGGGATTTATTATAGACCAAGTCAGGAAGACGAGGTGAATGAAGCATTCTTCAAGGAGGAAACAATATTATCCAAAAGCTAGGAGATGTACTGATAGGAGACTTCAATTTTCCAGACATCTGCTGGAAGAATAATATACAGGCATAACTCGTTTTATTGTGCTTTGCTTTATTGAGCTTCACAGATATTGCGTTTTTTACAAATTGAAGGTTTGTGGCAACCTTCATTGTTGTCTTATTTTAAGAAATTGCCACAGCCACCCCAATCTTCAGCAACCACCACCCTGATCAGTCAGCAGCCATCAACATCGAGACAAGACCCTCCAACAGCAAAAAGATTACAACTGGCTGAAGGCTCAGATGATGTTTAGCATTTTTTAGCAATAAAGTATTTTTTAATTAAGGTATGTACATTGTTTTTTTTAGACATAATGCTATTGCACACTTAATAGACTACAGTATCATGTAAACATAACTTTTATATGCACTGGGAAACCAAAAAATTCATGTGACTCGCTTTATTGAGATATTCGCTTTATTGCGGTGGTCTGGAACCGAACCTGCAATATCTCCGAGGTATGCCTGTAGTCAAAAATAAAATGTCATGCCGGTTTATACACAACTAGAGGATCATTTATACCTGGAAGATTTGAAGGTGATGGGAAACTTGGAAGGAAGTGAACATGATATGACAGATTTCCAGATCCTGAGATGGGGAAAGCATGGATATCAGCAGAACTAGGGTTTGAGATTTCAAAAAAGGCAGATTTCAACCAACTCAGGGAGTTAACAGGCATGGTGCCAAGGGAAGAAAAACTGAAGTTTCCCAGGAGGACTGGAAACTTCTAAAGAGAATAGTACTGGAAGCTCAGCAAGAAACTGTTCTCACACAATGGAAGCACAAGAAAAATGTTAAGAGACCAATGTGGCTGCATAAGGAGCTTCTAGGATGCCCAGAAAATGAAGTGAATGCATGCTAGCAATAGAAGAATGGACAACATGACTTCTAGGCCCTGGGATGGCTGTGACACCCCATAGTGACCATGATGATTTTGCCCTACTCCAGCTCCTCCATGTACTCTCTCACAGTCTTGTCTCCCATGCCATTTGATGGAAATGGTCTACTGTGGTGGAAGGCTTCCCCAGAGTTCTAGCCATGCCTTACCCTGAACATCACCTACTCAGAATCCAGTCAACTGCCAAAATCTTGAGCCCTTCTGGTACTTATCAGTAGGAATGTATGAAATTTCGCTGGCTGTTTCAACTCATTTTGAGCTCAAAATAGCAAAACCAAAATGAAACAAAGGGCTTCAAAAGAGCCTTGAAACTAAATGAGGGCAGTCAAAACATTTCAAAAGTTTTGAAACATTTTGAGTTTCAAAGCTGAAGCTGGGCTTGCCTGTAGGGAAACAGAAAGTACGGAGAGGGAGGGGGAAGACGGGTGGAGGGAAAAGACTGCTCTCATATTGACTGTGTAGCTGGCCAGTGACTGTGATCCTTCCCTGAGGTACCTTCCAATCCCAGTGCTTTGGGGGTGGGATAGAAAAACAGCATAAAAGTCAGCATTGTTTGAACTGGCCTGCTTTCTGCCCTAGGATCTGACAGTTATGCTCCTGAGCTGCTGGAAAATAGCTCAATTAGACAATGAAGGGTCCTACTAGTACTGATTTGAATGATTTCCTATGTGCTAGCCTAGCAAATAGGATTCCAGAATACCATTTTCCTTCTTCTAGACCCTTTATTTTATTATTATATTAATTAATTTATTCTTTTCAATTTTATAATTATATTGGATGTTACGCTATAGAATTTAATTTATATATTATTTCTATACATTTATACCTTGCAGCATAGACTACACACCTTACAGAATTTATATAGGGCCACAGATATATTTATATATTTGTGCAACAGGAGCCCTGTTACTTGAGGAAATCCCCGGAGCTGACAGTAATGATACCCAGGTGGGGAGATTCTCCATGCCCCAGTGAGCCAATGGGGCTCAGCTTCTGGGGATATAAGGAGGATGAAGCCCCAGGAAAAATGCTTGCGGGCACAATGATAATGACAGAGGGATCACCCAAAAGTCCAGGGGAAGACTACCACTAAATACAGAGCTGAGACCTGAGAAAAGGACCATGCGGCTGCCAGGCCCATAAAGATGTCGGATACCTTCAACTCACCACCAGTGCCTGGAGTCCTGGTGAAGGTATGAAGAGGTTGCAGGTCCAGTGCTCCAGAACAAAAGGGGTAGCTAGCTGAGACCCACTGTGCCAGCACGGGCAGCAGGGGAGCTCTCAGAGTCAAGCCTACACAAACTGCCGGGAGGTGGAGAAGAGACACGGCGAGCCTCCACTGCTAACAAGCCAATCAGTGGGTAATGAACCTGCCCAGGTGGCTGGGCAGCTCCCACCCAGGGTGGTTGATTCAGGATTTTAAGTTCTTATTAGCCACAGCAGAGGGATAGCTGGGACTGCTCTTTCATGGTAGTTGGTGCAGGATGAGGCACCACCTGCATGAGCTGTTAGGGAAGCATATAGCACTGTGGGATGCCTGGTAGTACTTACCTCTAGAATTGTAAAGTCGGCAATCCTACCGGGAACATAAGTCGGGTGTGCTGCTGCCTGCAGTTCAGGCCACTGTAAAAGACAAAAGAAAGAATAAAAGCACCTAAAAATCATGTGACAGGTCAAGTGTTGTTACTCTGCGGGTACCTTCTGATATGTCATCTCTTTCCACCCTTTAACAAGCTCAAAGTTGTGGCAGGAGAGAACCAGGGGAACAGACGGTATGCTGCAGACACAATAACAATTTGTATAAAAGCAAGACACTATGAGACACACACCATGAAGCATGGTAGAAAGGCAGCTGTCAAGGCTTCAGGGAGGGGCGGAAGAGGGAGAGATGCAAGTTCTCCTCCCTCCCCCAAGTGGAGATGCAACCTCTTTCCTACAGCCAGCAGGGATGAGGCATCCAGAAGCAGCAAGGAGAGGGGAGCAGTGCCAGTGCCACTGCCTGTGCCTGAGTCTGCATTCCATCCATGAGCGGGGGGCATAACCCCCCCGCCCCCAAACCACCACCATGACAACAAGCAGCAGCACCAGCATGAGTCTCCTCCACCCCCATTTCACTTCCCATGCTGAGCTTTCCAGTTCCAGAGGAAGAGCTGGATCTGGATCTAAGTGCCCTAGCAAGGGAAATTCTGGCGAAGGAGGGGGAAAGTCATCTGAGTTTGTGCTCCACACCCCTCAAGTTTCCCCTAGAGCCAGGCCTCCTTCCCCAAAAGGCATTTCACAGGAGGCTGAGGTAGAGGTTGCAGAGGCAAGCTGCTCAGCTGGTTTTGCTCCTCCTGTTGCTGTGCCTCTACCTGCTGAGGAAGGGGAAATTGCAGCATCCACAAATGCACTTGCAACCCAAAAGTGAGTGGGTCATGTGGCCGGGGATCATATTGAGCTGGCAGATGATCCCACATACACTATCTGCCTGCAGTGCCGAGCCAAAACCAGCCAGGGCAAGGGAACAAAACACATGAGCACCACAGGGATGCTGATGCATCTCCTTAGGCACCACCCCTTTGTCCTTGCTCCTCCTCAGTCTAGTGCCAGTGGTACCATGCCCAAAGGGAAGTCCCTCTCTTGTTCCAAAGCCCCTGTCGCCCCAAAGTAGAGGCAGGCCATCCTGGAACAGTGGGGGAAAAGGTGGACAGAAGGGGCGGGGGTGGGCACTTTGCAAGGGCAAGCAAGATCACCCAGAGCATTGGGAAGATGCTTGCTGTGGATGGCCAGCACTTCTCCTTAGTTGAGCAGCCAGGGTTCAGGCAGCTCATGGTGCTCGTGGCCCCATCATACTAAGTGCCCACACGCACCACCTTCAGCAGGATGGTAGTACTCTCCCTGCATGCCTCATACAAGGAATACTTGAGGGAGGATCTGCACAAGGCAGGTTCACAGGTAGCCTTATACTTCACCTCAGACATCTGGAGCAGCCGGGGTGGAGATCATGCCTACTTCTTCCTCACAGGGCACTGATGCAACTAGTCACACAGTCAGTGGGCTCTCCTTTAAGCCGAGGTGACAGAGCAGTCCCACATGGCAACCCAAATCGTGGGGGCCATAAACTGCTTGGTGAAAGGGTGGCTCATTGGGCAAAGTGAGCTCACCTGTAAGTTCATTCTTACCAACAATGGGGCCAAAATGGTCAAGGTAGTCTGTGATGCCAAGTTTGTGAAAAGCTGGTAGGAGGTGCCATAACCTCCAGCTACCATACGCACACAGTCCTGGCTGGGGAAAGCTGAGACCCATCACTTCTATGACAGGCTTGAGGCTTTCTGGTTGCAGTGCAGTTAAAAGGCTCCACATGAGCTCAGCTTAGCTGCTTGGGATGCCAGCTTTCAGATTGAAAAACCTTGTGTTAGGCTGAGGTAACATCTGCCATTGGTATGTGTGTGTGTTCTTCCTGGATAGAAGCAATAGTAAAGAATCCAGAGGCTGGCATGGAATGCAGGCAAGAAAGGTAGTCAGTGGAAATGAAAATGGAGGTGTCAGGGGGTGAGGGACAGCCTGGGATGTGGAGGAAGTGGGATGTAGCAGCACAGGTAAAAAGTGGAGAGGTACCTTGTAGGGCTGTGCGAATTTCACCGGCAGTTTTGTTTTGATGCTGTTTCAACTCATTCTGAGCTCAAAACAGTGAAATCAAAATTAAATGAAAGGCTTCAAAACAGCCTTGAAACGAAAAAAGGGCAGTTGAAATGTTTTGAAAGTTTCAAGGCAGACAAATTTCTTTGGGTGAATCTGATATCTTTTATTAGACCCTGTGCAGGAGGGATTGAGTAGATAAAAGGGGTAGAGGTGTAGCTCTCTTTGTTAATGAAAGCTACGCGTCCCTGCAAGCTGATGTCGGTGACCAGGGTGGATGACTGGAGACCCTCTGGGTTAAAATCTGTGGGGAACAAGGCACAGGGAACACAACAGTGGGAGTCTACTACAGACCTCCCACCCTAAGTCAAGAGCTTGACCAGGAGTTCACCTGGGAACTGGCTGAGACTGCATGGTCCAGGGCCATGGTTCTCATGGGTGACTTCAATTACCCGGACATCTCGTGGGAGGATCACTCAAAATCTGAGCAGTTGCAAAGCTTCCTATCATGTGTGGATGACCTCTACCTGACTCAAGAAGTCTACGGGCTAATGAGAGGTAAAGCACTGCTTGACCTGGTACTGGCTACTGGGGATGACCTAATCGGTGACCTAGTGATTGATGGGAAGCTGGGTGACAGTGACCACAAGGTGATCACCTTCACCATCTGCTGTAAAGCTGGCAAGTCAGTTAGCAACACTGAAGTCCTTGAGTTCAGGAAAGCCAACTTTGATAAGCTCAGAAGGCTTGTCAGTGAGGCCCTAAGGGACCATGGACCCAGGGGGAGGGGAGTTCAGGATGAGTGGTTGCTCCTCAAGGGAGCGATCCTCAATGCACAAGCTAACTCGATTCCATCTCAGAGGAAAGGCAACAAGAGGGCATAGCAGCCCCCCTGGATCTCCAGGAATCTAGCAGACCTCCTGAGGCTAAAAGGATGGATGATGGGATTCACCTCCAAGAGAGGTGGCAGAAAAGACGAACCCTTCTGTGCTGCTATTGTCCCAGACTGAGCCCGGCCCCTACATAGCTTGGTTGGAGTGGGAAAAAGCAACCCTGTAGTCTTCCCCTTGATCACCTCTTGGCAAAACTGGCCAATTGTGGCCTTGGTTCCACCACGATCCGCTGTCTGAGAAATTGGCTCCGTGGTCGGACCCAGAGGGTAGTAATTGATGGAAGTCAATCATCATGGTGCCCTATGACCAGTGGGTTAGGGTCCCCCAAGGCTCCGTCCTTGGACCCATATTGTTCAACATCTTCATTAATGATGTGGACATTGGAGTCAGAAGTAGACTGACCAAGTTCACTGATAACACCAAACTTTGGGGAAAAGCATCCACACCAGAAGACAGGCGGGTGATCCAGGCTGACCTGGACAGGCTCAGCAAATGGGCGGATGAGAACCTGATCATATTTAACACCAAAAAAATGCAAGTTTCTCCACCTTGGGAGGAAAAACCTGAAGCATCCTTATAGGCTCGGCAGTGCTATGCTGGCTAGCATTACAAAAGAAAGAGACTTGGGGGGGTCATCATTGACCACAAGATGAACATGAGCCTGCAATGCAATGCTGTGGCTAGTAAAGCGACCAAAATGCTGGCTTGCATCCATAGATGCTTCTCAAGCAAATCCCAGGATGTCATTCTCTCCTTGTACTGGGACTTGGTGAGGCCGCAGCTGGAGTACTGTGTGAGGGCCCAGGAAACTACAAACATACGTCAACACTCAGAAAACTACTTGAGGATATTCTAAGGACCATGTCCCATTTGCAAGCATCTGGAGGCAGAAAGGATGATCAGAAGCACCCAGCATGGATTTATTAACAACAAATTGTGTCAAACAAACTTCATCTCCTTCTTTAACAAAATAACTACTTGAGTAGATGAAGGGAATGCAGTGGATATACTATAGCTGGACTTCAGCAAGGCTTTTGACAAGGTCCCACATGACCCCCTCATAACTAAATTGGAGAAATGTTGCTTCAATAAAACTACAATTAGGTGGATAGACAACTGGCTCAATAACTACAGGCAAAGGGTAGTTATAAATGGATCCATGTCAGAATGCTTTCATTCTAAGGTTTCAAGTGGAGTCCCACGGGGATCTTTCCTCAGATCAGTGCTGTTCAATATGTTTATTAATCATTTGGATGCTAAAATTGAGAACTTCTTGAGTAAGTTTGCAGGTGACACCAAACTGGAAAGGTCTGCAAGCACAATCCTGATATTTAATAATAAAGAATAAAAATATTAAATCGGTATAACATGAAATACACAAAATAATCATAAATATTTTTATTTTAATGGACTATTTAATGAAAAAAATCACATGAAGCATCAATAGAGAGGCGGTGAGCTGCGTTTATCTGAATTTAAGGAGAAGGTAGGACAGGGTGGCACCTTAGAGGCTAACTGGTTCAGAAATGCATGAACTTTCATAAGTGGCAGCTATGATGATTCATGTGATGAAGTAGGTTATTGCCTATGAAAGCTCATGCCTCTGAAACAGTTAGTTGCTAAGATGCCATACTACCTGCCTTCTACAAAGCACAAAGAAAATAACTATAATATCAACAAAATGTAATTTTACTTTAAAACAGCCTTACACAATACTGCTGCAACTTTTTATGAATTTGTATGACAATTCATGAAATATTCAGTCTTCACACACCACAATATTCATTAAATTTGCTACTAATATTTATGACATTTAACAGCAACATTCATTCAATATTAAATAAAGCATAAAAATCACAATTTCAGTATAATCTCATGAAAATCAACTTCCCATATATAAAGCTATGTTCCATAAATACAGTTCCAGAACAAGAAAATAACTCCTCATACATAAGAATTTTCAAATTTCATGAAAATAATTATTAAATAGCTCATAATTCACTCTTCAGATTTCATAGATATTAGGGCTGAAAGGGACCTTGTAAGACAATCAGGTCCAGCCCCCCTGCCCAAAGGGCAGGAAGTCAGCTAGAGTCAAAGGATCCCAGCAAGATATGTGTCCAAATGTTTCTTGAAAGTGTCCAGAGTAGGTGCTTGCACCACCTCTGGGGGGAGTCTTGGGGGCTCAGACAGTATAGAAATTTTTCCTTATGCCTAGCCTAAAACAGCCTTGAAGGAGTTTGTGACCATTGGACCTTGTCATCCCCTGGGGTGCTCTGGTGAACAGGCATTTCCCCAGATCCTGATGCAACCCCTGGTGTACTTATAGACTGCCACCAAGTCACCCCTGAGCCTGTACTTCCCCAGACTGAAGAGTCCCATGGCTTGCAGCCTCTCTTGATAAGGCCTGTTATCTTGCCCTCTGATCATGCACTTGGCTCTCCTCTGGACTCTTTCAAGCTTCTCCACATCCTTCCTGCATTGTGGAGCCCAAAATCGGATGCAATACTTCAGCTGCGGCCTCACCAAGGCCCAGTACAGTGGGAGGATGACATCCTGGGTCTTGCTTGTATTAGTAGATTCAAGCCAGAGTTTTGTTCACTTGCTGGCTGCGGTATCACATTGGTGGCTCATGTTCATCTTGTGGTCACTGATGACCTCTCAAGTCTCTTTTGGATTCTTGTGAAATATCCATGGAAAATTACAAAGCATAAAGAAAGCATAACCACAAGTTCAATAAAGTTCAAGTTATACATTTAGGACTGTTGATAGTAGAAAACAGATCCTCAAAATAGGAATACAAGGCCCTGATCACAGATCCCCACTGCCTCTCTTTTGGAAAGGACATCATGACAGCTATTCACAGAGTTTGAAATGTCTTTGAACTCTGGTGGCTATCTTCCTTTCCCTTGTACGTACTGTGCAACACACAGTATATAATTATAACTTGAAGCTGCTCTTTTTCCCTTGTTATGAGACAGCATAATCTCTGCTTTAGTTTCCCATATTCACACTCAACAATAATCCTATGGTTACATAGGCAGTAGTCAAATGGTTGCTTCTGGATGCCTATTGTCCAGGAAAGGCTTCATCAGATAGAAAAGCTGAGGATAAATTAAATCTCCCAGAGTGAAAGATGGAGGGCTCATGTCATTAATATGCATAGTGCCCCAGGAGCAAACCTATCATTATCAGAACATAAAGGAGATGCAAATTCCTAAAGGTTTTACCATGGCAAACTCACAACCCTTTCCATAATAAATGTTGGTAAACCTGGCCTTGGCGCAAAACTGTGAACTTAAAAGGTTGGTGTCGGAGGTGCCAAACCTAGGAATATAGATTGTTTTGATAACCCTAATGCTAATCAGGAACTCCAGGCATGGTAAGACAGCAGTACCATTCTGAGCACTTGCAGGCCTTCTAATCCATGTCAGCAATACCCTATTACACCACACCTCCACCCTGAAGCTGTAAACAGTTGATCTAACACTAGGCTGGTTAGTATCATGGCAAGGAGCACTGCTTCAGTCATACTGGCCAGTGTCTATCTGAAAATGGTGCTGGCTAGATAACAAAGGGACAGGACATGGG
>NW_017729024.1:16660173-16692909 GCF_001723915.1 Gavialis gangeticus | reverse complement strand
ACTCCAGGCATGGAAAGACAGCAGTACCATTCTGAGCACTTGCAGGCCTTCTAATCCATGTCAGCAATACCCTATTACACCACACCTCCACCCTGAAGCTGTAAACAGTTGATCTAACACTAGGCTGGTTAGTATCATGGCAAGGAGCACTGCTTCAGTCATACTGGCCAGTGTCTATCTGAAAATGGTGCTGGCTAGATAACAAAGGGACAGGACATGGGATGGCATGAGAAGAATCCTGGGAACCACAAGTCCTATAATGCATGCTAATTCTGTCTGAATTCTGCTATAGAACTCATAAGACTTGTAAGACCCCTGGAAAAATCTCACAAAACACTGACTGCCTCCCGATGAGCAGGGGTATGTGATGTGTGGCGTAACAAACCACATTCTTGGAATGTAAAAATGTACCCCATGCTGCAAATTTACAGTGCAGGGGAAACATTTGCTACTAGGATTTCCTGGTAGCAGGAAAAAAAGAAGTGTCACGGGAAAAAGCTGCACAAAGCACACTACAACAGTGTGCGCCAGAAAAAAACCGAGGCTCAGTCCTCCAGTGTGATGCTCTGGCTGCCTTAAGAGCATCTCTATGCTCTATGTGTTCTCTGGACGCTCCAGCACACCGGAATCTGGGAGGAACCGGGCAAGGGCAGTTTGTCTAGAGCAGGACAATGTGTCCTGCTGCAAGCAGGTGCCCTCTGTTGGTCTGGACGTGGCCACAGACTCAGCAGCAAAACAAAGAATCATGGAGACACCTTCCCAGAATATTAAGAACTAATCCAGAGAAAGTCCTTGCCATGTGGAAGTAATTATTCGATCTGCAAAAGGAGACAGGTAGCCATTTAAACATGGCTTCCACAGTCTTTTTAACAGTTTGTCATTGGAAACTACTGCACCTCCCCACAGTAGACAAGCCTTAAATTACACTTGTTACACTTTAACTAGATTTCACATATTAATTTAAGCTAATGTTTGTGATGATTTCAAGGTCTCCATTATATTTTGCTAGCAGCCTTTGCATTCAGCTTCCAGTGGCATCAAACAGAATTGTGTTCTTTGATCAAAGACATACAATATGACATTTTGTGTTTACTCTCAGAGAAAGCTTTTAACATTTACTTTCAGTTTGCATTTAGTTGCTTGGTAGAACAAAATTAGATTTCAGTGCAGTGGCACTGTCCATATCTGAGGCCTAAATATATTCTCATTTCAATAGCTTTGTCCTCTGGCTATGGATTCTCTATGATTGAATTATACATGAATATAGCAAAGTATATTTGAAATATACTTGTGTAAGTAGCACCTGAATAATTCACCAGGTTGTACATGATGAATATATGGGTGAAAAAAGCAAAAGGTCTGACATGTTTCAGATTTTTTAAAAGCTTAATCAAATGAAAACTTGTTGTGCCTATTAATGTATTTTCCTAAAAAAATAAAAATACAAAAAAATCTACACCTCCAAATAGTCAACTTTTTATTCATTGAAGAGATAACTGTTGTTTTTAATGTTTATCTTTAAATAAATTGTGCTTGATTTTTTTTGTATACTAAACTTCCTGTAAACTATTCCAGCAGTGTAAAGGGCTATTTAGAGTAAGTAATAGAATTTATGCTGTGGTATAAATGAGAATCAGATATACTACCTCTCCATAAGGAAAGCTAAATGTCATTACTTTCTATCTATCCCAAGGCGGCTATATTTTTTCCTGCTTTTTTCCCCTTTTGCTTTATCATAAGTAGAGTTAATTACTCCAGATGACTTGAAGCTATCATGTTATTCCAAATTTAATTACCATATAATATGAAGTTTTCAGAACAAATGATAGCTTTGCCTTATAAGGCATAACTAGCTGGGATTCATTCCCCACCTGGCATCATAGAAAAAAGAAGTAAAATTAGTCTTTAGATTGGTTCTAGGAAAAGATAAGGATTAATTATTACTCTTTCTAAGATTACTCTTATTTCTACTGGATTATCTTTTTCTTGCTCCCTAGTGCAACTGTACGGAGTGAGGGTTGGCAGCAGTGTCAGAATGTTTATTGATTAACAATCTTTCCATTCTTGTGCACAGAGAAATGTAACACAGAAATTTTATTTTATTGTATCTTGTTTTAGAACAAAAGTAATCATAGAATCATCAAATCATAGACTATCAGTGCTGGAAGAGACCTCAGGAAGTCATCCAGTCCAATCCCCTGTTCAAAGCAGGATTGTTCCCAACTATATCATCCCACCCAAGGCTTCCCTCAATCTGCTGGCAATGCTACTACTAATGCAGCCCAATATGCCGTTAACCTTCTTTGCAACAAGGACTCACTTTTGGCTCATATTCAGCTTATTGCCCACTGTAACCCCCAGGTCTTTTCTGCAGCACTGCTGCTTGCCCCATGGGTCCCCAGCCTGTAACAGTGCATGGGACTGTTCCACCCTAAGTGCAGGATTTTGCACTTGTTCCTATTGACCCTGTTGAGATTTCTTTTGGTCCAAGCCTCCAATTTGTTGAGGTCTCTCTGAATCCTAGCCCCTCCTCTCCAGCATTTCCACTACTCCCCCTAGCTTGGTGTCATTCACAAACCTGGTGAGGGTGCACTCCATCCCATCTTCCAGGTCACTGATGAAGATACTGAACAAAACCAGCCCCAGGACTGACCCCTGGGGTACCCCAGTTGACCCTGGCTTCCAACTAGACATCAAGCCATTGACTACTATCCTCTGAACCTGATGATCCAGGAGTTTTCTATCCACCTTACAATCTATTCATCCAACCCAGTACTTTAGCAAGTACCAAATAACTACACAGTACCAACTGTGCAATCAGGGGCACATGTAGACATGCCCCGTGGGTGCAAAGAAACATTTGCAGGACCCAGCTCAGGTTTAGGCAACTTAGTTTAAGCCACCTAAATCTGAACTGAGATTCCTGCATGCATGTGTTTGCTGCTTGCCAGGAGGAAGTGCAGGTAACTAGAGGCAATTAAATTGGGGTGGGGTTGACAGGTTGGAGGCAGCTAGAAGGACTGCAGAGGGGTGGCGGGGAAGGTTGGCCAGTTTGTGTGGGGGACTGCCTGGTCTGAGGTGAGCTAGTCCAGGGGGTAAAAAAGCCTGGTCAGGGTTGAGGAGGTAAAAACAGCATAGCCCTAGGACTGTGCAGAATTGTTGGGCTTTTCCACCATTTTTTAGGTTAGGCTATCCTGTTTTAGTTCAGGTTAACCCATGCCAATCTAAAGTTCGTTCTCATTTGATAAGAACTAGCTTATCAGGTGAACCATTTCTAGGGAAAACTGGGTGCTGTGAATGCTTTCACATGTAACCATTTAAATGGCCCTAAGCTTGGTATACACCCTATGATTCCTCTCTTACTTTGGTCTATCACATGTATTTAAACTGTAGGTACTTTAGGTTGGGGACTATCTCTGATGAGTTTTTAAAATTGCTCAGCACAGTTGCATTCTGAATCACTTGTGTTTTCTATGCCCTATTGTAATATTAATGTAACTGCTAGTCACTTTTTAGTTATGAGTGAATCATAACTCTTTCTAAATTACGGGTTTTTTTCCTGATCAGCCTATGACCATGCAGGTTGTTCTCCACTTTGACTTCTGGGCCTATAAAGAGCTCCAATACTTTCTCTTGATGTTTAACCAGAACAAACAACTTGCAGGATCAAGCCTTACTATTTAAGCCTTCAGAACTGCAGATTGTATGGCTGGATAGAACTGCAGTAGCTGCTAACACAGTTGGCCCATATTTTACTCTCCTTTTACTTTCATATTCACAACCCCATTGACTTTAATTTGAAGCTGAGGTACAACCCAACTAGGATGACTTGACATGGCTCCAGACCATGTCTTAGTTTTGTTTAAAATTTTTAAACAGGAAGAATCCTGCCTCTTTTTTTTTTCTTAATGTAAATTGCCTGTTTAAAACAGTCACAATTGATTAGTGCTATGTAGAGCCTAGGACTTCATAGAAGCACTTCTGAAGTGGAAACAAGTATTTTTAAATGTCAGAATAAATGCAGTTTGGAAAAACATTCTAGCTACAGTAGTTTTAGCTTCAATTTTTGGTTTTATTACCTCCCCAAAAATCCCCTAAGGGTCAGATTCAATAAAAATTCTTACAGCTTCAGTGTGACATCCCTCTTCCCTCAAGGAAGCAAAAGACCTTTTGAGGTTTGCTCATGCTTCTGTGGTATGAAACCTGGACACGGTTTTTATTGGTTCTTGCTAAAATAAAAAAATAAATAAAATGACTTCTAGTTCTGCCCAGGGAGTATTTAGGAATAATTCTATTTCATGTCTCTGTAAGAAGACCAGCTCTGTGTGCTGTGGGAATGTGAGTTACCTTGAGCACTAGCTACTGGCATTAGAACATATTTCATAGTTGCTATACTAATGCGATTGGATTACAAACCTTGTGACAGGTTAGAGATTTCTGAAATAGGAAAATTGTTCAGCTGTGTAGAGCTATTGTCTTCTGCTATTTATAGTATGTACAGGCTGGCTCTGTTTTTCTCCATGGGGAACACAGCATCCTCAAAGTTTAATCATGCTTTATGCCTCAGTATTTTGCAGCATTTAGTATTGGAAAGGAAGATCTTTGTCTTTGGCCTTCCAGTTGCTTTCCCCCCCATTCCATAAAAAAAACTTGGTATTTGTGCCTCTAAAAGGGCATTTATTGAAAATATTCCTCAGTTACATGAACATGTGGCCTGCATTGACAGAATTTGTGTGCTTAACCCACATTCATTGCATCTCAGTGAGCTATACCAAGCAGGTTCAGGGATGCTTCTCTCACTGCAGATGTGGCTCATCCAGGCACAGTGACATTTATATGTCAGAATGAAAATAATGAAAAGCTAATCTCAGTGGCCTGAGAGGCAAAAAGGGAGCGGCGGGGGGGGGGAGAAGAGGGGGAGCAAGGAGGAAATAAACCTTTTAAAGAGCAAGGGCTTGCTTTAAAAAAATAAATAAATAAGCAGTCCACATTTTATCAGCTGGGAAACAGGCAAGGGCTTGAAAATATCATGCTCTATGTCAGTCCATTTTAGAATGGGATTAAGATTTTTCCTTAATATCTTTTCCTTCTGTACCTTGGCTTCCTCCCTGGTGAAGTAGGGATAATCACACTTACTTTCCCTTTTAAAGCAGTTTAAACTCTTCAGATTAGTGAAGAATAATACTTCCATAGCATTTTTAAAGATACTGCTCATCATTCTTATATATGTTTATTATTGTTGCATGTACAAGCTATAGTCATGGAATAGTAGCCTATTCTGCAAGACAAAACACAAACACATAATGAAAAGATGATTCTTGCCCAAAGATTTAGCAAGCTGAAACAAGAGGCAAAGATGCATAGGTGCAGGCTGGCAAGTGCAAGGAGACAATACTGGTCAAAATTATAGCTAATAGCTTGTATACAACAGCAGCTTAACCACTGAGGTTGGGTTTGTTTTGCTTAATTATAGATATCACAGGGCACATCTACACATGTGCTTTACTGCAAAGTAGAGTAATTAGCTGTGGTGTAAAGTGTCACCGTCTACACATGGGACTGTATTAGGCCATGGTAAACTAATTAACACCATGATAAGATAGTACTGTCAGAGACAGTACTATCCTATGGCAGAGTAATTAACTGTGATTAAATGCATGTGTAGACACTGACCATCATGTAAATTGCCCAGGCAGCAGGGGACAAGATTTCTGCCTGCTGCCTAGCCAGATGCCTATGCACTTTTAGCACCCTTATGCCCCAGCCAGCCTGATGCCACCACCCAGAGCCCAGGGCCGAGCAGAGCAGGAGCATCCCTGTTGTAAACTACTTCTCCCTGGTTCAGATTGCTGCTGTCCCAGGTGCACATGTAGATAGTATCTGGGAGTAGCTTATTCTGGCTCAGAATGCTCCAGAGCTTATTGCTTCAAGTAAGTGCACATGTAGATGCACCGCAGAGTATTAAAGCATATGATAAGGTGACTTTATAAAGATGTTCAAAAACATCTCAAAAGAACGAAAGGATAAGCAGAAGATGCTTATAAAATCTAGGGAAGAGTTGAAATAATCAATGGATAGAGAAATAAGTATAGAAAGCATTACATGGTAGGATGAATCAATGTTCTTTACAGACCAAGGCAGTTGTCTGAACCTGACTATCTAGGAGAGACTTGGAACACTTTGATGAAATGCAGGGCTTTTTTGTCCACCATTTAGGACCACATTGTGACAATAACTGTGAGAAATTTATCCCAAAAAAGATGTGTAGACTGTGCAGCTTTACCAGTGAAACAATCTAGAATACCATGGGGGGAATATCATGTCCTCACTTGCCCAGATAATATTTAATGCTCAGTATAATGGTGTTTAAAAGGTGATTAATTGCACTGAGTTGACATTGATTTCTATGGAACCACTCACAACACCTAACATTGAGCAAATGCATCAACTTTTGTTTTGCTTTATTTTGGTGAAATATACTTGATCTAAAAACAAAGTCAAGTTATACTTCAGTGAAGAGGATGCAGTACAAATGTAAGCTATACCTGACAATAAATTGTGCAGGAAAGTTTCCTGATCATCATCAGAATATGCCCAGCTTCTAGTTTATGGTTCTTTTAATAAAACTTCACACATATAAAGCAGAAGGGGGCAAGTATCAAGATTTATTTAATTACATTTCCACCTACCCAAATCTCTGATAAAGCATAGTTTGCATTGTTGCTAAGGAAATTACACAGGAACTGCTTGAACACAAAAGCCTGCAAATGGTGATAATGAAAGATTCAATCTGCTTGGAAGGCAGGGGGTTGCACACGAACATCTGCTCTTCTATTTCTTTTCACTTTTACCATGCAAAATACAAAGAAACCAGAAGGTTCTAAAATTCCCAGTATGTTCAATATTTATTATTAAATAATATTAGGAGATTGACTCAGAATATATCAGGTCTTTATTATCATGCCAAATTCCTTTTTGTTAGTGTTTCTGAAGAGGGCAAATAATGCATAGGAACATATGATGTGAGGACTCTCCCTTTTTCAGAAACCTTGTACCTAGGAGTAAATACCATTCTATACAAACTCTTTAAATCAGGCTTTACATTTGCTAGAGCTTGTTGAAATACTAACATTTTGAATTCCTGGGGATTTTTTTTTCATGAGTTCATATTTGGACCAAAACATGTCAATTGTTTTGCAAAAACATTTGTGAAAATGAATCACAACTCTTTATAAGAGTGGTGAAAATAGTTGTATTTTTATAAGAGAAAAATATTTTTTCCTTGCATAATAAATAGAACTTGGAAAATGGGATTTTAAATATAAATATTTACCAACGATATAGCCTATTTTTTCCAGCAGTAGTCCCATTTATTATGGAAGAAAAATCCATGCCAGTGAGGCAGGTATATTTATTAATTTTAAAAAATACAAAACTGTTTGGTTTTAATAAAAATCACCATTTTTCAGTTTGAATGTATTAACCTAAAGATGAATTAAAATGTTTAACAAATAGTTACAAATTTATTTCAGTCAACTGCCTAGTTGTTGCTAACATAGTTATGCAAATTTGGTCAGGAAACAGTGCTACCAAACAGAAAATGTATAAATAAATAAATAAAAAATTCTATCCCAGGCTGAGAGAGTTTATGGTTAGTATTTGGGGGAAAAAATGTAATACCCAAGGGAACGTGATGCAGAATGCTTTCAGGAACACTCATATGTTTCCTTTCACTGTATTTCTGTCTCACTGGGGATTTCTAGATGTCAGTGTTGAGAAAGAAGCAGCTATCAAAATAAATCTCACTTTGAACACAGAAAACTTCAAGGAAAGTTCTTCTCCCGAGTCAGTTTACTTCTTCCATGAGCACCTCTAACCATTATGGCTAGCTGCAGATATTACACTTATTGCGAGATAAGTATACAGAAAATGCTCCTAGGCATGTGTAAAGCAGCTAGTATTCACTTTAGATGCAAGCAATTTGGGGGACAGTGATTCAATTTGGTGATTTGAATCACTGTCTCAAATCAATTTGGCTGAATCTGATTCAGAGATTCAGCTGCCGCTGAATCGGCAGTATCTCCAAATCAAACAGGCCCCATCCCCTGCCTGCTTTCCCAGCCCCATCAATGACTGCCCTGACCAGCCCCAGTGTTCTGGCATTTTTTTTTCTTTCAAAGCCCCACACTTACTGGCTCCTGCCAGGCATGGGGGAGATCCCCACTGCCCCCCACTGCCTTGCCCTGCACTGCATGGGGGATGTGGCTTTGCCACAAGCCCCCAGAGGCCCTGACAGCCACAGCAGTAGCTGGTGAGTGCGTGGCTTTTTTTTTTTTTAAGTACCTGGATGCTGGGGCAGGACTGGGCAGCCATTGACAGGGCTGGGAGAACAGGCAGGGGTTGTGGGGTGCTCAGGGGGGCTGGGGGAGCAGGCAGGAGATGACCCCCCATGGTCCCCTCCCCTCTCCGCCAGCCCCCCCACCCCCTAGTTACTGGCACGAAGCCCAGGTCCAGCTCCCTGCGGCAGTGAGTGGAAACTGCTGAAATCTCCATGTCTACTCCAAATCTTCTCTGAATCAGTTCAGAGGTTTCAAATCATTTTGGACCTTTTAATTGGTTTCCCAATTCATCTTCCAAATCAAATCAGCAACCAAAGCTTCGCACAGCCCTATCTACAACCATAATCAAACAGATGTTCACAGCACTCAGAGTACGGTATAAATGGTAGATCCCATTCTAAATTAACCCTGGATGGATGTAGTATCAGACTAAAGCACTGTAGGTTAGAGCACTTTATTGAACATCTGTGCACCCCATTCACCCCCACACCCCCAGGGCACTACTCTATCCTTGGCCAGAGTTCATCTGTTCTGCTGAGTTCTAGTGCATGTGAAAGCTCTGGAACCACTGTCCATCATCCCAGGCCAATCTGCTCCCACCAGTTTCTGCTGGCATTCCAATCCCAGAACCAGCACTCTGTGGTCTGGGGGTGATGCCAGAGCATCCCAGTATCCATGGGACCCTGGATGGCCTCATTCTTGTCAGCCACATGAAAGCTGGTGGCCAAGTCCAAGACACCTGGAGGGTACAAAATGGGGTGGGTGACTCTGTGTGGTATCACCAGCTAGTGGCTTATAGCCAGAAGCCAGCATGCCTTGGTGAGCTGCTGCCACATCAGGTCCAGATGGGCACATGTGATCCCTCCAGTGAGAGTCAAACAAGGCAATCTGCAGGACCAGCTACATCTCCTGGTCTCTCTGTTTGTGCACCAGTGGCAGGATACCATGGTGAGATGCAGGCAGGCTGGGACACTGATGCACATGCAAATCATGATGGCAGGTGCTCACTCATGCATGCCCTGGGGCTCTCCTGGAAGCCCAAGCCAGAGCTCAGCACAAGACAGATTCTGTAATGACATGCCAGGGAGTTGGGGGTATGGTTGCCTGTCCCCAGCAGCCAATTAGGTGGCTCACAAAAGTTCAGTGTTCTCTGCTAGGGAGCCCACAGGTTATGCAGGGAAGTGTGGGAGAGTGCCCCCTACCTGCTGGCCTCAGGAAGTGCAAGCATGCTCCAAGCCCCACTTACTGAAGGGCTAACATCTATTATGTTCATGTCTGATGTAACATCAAGCACTTTTAGTACAGTGTGATAGATAGAGCACTTCTGCCTTGGTCTTCTTGAACACCTGTACTTAGCTTATAGGTATAAATTAATGACATTTGCCATTTTATCCCATAGAGTCAACACAAAAGTTCAGTGTTCCCTGCTCTCTAATTCATTGAACTGTTTTGCCTTGTATTTCTGTTCCTGCTTAAGGCTTAAGTTTTGTATTTGTTGTTAGTGTCTGATTCTCAGCACCATTGAACTGTGGGGTTAAGGCAGTAATAAAAGATCCCTGAACAGAAGAGTGGCTTATTGCACTCTGAAGTGAGTCCTGTACTGTGGAAATGATTTGCATGATGCTCAAACAAGGTATGGGTGCCAAAAGAGGATTTATGTTTTTCAGGAAAATTCAATGTATTTTACATAGACATCCTTTATTCATCTTACAACAAAACTATAGTAGAAGGCAGACTGGAGTGATCATATTTTAGAGCTAGATAAAGAAACACAAAATTATGTAGAGGAGTAGACTGAAATATTTTCTTTTTTAATACATTACCATAACTTTGATCCTTTAAAGAATAATAATTATACCTGCACTAAAGATGTTACCATTTATATTAGGAAAACTAAATCTGGCATTTAAAAGTAAAGATTATAAAGAAAAATTATTGTAAATTACAGTGAAGTGGATGATGTGGGAGTTGAAGAAAGAAAGATGAAAGTGTAGATTTAGTGTTTAGTTAGTACACTAAATCCTAATTTCAATGTATTGCCTAAATGGCATGTGCAGACCTGTATAACTGCACTTCTTGGCACTTAGTAAATCCACGTTGTGCACATTAGGTTGCTGAACATACTCAGTATGGATATGCTCCAGCCAGACAGCCACCCAGGGAAACAGAATCATCCAGGTAAGCACATAAGCCCCAGCACTGTAGTAATTAAAATCCCCAACATTCATAGTTGATAGGGTCAGAAGGAACCTGAGCAGATCATCAAGTCTGACCCCCTGCCATGGGCAGGAAAGAATGCTGGGGTCAAACAACCCCATCTAGGTGATTATCTAGCCTGCTTTTGAAGACCCCCAAGATAGAAGCAAGCACCACTTCCCTTGGAAGTCGGTTCCAGATCCTAGCCACCCTGACTGTGAAGCAGTGCCTCCTGATGTCTAGCCTGAACCTACTCTCAGTCAACTTGTGGCCATTATTCTTAGTTACCCCTGGTAGTGCTCAGGGGAACAGGGGCTCTCTCTCGTTCCCCACTGGTCTCCCCTGGTAAGTTTATAGATTTTGTGACCTGATCATAAAAGGCAAGCAGGTTGGTCTGACAAGACCTGCCCCTGATGAGCTCATGTTGGTTGTCCCTGAGCATAATCTCCCCTGCTGGTCCCATACAGATGTGCTCCTGGATAATTTTCTCAAATAGCTTCCCCAGAACTAAGGTAAGACTAATAGGCCTATAGTTTCCTGGGTCCTCCTTCTGAAAATGGGGACCATATTGGCCCTTTTCCAGTCCTCTGGCAACTAGCCAGAGCACCATGAGTGCTCATAAAGCCATGCCAGGGGTCCCACAATGACCTCCATCAATTCCCTCAGCACCCTGGGGTGGAGATCATCTGGATCTGCTGATTTGAACAGTATGTCCAGCCCCACCAGAAGTTCTCTAATTAGGTCCTCCCTGACTCTAGGCCTAACCTTGCCTCTCCTGAGTGCATCCAGAATCCCAGTGGTGGGGATGTCCCGGTCTCTGCTCAGAAAAACGGGGACAAATAATTTGTTACAGAGGTTAGCTTTATCATCTGGTGCAACTACCAGATTGCCAAGAGTGTCCTGCAGGGGCCCCACATTACCTAGTGCTTTCTTTTTACTCCCTATGTATTTAAAAAAGGACTTCTTGTTATCTTTGATCCGGGTCGCTAGTCCTAGTTCTGTCTCTACCTTACAACCCCCCTACAGTTTCAAGCAACAGAAATATAATCCTCCTTGGTGATAGCCCCTCCCTTCCAGTGGATGTATGCCTCCTTTTTAGCTTTCAGACATTCCTGAATGCCTTTGGTGAACCATGGGGGTTTCTGAGCACTCTTGCCTGCTTTGATTCATGTTGGAACCGTCATCCTTTGGGCTTGGAGGATCATTTCCTTAAGAAACAACCACTCGTCTTGGACTCCCAACTCCCCTACCCTCTGGGACCTCAGTGCCTCTCTGACTAATCTCTTTAACTCATTGAAATTGGCCCTCCTGAAGTCAAGGGATTTAGATCAAGGAAGAAGGCCATCTTACTTTTTAGTTCAATAGCCAAGTATCTAGGGTACCTATATAGGGAAGAGAGGGCTCAGGTTCTTGTTTCCCCTATCACCCAGAAAAAATTTGAATCTCTTGTATTTTCTCATATATAACACCTCCCCAAATATAATGAATGCCTTGTTTTTAAAAGGCATTATGAACATTTTTTTCCAGAGTTATGGCTGCAGAGAGGACAGAGCCTAATCTTCAGATGACTCACCCTCCCTTTCCTGCTTAACTAAAACTCAGCTTCTGCTGAAGACTGGTCACCATGAGTGGACCTCTGATTTTGCTTGGAAACTGTTGATCCTTCCAGATCATGGTGTATTCATGAGAGGTCACCCAGACCTTTTATGCATATGCCTAGGCATGGTTTTTGAAGAAGTAGAGGCTACCCAAACCTTTAGATCACTGAGACAGAATCCAAAGGCCAGACTCAGCCCAGACATTTAGTACCTCCATGGCTGTATTTATATAAACATCCAGGAATTGAACCCAGGTCTTTTGTGTAGCAGACAAAGAGTCTACCACTGAACCACAGAAAACTCTACCTCTGATTTGGGAAAGAACTAAAAAGCTATGAAATAGAAAAAGACCAGAAGCCCTAGCAGACAGCAAAACCCCTCAAAGGACCTTGTTATATAGTAAATGTAGGTGGATTCTGTAGCTCTGACCCCTGGATTGGCTGCATATTTACAACTTTAAGTGGCTTAAGGAACTCATTATTCAGCTTAAACTTATGACACTCCAGGGCAGGATTATCTCTAACCACCGAGTTTTGCTCCTGTTCCATTAAAGTGTGCTCACTTCCTACAGCTATTCTGCCCAAATTGAAGTCTTCCAACATCCCAGGGTGCAGTGGCCCCTCCTGAGTCCAGATGAGCGGCGACTGCGGGGTGTAGCAGGGCTGGGTTGCTGCACAGAGTAAACGCTGTAGCCCCGGAGCACTCAGTGGCTGTGATTCTTCCCACCTCACTGCTCCTGCTATTGGTGACATGGGGGCAGGAGGGGGCAGTGAGGGAGGGAGGAAGGTGAAGTCCCGAGGAAAAAAAGAGATCAGGCCCCTTGAAGCTCAAGCAGTGAGCCAGTCCAGGTGGAAGCGGAAGGCACCGCAGCTGCTGGGTCCTTCAAGGCTATGGAGCTCACTCTGCTCAGCTGGAGCAACAAGCCCCTGGCTTCTATTCCTGTCTCTGCTCACCAAGCCTCTAGTGGCAAGCCACAGCTGTGCAGGTAAAGGACAGTCAGAGATGTTTTTTTTACCTTAAGCTGCGACTGCTCCACTAAACAAAACAACACTAAGCTGATTAACATTTGCTCAGCTTACAGCATAAAATGTAACAAGGCCCTAAGAAAGGTTAGCTTCATTAGTGGAATGTCAAGACCATTAAAAAGGAAGGATGATCTTTAACACTTATGAAGTAAAGATGGCCATTAATGGGCCACTGACTTCCTTAGCTGCCTGAAGGGTAATACCAGAGCTGCAGAGCTGTGCAGCAGGGAATGGAAGAAGGTGCTTCTTTCTCTGGTAAAAAAATCAGCTTTCTTCCTCAATACACTATCCAAGTGGAGAGAGTTTGATTTTTGGGGGGAAGGAGGGAGAGGTGCATGCTGTACATGCCTCCTAGTAAAGTATTTTCACCACTGGGCTGTGGGACAGATGTCACCCAAACCCTTCTCCAGAAGCTAAGTCCCCCTCCAGGATTTAGACCTGTTTCCTATAGGCACAAAATGACATCACTCATACAGGGAAATACCTGACTTCCAGGGAGAAATTTAAATCAGATGAATTAAAAAAACAACCCACAAAATCGAAGATGTAATTCTAAATGTATGTCAAGGTTATTTATCAGCTGACAGGAATATTCCTGCTCTCAAGCTCTTATGGCTCTGGTATGACCTTCCCCTTCTCCATTTCTAAGGCTGAGTATTATGACAGGTAGTAAGATTAATGATAAAGAACAAAGGTCCTGTTGTTATTTAAGAGATAACTATATCATAACAAACGGTGTATAAAACAATACATGTCTCTGGCAGCACTGTTAAGCAGCAAGTCTGTGGCCCATAGCAGTCATGTGCTACTGAAGGCATTTGTAAGGCATACACACTTCACTCTGACACATCTATGATAGTACTATGACACTGAGGGTGTAACATTTCATTCTCTTCCAACCAGTGCTATTACACTTATTCAGTGCAGGTCAATAGTGGACAAATGTGGTGATTGTTGTGTAAAAGAAGTTAACAAGGGGGCAGCCAGCCTGCAGCTAGAATAGCCACCTGTCAGATTTTTCACAGAACATCAGGTTATTGAATGTTATATTTGGTGTCAGGTCATAGATGGGTAATTTTATTTGGTCTTGTTTGATTTTTGTCATTAGAGCCAAGTATAAATTATGCAATGTGATGTTTTCCCTATTAAAATGGATAGACAGTATTTTTGCACCTTGCAATGTTTGATGTATGCTACTGATATTAAAATTATCAGTCGACTGGCTTTACGGGAATAATGTACCAGTCTCCTACTGATTTCAAATTTCCTTGCTAATTATTTGTACTGTCAATAAAGCAGCCCACCAACTACCTGTCAACCAGTGACCAAACGTAACACACAATAAGTTGTTTCCCTTTATACATTACAGAATGGCTTGACACTGTTAACCCAGTTCTCATGTTCCTTGGCAAAAAAACCTTGCTCAGTTTTGTTTCTTTAAAAGAAAAGTAATAAATATTATATTATAATCTCTTTGCCTTGCATTTGTCTTTTCCACATTAATTTTCTTTGGTAATTTCATATTTACCACATGTGGTTCATTTAAAAATGAAAACATTCATCTTAAGTGTAAGGCACTTCTAAGTGGGTCTTGTACTTAGTAACAATTTGTGTTGAGGCAGAAATGTTGGCACTGCGCTGTTGGCCTTTGGCTTTCTATTACAAGTGTAGTACACACTAATGACTTAGTAAGTGTTTGTCCCCTTCAGAGATGAATTTGAGCAGAAATTCCATTTAAAATGTGTACAAGGGCACAGAAAGCTGTTTGGAAAGTGAAGTTGGTGAGAAATAAGCTTGTCAGTTGCTCTCATGGTAAGCTTCTTGAACAGTTTTCCCTTATTACTGACATATATGCTGCCTTTGTGCATTTTGTTCATAAATGCCAGTAATCTATCCAGTGGGAGCTCAAGGGTGAAGAAATGCTGAAAGGTGGATTCTTGTCAATGAGTAGAAACAGACTAGTTCAGTGTAATATGAACATCAATCTACACTCCCAAGGAATTGTATCAGGGAATTCTAAGAGATACTGTCCTTTGTCAAAATGCATTTTCCCTTTCCTCTTTTTTTTTTCCTTTTTGCCGTTATCCTTATTCAGTCTCTATCTGAAAATAATAATTTTGCAACATCTCAGAACATGGGGATGGAATAAAATGACTTGAAGACCTCTGTAGCCCCCATCTTTATGACTGCTATCAAGCATCAACATTACAGTAAGTTCTCAGCTTTACCCAAAAAGTGCTTGGCACAGATGAAGGAAGCATAGGATGCAAAGGCATTTATACAAGGATAGTACTCTGGTGCAATTTGCTCTAATGTTCTCAATGGGCTGCTTTGGCACATGGGGAAAAGTGGAGAACTGGGAGTTGTGGCCATGCCTCCTCTCTTCCAAAGAATATAAATTACATAAGTTTAATAACATGATGATTATATTCTGTGAAGTCATCTTGTGCTGGTGTCCCAAACCCCCTTTCAACCCCATTTATTACACTACTGTTGAAGGTTATTACTGTTTAATAACATGATTATATTCTGGTGCCTAATCATAAAATATACCATTATTGGTAAAGCAAACCGGGAAATCATACAAAACAGCAGACCATCACCCACTTGCTATGTAATATGATACAACTTTCCTAATGCTTTTCTTTCATATGATGCTGCTGTTTCTTTTTAATATATTTTATAAAGTAAAGGGGATAAGGTGACTGTTATTTTTAGTAACCACCTCTATATTCTTATTTCACTAATGAGTTACTGGCTTTTTGCCAAAGCAGATTGACATGGTTGCAGCAAGCTGCGGAGCATAAAGATTCCAGTTTTACTGCAAAGTGTGTGTGTGAGAGAGAGAGAGAGACTGCGTGCGCATGGGTACAAGAGTTTGTCTGTTGTTTTATTTAATAGGAAAGAACACAACCATACAAGACCTGCAGAATAAAAAATAATACTAAGAAAAAAAGGAAGTATTTAGTCTGGAAATACCAATTCTGGAGCTAGCCTCAGTGGGGATTTATAGCCTCAAGTTAACATTCCAGTTCCTCAGCAGGCATGCAATACATAGCTTTTATAATCTACCAGTTCAATCTCTTGCATAAAGCCGCACTTTGTTTTTATAGCAAAGGCTTTCATAGATTCATAGAAAGTTAGGGTTGGAAGGGACCTCAGGAGGTCGTCTAGTCCAACCTCTGCTCAAAGTTCTCTCCCCTCATTTTTTTAAACCGATTCCAAGATAATAACAGATCAGTAATATAAATGCTAGAAATAGATAGCAAGGTCCAAGGCTACAGGCTAGAATCAGGTCTGGTGCAAATGGGAGCAACTATTTTGAAGATGGATAGACTGAGGAAAATGAGATGTAACACCTGTGCCAAGACTAAATTTGGCCCTATATTTTTTTAAACAAAGAGCCATCTATACCATGTTTGAGGACTTGATACTATGAGATCTGATTACTTCCTGCTAAGCGTTTGACTCCTAGTGATTTCAAAAGCAGCAGAGAGATTTTGTAACAGAAAGGACATGCCAGGTCTATTAAATCCAAGCAAGAAAGAGGGGATTTCTGAGTAAAGCCAAAAGTTGAGTTCCACATAATATTCAAGGTTCAAATGAAATCTCTGTAACTTTGAAGGATAAGCAGAGCTTCTAAGTTAACTTTGCAAGGCCAGCTAACATTTTGAAGCCGATAGAGGGTAATATTTCATAAACACTCAGCAGTTGTGATTTGTCATGAAGGTGAAATACAGAAATTAACATCCAGCTCAGTATGACTGTGTTCAGACTTCTGGTAACATCTTCATGTAGTAATGCTGAGTCTTAATATGAACTTTAATGTAGTCACTATATAACAGAAGTGGGAATTTAAGAGACTGGGAGTTTGTGGGATAGGTGAGAATTTATTTGGGGGCTTGAAGAACAGAGGCATAACTGGATGCTTGAGTGGGGCAGTGTCAGTGGCTGCACTGCTGCCAGCAGCAGCAATGGCCAGGCCAAGAGCACAGCTACTGCTATTTTTGCAGGCTCCCCATCATGGTCAGCACTTAGGGCTGGTGTCCCAAGCCTGCTTTCCCCACCATTTGGTACACTACTGTTGAAGGGAGTATGTGAAATACTTTGGCACAGGAAACTGATATAACACCATTGAAATCAATGGTACACATAAAAGCAATTCAGGACCAACTCTGCAAAAACCACTTGGGTGTCCAAACTGATTAGGTGTCTCCATCTAGGCACCTCAAGTTAGGCTTGTGAGAATGTCAGAAATAGTCCAGTTTGAACACCTAAACCATCTAAGCTCCATTGAAATATACATTTGAGCTGTGGCATTGCTTAAATTTTCTGGAGAAGCACTGTTTGTCACAAGCCATGGAGCATGCCAAAACACAGACAGCTCTCAGTTCAGGACAGGGCACTTTTGCCCACGATCACTGTCACTCAAGAACACAAGGCATGATAGCCTAGCGGTTATTGTGTGCACCCTGGAAGCTGAAGACATGGATTCTAGGCCCTTCTCAGTCAGAAGGGATAATAAACATACATTTGAATCATGTGTCTGCTTAGTTTCCAGAGGCACTGCCCTATACTTGGGTGGGAGACTCCTTCTACCCTTCCTCTTGAAGATGATCTACTCTGCAGCCAAGAATGTAGAGTCTTGAGACTAATGGGAGAGCAAACAAAAGAAAAGACAACTTTGATAGCAGACTCACATTAAACAACCCAGACTGACCCCACTCCAGGGCAAGAAAACAACTTTAGGCATCTAGAAATCAATCAGGGATTATTGTTTCTCGCTCATCAGATTATTCTGTTGCCTGGCTGTTAGGAGAAGAGTCTAGCCATCTTTCCCAGACTTTCAGGGAATGGCTGCCAGACACACTCCCATCATTTTAAGTCTGTTGAGTCTTAAGATAGATTGAATCCCTACTCTAGTTTTTCCTGGCAAATGACTTCTGAGGAACAGCAGGACAAGAAACAGTCTACTTCATTAGCCCTTATCTCTGCTTCCCTGAAATGTCCCAGAATTGTTCAATGTTTGGACAATATTTGCCTTTTTTGGAATTATGTCATGCAGATTTTGTGGTTTTCATCCAATTTAATATGTAATTTGCCCAACCCCACCCCAAATTTCCCCCCCCATCCAAAATTTCTCTCAAGCTGTCCTGAGGGAAAAGTTTATCAGAGCACTAATATGAATTTGTTACAACCCACCTACTATCACTATTCAGATTATCAGGCCCCTCTAGAGAATGCCTGCACTGTTTTAATCTTTACAGCACTGTAATATAATAATATTAAATGACTTAAAACAGGTACACTCTATTTTAATGCCACATTAAATTAACACTAAATTGCAATGGAATTCTTATAGAAGTGTATATGACATCCACATTAATTCCAAATGAATTCATTATTAGTGCAATTACACTGAATATCAATGAGTCAAGGAGGACATGACACTTAAAAAGAGTTCCTATTAAAACTTAAGAAATACAGAATACATTTACTGTACTGCATTTTAAGCTATTTTCAACTTTACTGAAGCTTTTGGTTTGCAAAACCACATTACTGTGATGCATCAATATTTTAAACTGAGCACAAATATTTTCTTCATATGGTTTTGATATGTTTCATGCCTCTCATGTTTTTGTTTAAAAAATGGAACTGTTTTAACTTACTAGTGGAGAGCGTTATGAATAGAGGTTTTGTGCTTTCCAAAAGTTAGTTTCCTAGTGAGCTTGCTAAGAAGAAATTTTGGCTTGGGCATTAAAATCAGGTCCCCTCGACACATCAGACTGAGCCCTGCCACTTCATAAAATACCAACATAAGAAAATCTGTGGTGTTAGGAATGAAACCCTTGGAGACCACGTATTCTTTTTCTGATTTTTTTTTGCCATGACGGAGACAGAAAGTTCTGTGTATTTTCACTCTGCCCCCTTGCCACATCAACCTAATAATATCCAAAGATATACATGGTTTTGAGATGCCTGTAGGAGATATGAACATTGACAGAGAGGTTCAAAGCATCCATGTATCTACCTTTTTACATTTTACTTAAGAAGAACGTACCACAGATCTTATCTATTCCTTGGTTTTTTCCTCAATTTGGTTCTCTCCCCTCAGAATCATAATCCCCCTCAGTCATGTGATGCAATGTTTAGAAGAGAATAAGTAAATAATGTTTAGAAGGGAAAGGGATAATATGGTAATATGACAATGTGCTTTCTTCCTTCCCTTCTTTATACCACAATTTGCAGCATTTGGTGGCAAACAGTTTCCTTTTGCCCTGTGAGATTGAAAATTTTCCTAAATCAAAATGAAATCTCAACTACTTAAAAAAAATTATAAAACTGACATTTGGAAAAAATGTTTTGATTTTTTTTTAATTTTATATCTTCTCTCACTTTACTATAAGGAACTTAAGCATTGAATGAAAATGTTTTAAGTAAAAATGCATAAGATTTTTTAAAAATTTGAAACTGTTAAAATACCTTGGTTCAGTAATTTTGATACTTTTCCCCAAATATTTTTCAATGGAATTTTGATAAAATTGTCTCTCTACTGTGGACAACTGAAGCTTTAACAATTGACAATTTGTGATGAAAATATTTTAATAAAAATCCAGCCAGCTCTTAAAAAAATAAAACCTTACATACTTTGTTTTTTTGAGTAACTAAGTAAAGGGTAGCATGTGTCTGCAAGTTAACAGCTAAGTGGTACTTTGTCATAACTATATAATCTAATTTCACTCAGCTTTTAGTAATGGTTCTTATAAGAATGAATATATAATTGTGCCTACCACACGAAGATCAATGAAGTTTCAAGCAAAATATCCATCCTGTTATTCTGAATTATATGTCCATACAGATATGCAATGGCCAAATTGCTTTAGTCCACTCCAGATAATATGAAAACAAAAACAATTCTTGTGAACATGGTATTCTCCCAAGTGGAGAAAGTCCATATTTCAGACTATTACAAAATTATCTAGCATATGGTTGGTGTTTAATTTGCTGTTATCGTTTCCTATTTTCTACCATTTGACAACATTTAAAATAAAGCGGGATAAAGCCTTGATCTTAAATTGTTGCTTTATAAGCTCCAGTCCAGAAGTGAAATAGCTGTATATTTCTCCACATCTCAAACTATTTTTTTATTGACATCCTTACAATGAATTGGGTCACAGACCTTAACACCAGCTAATCATCAACAATACTCCCAAGAATAATTTCCAACCTAGGAAGAAGGATTTCTTGTGTCCTCTCCCCCGACCTATTGAAGCTATGCTATCTTGTACAAAAAAGTGGTCAAATTAACATCTTTCCATTTTCACTGGCTATCAAATCAATAATGTTTTCAGACAACATGAATAATGTGCCATGGTCAAGATATACTGTGCATGGTGCAGCTATACTGCGTATTAATAGCGAAAGATAACCCTTCAGAGACTTTGATTTCCAAGGGTTCAGTCCTTTAAATTGTTCAGTGCCTCTTGTGAGGTGCTGCCCTTCTGCTGGGGCTGACTGTGCTCTTACTAAGAATCATTACAACTCAAACTTTCCTGTTCTCAGGGAAGAGGATTAAGCACATTGTATTTAAAATCAGTCACGGGCATTTTGCACACCACAGGAACTATTAAGCATCTTGAAAAATTAAGTAATATAGTTACATTTGTTATATTACCCAAATAAGAAAGGCAAGAAGAACATTCAATGTATAAAATAAGTGTTTTGAAAATTCCATCTCTGATGAGATATCCCTCATATAACATTTACTGCTGCAATATTGTCCACAAAACCATTCTCTGATGGAGGAGGTAAATGGCTTTTTTTTAATAAGGCAACTGCATAAAAGTAATATTATGCTATGTGTAACAGGGTCCTGACTGAAACCCTGTTACTAGAGGGACGTGGACAGCTGAAGACAATTATTACTCGGGGGGGGGGAGGCAGGCCATGCCCACCGAGAGCCAATGAGAGCCAGGCCCGAAGTATAAGAGGGAGAGAAGGCCGGGGAGAAATTGCCTTAGGGCACTGCAATCCAAGGAGACTCCACTGAGAACGCGACTACAAAGGATCCCAAGAGTGGATCCTAGACGCAAGAGTCCATACAAGGACGACGACGGAGTCCCGGGACCGGCTGCCCTCATCTCTACGTACCTGAAATCCACGCCAGCAATGGCGAGTCAGAGAAGAGTGGAGCCGCAACATGGGAACAGGGGGTCAGGGAAAAGAGACCCCTTGAACACACTGGGCCCCAATCCAGTGAAAGATGCGGCAAGGGAACGTTGGCGATGCCGCTAACGAGCCGCTAATGAGATAACTAGTGGCAGATATCGGCACTTTACGTGGTACTTACCTATTGTATAAGTGGACAGGGATCAGCCTAGAGGCCCAGGGGATCCCCAAGATTGGTCTGTTGGACTGCTTCCTCCTCTGAGGGGGGTTCCTGTAAATAAGAGAAAGAAAGAACTTAATAAAAGCAGCCATATCATACCCCGATCCAGAGTGGTCCCTCCCGTGGATACTTGCTTGAGTAACACCTCCTTCTTCCCTATTTCTATTAAGATCAAAGTCGTGGCAGGTGAGAATCAAGAGGCTTAGGGGGTACTCTGTGTGGACACGGTGACAAAGTTGTGCATTGGCCAGGAACTGGAGTGCTGTGTGGATGCTATGAATACGCATGCATCCATAGACTGGCAGCAGGCACACAGTCTTATGCTGAGACTTCTCCAGGGTCAGCAGGCTCAGTTGGAGGAGATGGTGAGGATGCGTAACCAGGATCCAGCTGCAGGCCCATCAGCAGGATGTATGTGAAAAGATCGCAGTCCAACAGACATCCTTGGTAAGAGAAGGGGGCGGGCCAGGACTGCCCCGAATGACAGGGGAAGATGACGTAGAGGCCTACTTGAGGCACTTGAATGGACGGCGATGGCTGGAAAATGGGACCCAGGGAGTTGGGCTCCCAGGTTGGGGTCACTCCTCATTGGCCCGGCCCAGGCCGCCTACCAAGCCCTCAGTACGACACAGGCACAGGACTATACAAAGGTGAAATCAGCAATTCTGTATCGATTAGAAATTTCACCAGAGATGTACGGGCACAAATTCTGGGCCAAGAAGGGACCCAAAGGGGGCCGGCCTCGACTGTTAGCACAGATGCTCCAAGACCTAGTGGAACGATGGTTACGGCCAGAAGAACGTACTACTCAGGAGGTAGCAGACATGATAGTACTGGAACAATTTTTAACAAATCTCACGGGTAGTGCCCAGAGGTGGGTCCGGTGCCACCAACCTAAGACGGTGGAGGAGGCATTCCACCTAGCAGAAGACTATGCCACAGCAGAGGGGGAAGGAGAAACACCCGAGAGAGACAGCCCAGATCCTAGTGCCCCGGAGATACTGGGAGGGCTTGTTATGGGTTGCCCATACCCTGCTTATGGGAGGACACCTGCAGCACGATAAGATGGAGGGCAGACTCAAACATCTTTTGGCCTGGCATATATAAAATGACAGAAAAATTCTGCGCGGAATGTCCGGAATGCCAGAAGACGGGGGTGGGGGGGCGTAAAACCAGCGAGAGTCCCTGTAATACTGTCAGGCCTAAAATCAGGCCTAAATGAAAAGGCTTGTGGGAGGAGGCCAACCTGACACCCCAGAGGGGGGGTCATTGTTGTGGAACCTGGAGGCTATGACCTAATGCATCTGTTGCTATTTGTCACCACAGAAAAGGGGAACTGCCCTAGACTGACCCTCTGGCCTGGAAAGTCCCGAACTTGGCAGGATGTGAAGATTGCAAAAGTTAAAATTGGAAAATAACTGCTTGCACAATAAAATAATGGTTTGTCTCTAATCCCAGAAAAGGCAGTAAGGCTAAAAGTGAACCCCCCCCGGAGGGAAAACAAGGGGGAGAAGAAAGGTACTTATGTTGAAGGGAGTTGGGTCCCAGCTGGAACTGCTTTGGGAGGACAAGGCTAAGGACCTGATAAAGGAGACAGTATCTCCACCCTGAATGCAGGGTGGGGTTCCCGAGACCCATCAGGTAACAAGTGGGGATAGGTTGTGGAGTGCCTTTCCTCCAGCCCAATGCGCTTGCAGCTCAGAGGTTTGTTATGATGATTTCTATGTATGTTATTAATTTTTCCTTGCAATAAAAGGTGGCACTTGAGTTTTACCTGGTGTGCGACTGGTGGGTTACTCACCTGCCCCTGTCGGGAAGGGAGGGAGCCCCTGACAAATACCCATACCACTGATCAAACATCCATTTGACCACATCGCTTTGGACATAGCTGGGCCCTTCCCACGTAGCAGGGTAGGCTACCAATTTATCCTGGTGATCATAGATTATGCCACTCAGTTCCCTGAGGCCGTGCCATTGAGATCAGTGACGGCCCCAGCTACAGTTACCACATTACTACGATGGATTGTCTGGGTGGGGATACCCGGGGAGATCTTAACCGACCAGGGAAAAAAAATTATGTCCAAAATTCTAAAAGGGGTTTGCCAGATGCTAAAGATAAAGCAATTATGCACCTCAGTATAGCATCCCCAGATGGATGAGCTGGTAGAACGGTTTAACTGTACCCTTAAGGGGATGCTCAGGGTGTGTATACAGGGTGATCCTTGGGAGTGGGATGCCCTGTTGCCCCTGTTGCTCTTCGCTATAAGAGAAGCCCCACAGGCCTCAATGGGATTTGCCCCATTTGAATTAATTTACAGTCATAGTCCTCGAGGGTTACTAGACCTCATATGCGAAGAATGGATGCAAGCTTGGATGGACCCATCCCAGCCCCGAGTGGTGGGGGAGTTCCAAGAATGATTACAGAAGGCACAGAAGATAGCACAGAGACACCTCAGTAAAAACCAAGAGAGGCAGAGATAACAGTATGACTCTCGAGCTGCCGAGAGAGAGCTGCAGGTAGGGTACTGGGTGGTGGTGTTACTCCCAGATAATACCCACAAGCTGATGGCCCAGTGGCAAGGGCCCTTTTGCATGATGTGACGTACAGGACCAGTGAACTACAAAGTCTTACGAATGACACCGATGCAGCGAAGACAAATTTACCACATCAACCTCCTGCGGAAATGGCGCCAGGGGGACGGGTGGCTGGGAGAGCCAGAGGACGAGATGGAAGAAGGAAACAAAACGGTGGTGCGAGACTTAACTAGAGCCTGAAAGATGCCCCAGGTGGATGGCCAATTAGATCCTAGCCAGCAAGCTGAAATAAAAACCTTGATAGCCGAATTCCAAGACGTGTTCAAGGAAATACCGGGGGAAGCTAAGGGAGTCTACCTTCATATTGTAACTCCACCAGGACAAGTAATTAGGGAGGACGTTACCACGCCATTTATGGCCGGTCGTCCAGCAAGAAAATCGACCAGATGAAGAAGCAAGGGATTATCAAAGAATCCAGAAGTCCCTGGAGGAGCCCCATAGTGGTGGTACCGAAACCAGATGGATCTATCCGGTTGTGCTTTGATTACCGGAAGCTAAATGAGATCGCTAGATTTGATACCTTCCCAATGCCTCAGATTGATGACATGCTAGAAAAGATAGGCCAGGCCCAATTTATATCTACACTAGACCTCACAAAGGGTACTGGCAAATCCCAATGGCAAGAGAAGACAAAGAAAAGACAGCTTTTGGGACTCCATGGGGCTTTTCCAGTTCAAGAGAATGCCGTTTGGACTACATGGGGTGGCTGCCTCCTTCCAACAGTTAATGGAACAACTACTTGCCCCACATCAAGACTACTCAGTGGCCTACATAGACAACATTATCACCTTTTCCCCCAGATGGGATAACCATTGCAAACATCTGCAGCAGGTAGTGGGGAGTCTCTGATGAGCAGGGCTCACAGCAAACCTGAAAAAATGCGCCCTGGGGAAGAAGGAAATGCAATACTTAGAGTTTGTGGTAGGCCAAGGGGTCATCAAGCACATATCGGATAAGGTGGCAGCCATAAGGCAACACCCCTTACCGAAAACATTGAAACAACTCCGGTCCTTCCTAGGGTTCACCAATTATTACCGACAGTTCATCTCTAACTTTTCAGAAAAGGCAGCCTCACTGAAAGAATTGACAAAGGGATGCCACCGCCCAATTTCCTGGAACTCAGAAGCCCTACAAGCCTTCGACCTACTGAAGGATGAATTATGTCAACATCAAGTCCTGTATACGCCAGACTTTCAGAAAACCTTTTTTCTTACAAACAGATGCTTTGGCAGTTGCTAGGTGCCATACTATTTCAGAAGGAACAGGGGCCGAAAGACTAGTGGCGTTCGCTAGCAAAAGATTTAAATTCACTGAGGCCCATTACTCTACCATAGAAAAAGAACGTCTAGCAATACGATGGGGCATAGAACTCTTTCAGTACTACCTATTAGGTAGGAAGTTCATGCTTATAACAGACCACACGCCCCTGCGGTGGTTAAGTACAGAAAAATTGAACAATGCTAGGCTTATGAGATGGTCTCTAGCATTACAACCTTTCTGTTTTGCAGTGGAAACATTGAGCAGGATGAAGACGTGGAAATGTAGATTTCTTATCCTGCCTGATGTCCCCATCCAGGGCACAATATTCGGCAAGGGGAATACACCAAAAGGTCAAGGATCAAGTTAAGGACCTCCTCACATGAGCAAGAATGGTCAAGAAGAAATTCTTGCCTCTCTTTTTTTTTGTGCGGGGACAATTGCCCTTCCTTTTTTTCCCTTTGGGGGGATAGGACCAAGCAACTGGAGGGAGAGGTATGTAACAGAGTCCCAACTGAAACCCTGTTACTAGAGGAACGTGAACAGCTGAAGACAATTACTATTCAGGGGGAGGAGGCGGGCCACACCCATCGAGAGCCAATGAGACCAGGGCCCAAAGTATAAGAGGGAGAGAAGGCCGGGGAGAAATTGCCTTCGGGCACTGCAATCCAAGGAGACGCTGCTGAGGATGCGGCTACAAAGGATCCTGAGGGTGTATCCTAGACGCAAGAGTCCATACAAAAATGATGACGGAGTCCCAGGACTGGCTGCCCTTCTCTTTATGTACTGAAGTCCACACCAGCAAACGTGAGTCAGAGAGGAGGGGAGCCGCCAGGCAAGAAAAGCTGTGGCTCCGTGCCAGGACGTGGCGAAGGTACACGGGAGAAAAGGGGAGCAGGGAACACCCAACCCAGCCCTGTGGAGGCAGGGATTTGGCACCCCACACCCTAAGAGAAGGGGGTCAGGGAAAAGAGACCCCTAGAACGTGCCGGGCCCCAATCCAGTGAAAGACGTGGCGAGAGAATGTTGGCGGTGCCGCTAACAAGCCGTTAATGAGTGGCGTATATCGGGACTTTACGCGGTACTTACCTATCGTATAAGTGGATAGGGATTGGCCTGGAGGCCCAGGGGATCCCCTAAATCAGTCTGTCAGACTGCTTTCTCCTCTGAGGAGGGTTCCTGTAAATAAGAGAAAGAAGGAGCTTAATAAAAGCACCTGTATCATACCCCGATCCAGCGTGGTCCTTCCCGCGGGTACCCACTTGAGTAACACCTTCTTCCTCCCTATTTCTATTGAGATCAAAGTCATGGCAGGCAAGAATCAAGAGGTTTAGGGGGTACTCTGCTCAGACACACTGACATTATGAACCAGGCTTCTGGTCTCACCAGAGCAGTGCTCAGTAGATGTGGGTGTGCTTTCAGGTTCTGACAATTTAACCTTTTTTTAATTATAGAATAATAATTATATATGCTCCAGAATGTTAACCTTTTGTTTCTCCTACTGATCTATCTCAAAAAGAAAAACCCTCTCATACTTCTCTGACTTCATGCTAATAGGAATCAAGAGTAGTTACAATGTCATAGCAGGTGTGGTACACAGAAAATTATAAAACAGCAAAAGACATTGTTCTGTGACCCCACAAACCTTAACTAAAAAACAAACAAACAAACCACAGAACAGGGGGGTACAAGTTGTCACAGACTGCCCCTGCTTGGGACACCTTCTTTGCTCTCTAACCCAGCCCATTCTTTGAAGCCATCCCAGGCTTGGCTTCTAGAGCAATCAGGAAGCCCTTCCAATCTGAAACCACAGCCTTTTTGTCCTTCCCTGGTTTTCCATGGCTTAGATTGAAGGAGCTAGTATCCAGTTCTTCTTGTGAAAATTGAGACTTCACCTCATCTTGGGGTGCCCAAATACTACCCACAGTTCCAAGCAGCACAGCAGATAGTGTCTTCAGTAAAGGCATTTATTGCATCAAAGGCCAGGTAGACAAAGTTTCTCTATCCCCTCTAAAGGGTTTAAGCATCCCCAATGCATCCCACAGTCCTGACAATCCTGAACTGTTCCCTTTCCATTCTCTCCAGCTTCCAAACATTCCTCCACTTTTCTCAGTTCCTAGACTTTTCTGGCCAGGAGCTGCCGGTCTGCCTGTTTCCAACCTGTCCTCCCATTACCATGTGTAACTTGTCTGGACATCTCACAGGTGTTGACATATCACCATTGTTGATATGTCAAAGCCATTCAAGACTGTATTGATCCTAAAGGTTGACCTTGTTTTGCTCTGCATAGAGCCAGTCCTGGCACTTAATCTTTCATTATCTGTGGGCAGGTTAAAGAAGTAAACTGAATCACACAATACTATAATAGTGTGAATACAATTAACACAGAAATATCACAATAAAACCTGTAGTCCAGCACACATATTTACAGCTATTAATTTGTCTAATACCACTCTCATTGAAGCTGGGGTTCTTAAAGAAAAATAAGGCTGGAAGGGACTTGCAGAAATGCTTTAGTTCAATCTCCTGCTCAAGGATCTCAAACAATCCCAGCCAGAGGGTTAGTTAACCTGCATTTAGAACTTCCAACAATGGAGATTCCACAACCCCACTTAACCAAGCCCAGACTTAGAAAGTTCTTCCTAATATCCAAAATCAATGCCCTTTGTTGCAATTTAACACTTCTACTTCTAGTGCTGTCCCTTTTTGGCACAAACAACAGTCTATCACTATGCTTTTTACAATAACCTTTGATATATTTGAAGACTGGTATCTCCTCTGTCGTTGGAGATCTTAGTGGTATCTTAATTTCTTAATCAATTTCCTGACCAATTTCAATTTTATTCTGCCAGCTTCTTGTACCAAACTGTGGCCTAACTAACGTTCTGTCCTAAAATTTCACATGATACTGGGAGGAGCTACACAGCTGTCACACTGAAAGGAAGAAGTAGATGAAGTCTTAAGGTCTTTGTATATCAGTGCTCTGAAGTGCTCAGGGATGAAAAGTGCTAATATGATGTATTACTTTTTTATCATCTGCTACTACCTTCCAGCACAACACATTTCAATATCCACTTACCTCCAGCTGAGACCTTTAACAGAAACACTTACTAAGTCTGTTTTTAGCACCTATATGGCAATTTATTTAGCAAGTTTATAACAATTAGTTTATAATTGTTCTTTCTTGTTACCCCCTACAATGAACAACCACATATTATAACACTTGTTAGTGATGGGTAGTAAAAACTAGAGCTTTCATGGACAGTTTTCACGGTTGGAATTTTTTAAAATAGAATTCATACTGCGCTTTAAAAACAAATTTAAAGGATCAATCTACTATATATAATCAGTGTAAGGGCAGAGAACAAGAAAGATGGATGAATGAAAGCATAACATCAAATAAATCTGATTCTCTCTATTGATTTTTTTGAGACTCTGCTTTAGGTATTAAATAGACATGTGCAAGGACTGAAATTCCCACCTGATGTCAGAAAAAAGATAAAGTAAACCCTTTTTAAAATCATGGTACGGAAAAATTGCCAACATTGCCCTATCACTTTTCAAAGTCACCTACCATTTTTATTCTTAATGGTTTTATCCTAATCTGCACTAAAGCTAAAAATGAAAAGTAACAAAACCACTGGGAGATAAAAAAGTGTAACTTGAAATGGCCTCACTCAACCATTGTATATTCTTTTTCCTTTTGTTGTTACTTCTTTAGATGCATTGTGTATGAAAAATTGGAGAAAGATTAAACATGGAATTTTGCACAACAATGTTCACTGTTTGCCTTGGGATGATTTTACATTCACCCAAAATTTGCTCTCCTCCCACAAAATCTAACAAAATTACTATTTTTACACAAGAATTAGAAATCTTTTTAAAACTATATTTTGGGGCTATAGCTTAAATGACCTTTCCTCAAAAATTGGTCCTTTCTATTGGAAAACCAGACCCATCTTAAAGAGAAGATTAAACATTACGTATTTTGAGAAAAAAAAATCCATTACCCAGTTTATTTCCCTTTAAATGCCTCAAACCTTGGGTTACTCATATTTTATCCTTTTGCTGCTATTATTATTCATAATATTTCCCCCTTTTGCTACTATTATTATTCAGAGTTATATCCAACCCTATTAAAAATGCTCAGAGTGGTTTATAAGAAAGAAGAAACAATCTACAGGTAAGAAATAACAGTGGACTGACAACACCCCAACACTTGAAAATTCCACATACACCTCACACTCTTGCTTTTGTGTCCATCACATATAAGGGCATACCCTCTTGCAAAATCCAAGTGGCCGCAAAGCTTCCTCTCATGCGTGGATGACCTCTACCTAACTCAAGAAGTCTATGGGCCAACGAGATGTAAAGCGCAGCTTGACCTGGTACTGGCTACTGGGGGTGACCTAATTGGCGACCTAGTGATCAATTGCAAGCTGGGTGAAAGCGACCACGAGCTGATCACCTTCACCATCCACCGTAAACCTGGCAAGTCAGTCAGAAAGATGGAAGTCCTTGACTTCAGGAAACTCGAATTTGACAAGCTCAGGAGGCTTGTCAGTGAGGCCCTAAGGGACCATGACCCTAGGGAGAGGGGAGCCAAGGAGGCCTTCTGGCTCGTTAGTGCCTATAGGCTGTTGTACAACTTTGTTCAGTGGAATACAGGTAAGACAAAAGTAAAATGTCTCAGGTTAGCAGCCTAAGGTCAAGGTTATTGTTTTCAACACAAATACAACTGAAGAAGCATTTTCTCTCCTCTGTTCTCTTTCTTGCTCTGTCCCATCAATCTCTTTCCCAATACATCCCATCAGCCTTTAAACACTATCTTTCCCCAAATGTTACCCAAGAGTTACAAGTTTCTGATTATCCAATATCTCCTATGAGTGCTACAACTTTTGTGTCAAGATTATTCTCCAGGCTAACATTAGTGTTTTAAATCTCAAGGAAAATGAGTTTCCGAATGCCCTCTTAGTTCTGCACCTATTTCCTATTTATTACTGCTTCATCTCTTTAAACTATTTGTTACAGCCCTCTTTCTATATAAATAGTGACAATATTGCAGATTCCATAGCATGGGTAGGGATTGAACCCAGAGCTCCTATTAAAATACCTTTACCACAGAACCACCCTTCTGCCTCCTAAACACTCAGAAGGCAAGATGCTTGTTCAGAATGCCAAGTCTTTCCCTCAGACAGAACAGACATTTTCTTAGTAGCATAAAGAGGAGTGGGTGAGCAGGGCATGAGCAGGGTAAGCACCACCAAAGGGGAGTAGTACCGAAAGGATGAGGGGGGTGCCTCACCTGCCATCACATACTCTGTTTGCACAGGCAATGAGTGTTATGGAATGCAACTCATTCTGGAAATTGTAGTTTTGTAGAGCGGCAATGGAGTTCACTGCAATAGAACACATCACAGATCATAATACTGTGTGGCTGTGCTTGCTGCTGTTTCTGTGCCTGCATGCCAGAAGGTGGAAGAGAGGTGAAGGGAAGCTGAGTGAAGACTGCCCCACAAGTATTTTTCCATGGTACACCTCTGCATTTTCTGTTATAGTCTCTCTCAGAAGAGGGCAAAATATGACGTATGAATTGTGTCCAACCTGCCAGTGGATCCTATCTGGCCCACCAGCCACCACTGGGAGCCTGAGAAGTCTTCACCTTTTGCCACAGCTAGGGCCAAGGCTGGGCCATGCAGCACGCAAACTCCACTGTTCCCCCACCCAGCTTTTTGTTGGCACTGCAGCTGTGTAGTTCTGCAACCATGGTTACCATCAGCTGGCCCTGCAGGGGACAGGGCATGATTCAGAGTGCTGAGAAGCCATCCTGCCCACCTGCCTACTCACCACAATGAGCTGCTGCCACCACAGCTCTGCTAGGGGGTGAGTCTGTGCTGGCTGGGAGGGTGGGGGGAGGGAGCTTGGCCCAGGACAGCCACCCCCAATTTTCCCAGTATTGTGTGACAGCAGTATCTCATCACAGTGGGTCAATAGGCAGGCCGGACAGCTACGTGACACTCCCTGCTATGCAGGCTCAACTGCCAGCAGCCACAATGCCTGGACTGTGCAGCACCAACAGGAAGCTGGGCAGAGTAGGGGCCAGGGGGTGTGGATGCAGGGGGGTGGAAGAGTCTGCATGCTGCTTTGCCTGGCACAGCCCAACCCTGGCTGTGGTGGAGCAGAACAGAGTGGTGCAGGGCACAGCCCTCCTTCCTCAGGTTCCTGGTGGTGGCTGAGAGGCTGGATACATTCAATTGGTGTCTCCCTCCCTTCCCAACCCAGTTCTCAACAGTCCACCAAAACTCCTTAAGTGGCCCTCCATATGAGCCAATAAGCTTTGAGAACTTATTCCCATTCAGGAGCTAGCATGCAAAGTGTTGTAACAGAATATCTGTATATACTTTGTTCCATATAATAGACTTTTTCAACTATATAACCAAGAGTTAGGAACTCCCTTTGCCCATCCCTGGTTCTACCTACCAATGTGTTAGGTAATATAGTAAATATTGCATCACTAGTAGACAATTGCCAACTTTCATGTTGATTTCTATCACTGTACAAAAATTAGAAGATGTTCAGCCTTCTAATTTTCATTTTTTTGTAAAGAAAAGGTTAGTTAAAAGTGACATAATAGCAGCATTAAAAAGCTATGAATTGGTATCATTAAGATTAACTTAATATGAGCCATAACATTTAGATACAATCATTACATGGTTTAGCTTTTAATAAGAAGAGTTCATAGTTATTTAACTAAAAAATATTTCACTAGATTCTGCTCATACTTCTCATAAAAAAGACTATAAATAAGTATGCATAAACTCTGAATAGTCATAAACAATTCACTTGACTGAACATGTCTGCATTCTTTGTTTCACATATAAATTATGATTATTACTTTATCTGATAGTGCATTTTCCATTCAATTACTTGGCAAGTTGTGGTCTGTTTTCAATATGATGTCAGTAACAGACATGTTTTCTTTGCTTACACAACTGTATCTGATGAAAGTTGAATGACTACACAGACCACTTTTGCTATTACTAAATGTTTTTATTTTTGTGGCAACAGATTTTAAATGCCTGAAACATCAGGGACATACAGGGGTGTATCCAGAGAGGGTGCAGTGATATGGCTACACTCCTCTTTCTGACCATGCTGCATAAGCAGTCACTGGGGAGTTTTTTAAGACCCCAAGCAAGTAAGGATTCCCCCACTTCTTCTCCTCTGTACTGAGGCATGTTCCCTTCCCTCCCCCTCCCTCTTCTTCCTTTCCCCCACCCACCACTGCCAATGTTCCTAGTGACCCAGAGGAGGAGAGGACTATAGAGTCGCTTTTG
>NW_017729024.1:16648588-16655173 GCF_001723915.1 Gavialis gangeticus | reverse complement strand
AGGACTATAGAGTTGCTTTTGCCCACTCCAACCAAGCTATGTAGGGGCCGGGCTCAGCCTGGAACAGTAGCAGCAGCAGAAGGGTTCCTCTTTTCTGCCTCCTCCACCTCTTTACCTCCCCACAAACCCTGAGAGTCCTCCACCAGCCCAGGAGTAGTGGGGGGAGGTACCAGGGGGAACCCCTCTCACCATCACTGCTGTCCAAGGTTGTGCTCAGCCCCTGCACAGCCCAGCTGGAGTTAAGAAGCAGCAGTTTGGGACCACCCCCCACCCCGAGACAATGTGGACAACAGCAGTGGCAGGCAGGGGTAGGGGGGATGGGGAGGGGAGAAGAAATGCATATGGGCAGGAAGGGGAAGTGGGGATAATTTTTGCCTTCTTTGAGGATTTAAAAATGTTCTTGACTGCTGCTCCTGCAGTATGTTCTACCCACCTGTTCTAGCCACCTTAGCAACACCCTGTAATTCTGCAAAATCCTGCATCCATTTCTGGTCCATTTATGTGTTTTTGGTAAAATTATTAGATTTGATAAACTTTGTTAAGTGGTTAGAGGAAGAGCCATGTTGTAGCTCTAAAAATCTTTCCCTGTGTATGGAGAACTTTGATTTTTATGTCACTTTTTAAGATCATATTTGTAATCATCATGTAACTGTTTTATGTTTCAATTAAATATGTGTATTGAATTATATTACCCTTCCTTTCCTTTTAAAATTAAACTAAAATGATAGCCATTTTTGCAATACCTAGCACCATTGAATACCAGTAAACAATATAGGACAATTCTGTTTTGAAAGATCACTTTGCTTGATGATGACATAGGATTCAATATGCTTCTGTAATGACTCCAAAAACAGCCATTAGATATACCTAATGATGTTTTTATATCTGCTGAGTGGGACAAAAACAGATTACAAAATTACCATAATATGATTGACAATGATGAGATGTCAAAACTAGTTCCCTTTTTTTTCTTGGTGCCCTAAAAGGTTGCTACAGAGAGACAATAATAGCATGCATAACATTAATAGGATTTTAAAATGTCAGCTAAACTGCATAAACCTCCTTAACAAGTAGTTCTAAAACACTTAGCTAGTCATAGCTGTTCAAACACTTATCTAATCATAGCTGTTCATAGAATTTCTTAGGGTTTTGTTTGGTAAAATATTATTTCATAAAATGGTTGCCAGTGTTAGCAATTTTTGCTTGCTTAGGCAAGGCTGCAGGAGTATAGCTTTGTGAAAGGTCTATAGCAGGGGCAGGCAAACTCCAGCTTATGGGCCAGAGTCAGCCTGATATGGATGCCATTTCCCAGCAGCCCCTGTCTGTGTCACTGTGGCCAGTTTTCATGGAGACCCCAGAAGAGGCAGGGTCCTGACCACGTGGGGCTGAGATTTCCATGGAGACTGGGCCAAGCAGCACTGGCAGGGCACATGGCTGGATGGAGAGCTGGTACAGGGCTAAGGCTGGATTTTACAGCAGTGACAGTTTAGTCCACAGCTAGGGCAAAGCCATAATCTGCTGCCTGCACACCTTGGGCAGCAGTGTTCAGGCGGCAAATCATGGGTCTGCCCTGGCACAACATGTGGGTAGCAGATCACAGCTTGGCCCCAGCTCCAGACCATGCTGTCACTGCCACAAAATCCTGTCCCTAGCCTCAGAGCAGCTCCCTGCTCAGCCACCACCCTGCCTGTGCTGCTTGGGCTGGTCTCCCTGGAAGCCCTGGCTCCACACTGTCAACCCCACCTGGTCTGGGGTTTCCATGGAAAATGGCTACAGTGATGCAGGCAAGGGCTGCTGGGAAATGGAGTCTTGCTGCCAGATATATCTACCATTCCCCTCCTTCCTGCCCCACCCCAGTCTATAGCCATCCTAAAGTTTCAGATGACCACAGTGTAAACCTTACACATCATGAAAATGTCTGAATTACTGGTAAAGAAAATGCAAGTAAATGACAAACTTCCATGATTCACATAAAGCAAAAGAGGCATAAAAGGAAGCAGAAGGCCTTAACCTATTGTTTAATTAATAACAGACTGTTGGAGGCAGCCAATATTGCATGTAAATATATCTATTGATGCTACACCTGTAGTTATATGAAAACAATAGGACCTAGACTTTTTCATCAGGATAATTCGCAACCTGCATCATGCGCATTAAGTTGGCAAATTAAAGGCCAGGGGCTCAACTGTGCTCAGCGGCTTTTATTTCATAGTTTCATAGTTTCATAGATTTAGGGTCGAAAGGGACCTAGTAGATCTTCTAGCCCGACCCCCCACCAGGGCGGGAGAACAACAAAACCCCAAAACAAAAACGGGACTCAAATGAGTCCAGCCAGGTAGGCATCCAGCCTCTTCTTAAAGACCCCCAGGGTAGGGGCCAGCACCACTTCCCTTGGAAGTTGGTTCCAGCTCCTAGCCGCCCTAACTGTGAAGTAGTTTTTGCGGATGTCCAATCTATACCTCCTCTCCATCAACTTGTGCCCATTACTCCTTGTTATGCCAGCGGGCGCTAGGGGAAACAGCGTCTCCCCCAAACCCTTCTGGTCCCCCCTAGTGAGTTTATAGACGGTCACCAGGTCCCCCCTCAGCCTTCTCTTGTGGAGGCTGAATAGGTTCAGGTCCCGCAGTCTCTCACTGTAGGGTCTGCCCTGTTGTCCCCGGATCATGCGGGTGGCCCTCCTCTGGACCCTCTCCATGTTGTCCACATCCCTCTTGAAATGGGGCGCACAGAACTGGACACAATACTCCAGCTGTGGCCTGACCAGCGTCGCGTAGAGGGGGAGGATCACCTCCTTGGCTCTACTCGAGATGCACCTGTGGATGCACGACAAGGTCCGGTTAGCCCTGCCAACCATGACCTCGCATTGTCGGCCCATGTTCATCTTGGAGTCAATAATGACTCCAAGATCTCTTTCTGCCTCCGTGCTCTCAAGTAGGGAGTTCCCCATTGTGTAAGTGTGCTGCTGGTTCCTACTGCCCAAGTGCAGCACCCTGCACTTGTCCGTATTGAAACGCATCCTGTTCCTGTTAGCCCACCCCTGTAACCTATCCAGATCCTTCTGCAATCTCTCACTCCCTGCTAGCGTGCTCACCTCCCCCCAAATTTTGGTGTCATCAGCGAATTTAAACAGGTTACTTTCCACCCCATCATCTAGATCGCTGATGAAGAAATTGAACAGCGCAGGCCCCAGGACCGAGCCCTGGGGGACTCCGCTACCCACCTCCCCCCAGGTCGAGTATGACCCATCCACCACCACCCTCTGAGTGCGACCCTTCAGCCAATCTGCAATCCATCTGACTGTGTAGGCATCTATGCCATTTATATAAGGGCACACAGCAACAGTCACATACAGCTAACTGGAGAGTCAGTTTTCCTTGAAATAAAAACTGCAGCAAACATCTGAAGCAAATGGACAGCCCTTCATTGATGGATGTTGTTTGTAGAGATATAGATTGGTCAATGAATTAATTTATCTAGATATATCTATAACCTGGATTTTTCACTGAGTTAGATTCCTTAGCACCTATGAAGATCAGGGTTTATAAACTAGCCAGGTGTGTGAGTTTATGTATCTATCTATCTGTCTGGATATATCTATATTTAGACAGACAGACAGAAAAACACACACACCTCCTGGCTAGTTTGTAAACCCTAATGTAGCCTGGGTAGTACCCAATTATTTATTCCCATTGCCAACTGAAGGGAATGTTAGTAGAGCAGGTGTGCTGTGGGGTGAACCACCTATTGCACACAGTTCCCTCCTTCCTCTATAGAGCCAGGCCAGGATACTCAATAAAACCTAATTATGTACAAATTTAATATATGTAAAAGTTATCATATAAAAATGTTTACAAATAAAACATAGGAGTCATAGACAGCTTATATACAAGTCGCTGCAGATACTATATACATAGATCAGAGCAGATACTATATACATAGGCAGATAAGAAGGGTCAAGGCAGGAGCCTTCTTAAATGAGCATGCAATCTTATGCTCTAATAAAAAACTAATCTACAAAGCTTGAGGTGCAAATTAACAAAATATAAGGCACAGGGTTCACAAAATAGGAGATGTAGGGGATTGAGTACACAAACAGAAACAAGAATAATAGCCCATGTTACCCTAGATAACCCTCAGCTGACTAGGATGAGATCCCTCCTCCCCTGTGGGAATCCCCTTCCTTGGCAACTCATGACTCTGAGGCCCATTAAGGCTGTCCTCATCTCTCCAGGCAACGTGTCTCCTCTTTTGGCGGGGGGAGGGGGGTGGACTCAGCTGTCTTGGGCTCTCCCAGATGCTGGCCCACTCAGGGCCCTGTGCATCGCTCTATACACTGGTTGTTCTACCTTGTGCCAGGGGCTGGAGACCCAAGCCCCCTTCTGCAGCGCTGAGGTCTCGGTCTGCTCCTAGACCTTCTGTGCACCAGTTGTGCACTGAGTGCTGGATGCATATCAGGGTTGGAGACCTGAGCTGCCTTGAGCAGCTCCCAGGGCCTTGGTCCCTCTCAGACTCTCCATGCCTTCCAGCCTGTCCACCACTCACGGAGCTCCTTCACAGAGGGGAGCTGGGGTCACGGCCACTTGCTACCCCCCATCTGGCAAAGAGTATTCAGACTCTTCAAGGGCAGCAGCTCCTCCCTTCTGGCCAGAACCACCAACTCTTAGCCCTCTTCTATGCCCCTCGGCACAGCAGCCCCATGTGTTGGGCATGCTGCCTTTTTATTCCCTCTGGGGGCTCTACCCCTGGATTGGAAAGGGACCAATTGGAGTGAGGGGAGGTTAGTTCTCACCCAGGTCTGGCTCTTCACCTCACCCCTGGGTAGGGGTGGGGCAAGCCTCTCCCCTGCCATCACCTGATTATCCCACCAATTGGTGGGAATATCCCACCAATTGCCCGGAGCCCTTTTGAGCCGGCTGCCACCAAGGCACCATACTAAGGAATGTAACTCAGTGAAGAATCCAGTTCTACTGCAATCAAAAATAAATTATGAAATCCTACACAGTTTATAAATTAGTTATAACCATCAGGTTATGCTAAATTTCCTTCACCAAATTCTTAAAACCTTTAAAGATAAATAAAAAAATTAATTTTGTTATTACAATTGTGAAATAAGGAAAGTGAAAAGGACACATTGCAGGCCAGTGAGGAAAGGGATATTACCCCCGCCCGGCACACAAACACCCTCCTAGAAACCCTTCAGGACAACTTTGGTGATCAACACTTTCAGAATTACTGAATAACTAACTTAATCTGAGTCCCATAAGTCCTAGGAACACAAAGAAATTGAAACTGAGCAATTAGAACACATCTGTTAGAGTTAACAGCATTGAAACATGGGACCGATCAAAGAGAAAAATCAGAGAACATATGGGAAGGACCCATGATTCCATTTTCCCCATAACTGGCTCTTCCTGACAGTATAAGCAAAAATCTGTTTCATTGACATGGCCAGCTTTGGTCTAAACAACCTTAGTCTTTGTGAATGGAAACCTGGATATGTATTGTATGGCTCTGCTCAATCTTTCCTTATATCTAGAATTGTCCTTTTCTTAATAATTAACTGAATGTCAAAAGAGTTATTGATTACTTCATTTTAAGTCTTCTTAAGCCCTAAAACTTGATCACACAAAACTTTATGATAAAATTCCCAGTGATTTCAGAAGGATGGAGATTTGGCCCTGTATGCATAACAGGTTAACAAAGAAAGTTCTAATGTTCAAGTAGCATGAATTCTTTGTAATATTGGTGTTATTTCCAAGGACTTAAGTTAAATAGAAAATGTAGTCCTTGCTCAACTTTTAATTCCAGGATTCTAGAAAGACCAGTGTTAGAGTGACAATAATTTGGATTATTGAGGAGAATTGAATTTGCAGGTGGAACAAGGCTTTAATCTGTGTCTCAGCAAAAAGCTGCTGGTCACAAGGCAGGATGATATATTAAAATAACCTTGCAAATGCTTAGGCAAGTAGTTTCTTTAACAATAGAATAGTGTGCAGGATATGTGATTCCTTGTGTAAGAAGAACAAGATGCAACCCACCAGCTATTGTCAGGAGATAAGATTTCATAGATTTCATAGACATTAGGGCTGGAAGGGACCTCGGAAGATCATCAAGTCCAGCCCCCCACCCAAAGGGCAGGAAGTCAGCTGCGGTCATAGGATCCCTGCAAGATGAGCATCCAATTTACTATTGAAGGTGTTCAATGTAGGTACTTGAACCACCTCCGATGGCAGGCTGTTCCAGACCTTGGGGGCTCGAACAGTGAAGAAATTCTTCCTTACGTCCAACCTGAAATGGTCTTGCAGGACTTTATAACCATTAGACCTCATCATTCCTTGGGATGCTCTGGTGAACAAACGTTCCCCCAGATACTGGTAGTCACCCCAAGTAAACTTATAGGTGGCCATCAGATCACCCCTGAGGTCTGCGCTTTTCCAGACTAAAGAGCCCCATGGTTCTCAGCCTGTCATCATAAGATCTGTTTTCCTGACTTCTGATCATGTGCGTGGCTCTTCTCTGGACTTTCTCAAGCTTCTCCACACCCTTTTTGAATTGTGGAGCCCAAAACTGGATGCAGTACTCCAG
>NW_017729024.1:16643790-16646792 GCF_001723915.1 Gavialis gangeticus | reverse complement strand
TTATTTGCATTAAGCAGGAGGATGAGCTCCTCCTGCTTATTCCCCAAGCTCCTGGCATTCGTGTACAGGCAGGCAAGTGTCCCCTTGGGGGCTCTTGCCTTGCCCACATGTTGTACCAGGGCTGGGTCAGGGGTGGGCTCCCTTAAGTGCCTTGGCCTGCTGGATTTGCAATGGTTGCTCAGCGGGCCAACAGTGGCGGTAGTCCCCCCATCCCCCAGCAGGCTTAGTTTAAAGCTCGGTGGAGCAGGTCAGCCAGTCTGGCTGAGAAGAGCCTCCTCCCCAGGGGAGAGAGGTGGAGGCCATCTCTTCCCAGCAGCTTGCTGCCTCTCTTGCCAAAGAGCAAGCTGTGGTCACGGAAGCCAAAGCCTTCCCAATGACACCAGCACCACAGTCACCAGACCTTGGAGAGGCTGCTGGAGATAGTGAAGAACAAGAATGAACCAGCAAGCGTCGAGAGTACCTGAGTTCATGCCCTTATGCATGCGCTCTTAGCAGAGAGGCATGTAAATGAATGAAATGAATAGGCAATTCTATGTTAATGAAGTAAACCGTATACAGAGGAGGATCTTGAGATGGGGGAGAAATGGGTGGAACCCAAGGAGAGATATAGGTGGAGTGGATTTTAATATGTATGAACCAAGGTGTATAAAATGTGAAAAGAACTAATGTTCAGGGCAGGTCCCCGGTTTGCTGTTTTTTTGGGACTTGGCCCAAAGCTGTCGCCATTCTAAATAAAGCTGTTGTGAGCAATGTGTGCTGGTGGTTGCTCCCTGCTTGCTCTGGCTAATGAGTAGCATGACCCATGAGCAATTGGATCTGTGTCTCCCTAGTCATTGAATGCCACATGGAGTCGGGGTCTAACAACCAGAATATTGGTTGCTGATATATTTGGATATGAGAAAATTCATGGTTAAGGAACTGCAGCTTTCAGTGTGCTATATATTCGATTAGAAATTAACACATGTTCTTATCTGTTAATCTCAGGTGCCTGTGTAGGAGGAAACTGCATATTTTAGGACTTTTTGGGGAAGAACAGTTAATTCCCTGCTCAAATGATGTTTTATAGTAAATGTAAAACTATCTTTGACTGCTTTATATAACAGATGGTTTTCTTTCATTTTTAGTTTCTCTCAGTCATTTATTCTTATTCAGCATGCATGCATTTTGAGCCTATTTTCCATATCTTTATGTTTTAGGCCAATAGGTTCGCTATTACTCAGTTAGATTTGGCACTGATTTTCACACTGCCTTGTCTGATCCCACATCTGTGAAGTTTATTTGATTATTTGTCTGTATCTGCCTTGTCCTGTAACAAAAGGACAAACATTTCTTACACTCTATTAGTGCTCATTCCCATATGGGAATATTTTATCTAGTCATGCTTTGAATATTAAGATATAAATCTGTTCAAGCTTTGCCAAATGACATTTTTAGTTTTCTTCCATTCTCTCTCCCTTTTCTATTAGGGATATGTGATTAGAATATAACAAGTATATTCTGATGTGAAATCATTTGTATTGCAAATAAGAGGTATGATTTAGAATTCTAATTCTATGAGAAGACCCTATTATTTTTTAAGACACCATCAGCTGAACAATCACAAAAGTGCCATCCGGAAGGCAATAGAAGACATAATGAGAATATTGTTATTAGAAGTATCTATTGGCTGGGTGCAACAATTTGACTTACACCATGGCCGAAAAGGACTTAGGGGTAGTGATCAACCATAGTTTCATAGTTCATAGGGTCAGAAGGGACCTGAGCAGATCATCAAGTCTGACCCCATGCCATGGTCAGGAAAGAATGCTGGGATCAAACGACCCTGGCAAGGTGTCTACCTAGCCTCCTTTTGAAGACCCCCAGGGTAGGAGCAAGAACCACTTCCCTTGGAAGTTGGTTCCAGATCCTAGCCGCCCTGACTGTGAAGTAGTGCCTCCTGGTATCTCACTTGAATCTACTCTCAGTCAACTTATGGCCATTATTCCTTGTTATTCCCAGTCGTGCTCAGGGGAACAGCAATTTCGCATTGCCTGCTGGTCTCCCTTAGCCAGTTTATGGACAGCCACCAGATCCCCTCTCAGTCTTCTATTGTGGAGGATGAACAGATTCAGGTCTTGTAGCCTTTCCTCATAGGGCCTGCCCTGCTGACCCCTGATCATGCGAGTGGCCATCCTCTGGACTATCTCAATGTTGTCCACATCCCTCCTGAAGTGCAGCACCCAGAACTGGATGCAGTACTCCAACTGTGGTCTGACCAGTGTTTCACAGAGGGGGAGGATCACCTCCTTGGACCTCCTAAAATCTCCTAATTTTTTTAAAGAGAATGGGGTGAGAGACAGTGTCAAAGGCCTTCCTAAAGTCCAGAAAGACTATGTCTGTGGATGCATGACAAGGTGCGATTAGCCTCGCTGACTGCATCCCCATATTGGGAGCCCATGTTCATCTTGGAGTCTATAATGACTCCAAGATGCTTTTCTGCCTCTGTGCTGACAAAAGGGGAGTTCCCCAGCCTGAAGGTATGCTGCTGGTTCTTTCTCCCTAGGTGCAGTACCCTGCACTTGTCAGAATTGAATCCCATCTTATTCTAATCTGCCCACCCCTGTAACCTGTCCCTATCCAATTGCAGCCTGTCCCTCCCTTCTAGTGTGCCCACTTCTCCCCACATCTTAGTGTCATCCACGAATTTGAACAAGGTGCTTTTCAGCCCCTTGTCCAACTCACTGATGAAGATGTTGAACAGTGCAGGCCCGAGGACCGAGCCCTGGGGGACCCCACTTCCCACATCCCTCCAGGTCGAAAATGACCCATCCACCAGCATTCTCCAGGTGCAGCCCTCCAGCCAACTGGCGACCCATCTGACTGTGTGGGCATCAATACCACAATCTCCTAATTTTTTAATGAGAATGGGGTGAGAAACAGTGTCAAAGGCCTTCCTAAAGTCCAGAAAGACTATGTCCACTGCAACACCTGCGTCCAAGGATTTTGTGACCTGGTCATAGAAG
>NW_017729024.1:16636921-16643772 GCF_001723915.1 Gavialis gangeticus | reverse complement strand
TAGAAGGCCACCAGGTTGGTCTGACAGGACCTGCCTCTAATGAACCCATGTCGGTTGCCCCTAAGCATACACTCCCCTGCTTGCCCTTTGCAGATGTGCACCTGGATAATTTTCTCAAAGAGCTTTCCCAGGACCAAGGTAAGACTAACAGGCCTATAATTTCCTGAGTCCTCCTTCCTCCCTTTTTTGAAAATAGGAACTACATTGGCCCTTTTCCAGTCCTCTGGCACCTTGCCAGAGCACCATGAGTGCTCTTAAAGCTGTGCCAGGGGTCCTGCAATGACCTCTGCTAATTCCCTCAGCACTCTGAGGCGAAGATCGTCAGGACCTGCTGATTTGCAACCATCACGTGAACACGAGCAGGCAGGGCTATGCTGTGGCCAGCAGGGCAAACACCACACTGGCATGCATTAACTGTCATATCTCATGCAAAACTAAGGAAGTGATACACTCACTATACTTCACGCTGGTGAGACTGAAGCTGGAGTACTGTGTCCACTTCAACAAGGACATGGAAAAACTTGAGGGCGTCCAGAGAAAAACCACCCATATGATTAGGGACTTGCAAGACAAACCACACAAGGAGAGGCTGAGGGACTTGGGCCTCTTCAGCTTACGGAAGAGAAGGCTGAGAGGGGACTTGGTAGTGGCTTACCGCTACATCAGGGGAGTACATCAAGAACTCGGTGAATAGCTGTTCACCAAGGCACCCCTAGGGAAGACAAGGAGCAGTGGATACAAACTCCTTGAAGGCCGCTTCAGGCTTAATTCCAGGAAAAACTCCTTCACAGTCAGGATGTCCAGACTGTGGAATAAACTCCCCCCATTGGTGGTGCAATCACCTACCCTGGAAATCTTCAAAAGGAGACTGGACAGTCACCTTGCTGCGGTCACCTGCCGCCAGTTGTCTTTTCCTGCCTAGTGCAGGGGGACTGGACCCAATGATCTACAAAATCCCTTCCAGCCCCTAAAAACTATGAATCTATGAAACTATGAAAGTATGATGTCATGATGAGTTTGATAATTAATAATAGCATCAACAACAACAACAACAACAATAATAATAGTAAATATTTTATTTTGGGAAGCTATCTGGTAATATGAATACAAGATGAACACAGTTAAAAAAAAAATCAAGCTCAACAATCCCCACACCACAAATTCTTTTAAATGCCTAAAAATGGATTTATAAATGTAACCCTACTGCTGGGGCACTGGTCAGCAGCAAAAAGGGCCAGGTTCAAATTTCAGAGTACCTCATAAATTATACCCGTAGCTCAAGCCTCCATCCAGAAAATCTGGGAACACTAAAATTTGCTGGGGCATCCTGTGTAAACAAAACCCCCTCTCTCACAAGCAGTATAAACACAAAACCCCAAAGAACAGGTCCTAACTCACCATGTGCTGATCACATGGCAGAACAAGAGGGGCCATTTTGCCCACATAAAACACATTATTCAACAACCAAAAACACACACTTTACCGTACACAACCACAAGTATGTGTGGGAGTTACAGAAAGAACAAGGAGAGGAAAAGGCTGAAGTAGCACTGATTGTTGTATTTGCTCTGAAACTCTGTCAAATGCTCTAAAGGAGCAATTCAATGATTTAAACACTTGTATCTGAGTGCAGAATCTCTGGAAAGGCGTTACTTTGAACAAATCTTCTATCTCTCAATAACACAAATACTTCTTACATTATAGTTGATCCCAAGCTTAAGTCAAAAGATTGCTATTTTATAAACAGTGAAACTAGTTAGTAAGAATATCGTATGGATTGACTAATTAAAACAAAGATGGCAAATTGATGGTGTTTAGCAGTAGAGTATATGGGGGAAGGCAAACCAATCAGCAGCATTTTTGTGTACATGTATATTTACACACTATGATAATATTCTGATTTTCAGGGGTTGAGAGGGAAGCAATCTTTACTCCAATGAAAGACAAAAGGGGAAATCATATATGTTCTGCAAATACAACCTCTTTATCTACTACAAAGATTATCAAATGAACCCTACAGTAGCTCCCTCATGCATCAAGAGATGTGGTTTTGACATTTTTATATTAAAAAGTTACTAATGTCTTCCTGGAAGGTCCCACAAACAAATTCTACAAATGCTGATACCTTGAGAGGAAAAATGTGTTATATATATGTATATGTATGTTTGTGGTTTTTTTCTTAAAGTGCTCACTTGAAGGCAAACATAAATTGTTCTGCAACAGACTTTACTGAACTTTCGGTTCAATGATTTTCTAATACATGCAGTGGAGATTTGGGAACATGAGCACAATCATTTTTTGCTTTCGGGAGTATAAAAACAAAACAGTTCCATTCCCTGTTCATGATTTATACAGGGAACTCTCTCAGTACATATTAAAGGGTATGCAATCCTATTCCCAGGTACTTGACGGGGAAATTTAGAATAAAAAAATGCCTAATGTATCTCCTTTACCTGCTGAGGCTAACATACTTTATATACTTACCCAAGCTAAATGGCTTAAATATGCAGATTGCCAGCAGCTTGAGATTTGAAGAGAGGAAATGATCAGGTGTATTATATGACTATAACCAAGTATTATATACAGTACTTTCCAGTGTGCCTGTTAAGCAGTGTTCAACTGGTGAATCATCTGTGGTGCTACATATCTAATTAGCAGGTTGCAGGTGGGTGGCTTTTGCAAATCAGAGAGGTCCTTATTCCATGCCTTACAAGAATATGTGTCACACATAAATCTTTTGGATCTATTTAGATATTATTGATGTATATGGAATTTACTGAAGATTTGCCTGGGTTCCTGACATATATATATTTTTTCTCAATAGCCCTTGAGAAACATATTCTAAGCAAAGATCTTAAAAGCTTTTATGAGGTCTTTATTATTATTAATCATAATATTAGACATCTCGAATGAATAGCAGTTAAATGAGTGAGAAGCTCAAAATTTTGAACAGGAGATTTAAAAGCCTGTAACTGCCCACTTCTCAGTCACAATACTGGGTCAGTTTGACTTTTTTTTGCAGGAAAAACACAGTCCAATCACTGTATGCACTGAAGCCCACATCTTGTCCTCAGAAATCATCCCTTACAACTGAGCTTTGTTCAAGAGGTCCTAACATTGATGGGGAAACAAAATATCCTTTTCTTAAGCTGTGGAGTGGCAATGGAGCCTCTCCACAGTCACTATGATTTTATCCTACAGGCTGAAGTTACCTCTACACTCTCAATGGCATCAGCAGATTTTCATGGAGGAAGAGGAAATCCTGGGTTAAGCCACCTACATGTAGTGCCTAGCGGGGAGGGAGGAGGCATAACCTGCCAGTGGGAGTATGCTCAGTAGAGTGTGCTCTACTGAAAGGTCCTTTCAGTAGGCTCCAAGCTAATGGCAGCCCAGGACAATCCTGCATCTCTCTTCTTAATGTCTCTGCCTCTGTGCACTCCTTCATAGTGAGACTTCATTGTGATTATCTAGTAGAGGATGTAGTCACCTAAGTTAATTCTAGCTTCACCAAAAAATCCCTGCTGGAAGCACAATGTAGAAGCCCCCCATTACAGGTGAATGGAGATGGTGGGGGGGAGGGAAGGGGAGGGGAAGGGAGGTGGGAGGGAAGGAGGGGCAATTGCCCTGGGATGCTATTTGTTCAGAGGCCACTGAATAGCCAAATGTTTCACTTCAGGGTGCTCCTCCAAGTGGTGTGACCATGCCTCCTACAGCAGACCATGAGGGAGGAGGGTGGGATAATGGAATTGCTTGTTTCAGGCATGTAATTTGAGTGGAGCAAGCAGGGCATCCATCCTGAGTGCCGTCGGCCTAGCTAGGATTCTGCAGAGGGGGGTGCAGGCGGTGTGGAATGGTGCATCATCCCATAACACAGCACGTATTTTTCAATTAAAAAGAAAACAAGAAGCTAGGGGCTTTGGGATATATTACTCAGTGTATGAATCAAGCAAAAACTAATGTAACTGAGTCTGTAGTGGGCTGACTGCCAGCTCTAAGGTGGAGCAGGCACCTGGTGCCAAGGGAGTAGAGCTGTGACCCACCCCCCTAGCCTAGCCAAAGACAAAACTGCTCCATGAAACCCGCACATGATCCCACTATCTGCCTTATGCCCCGCTGAGTCCTACCCTGCCCCAAGGAATGTACAGCACCCTCACAGACCTACCATATCACACCACAGCACCCATGACCCTCACCATGCTCTTCACACCCTAATGTGCTCTCTCTTGCCCCTGTGGGCTTTCAAACCTCATTTCACCTCTCATCACACCCTTGCTCACTATACCTCTTGCTCTCAACCCTGTCTTAGATCTCATTATAACTTCACAGACCCCACCATCCTCAAGCCCCATCTGTTGTTCATACGTTTCCACCCCAGCATGCCACAGACCTTTCTTGCCACATATGCCTCTATCACATAGGCCTCCATCCACTCAAAAGTCACTTGGGGCCCATGAACCCCCATGTAGCTCCTCATGTCCCCTAGGAGTTCCTTCCCCTCAAAATCCCCCTAAACAGTTCCCCAGACATGGGGTAGGTGGGGTCAGGGTTGTAACTGCCCCCTCACTGCTCCTCTCATCCTCACAGCATGCTCTCCTTCTTTAACATATAGAAACAAACAGTTGAGGTTAGGGAGGTGGGGTGGAGAGGACTCACTTCAGCTGCTGGCAGAGTGTAACGGCTGGCAGAGTGAAAGTGGGCATGGGTGTATGCTGTCATACACCCATGCCCAGATTTATGCTGCCCTGGTTGCACCACTAGTTCAGTCTTCCACAGCTTCCATTGTCGTTGCAATTAATAATTCAGGAAAATGTTATGTCTATGTTGTCTCAGGGTTGAGGGTAATCTTATCTCTGTTTCATCTTTGCAACTCTCTCTCTTAGCTCGGACTGTTGTACCACTACACAGCTCAGCCTGCCTTTAACCCTGCTCTTCCCCTCCCAGTCTCTGATTTGTTGTTCAAATCCCCTGGGAACAAAGCCAACCACTGCAGTTTCCTATGTAGCAGCACAACTTTCTTGGACATTCCCTGGGGTTAGCAGAGAAACAATACCAGCAGAATATAATAGACAAAATAATTGTAGAACAAAGGTTAGCTTGATTAGAGGAAGATTAAGAGTCATTAACCTGTGGATTGAAGAGATTAGCACAAATCAAGTAGATAATACTGAGCCATGAAGTCAGTTGATTCCCTCAGCACCACATGAATAGAAGGGGGTGTACTTGGTAGCTGTGTTGGTCTGAGACGAAAAGACATACAAAAACTCTTGGTTCCAAAATGATACCTTTTATTAGATTAACTGGAAAATGGCAAGAAAACTGTCCTTTTCAGCAAGCTTTTGGGATCAAAGACCCTTTGTCAGACTCTGGGAAAACTGTAGATGGTACAAGATGGTAAAAAGTCCCCACAGGTAGAAAATAAACTTTATTTTTGCACAGAGGGAGCTGAAGGTGGAAGGCTGTCCCTCTGGGTTCATGAGAGTCTTTGTGAGCTGTGTTGAGGAGCTCTTTGATGGTTTTGTTGATCAGTTAGAATTCCTTCCCTGGAGGTGTAAGATGGCAAGCATGGAGGTAAAAAAACTTCCTTGTTGTTCTGCAATGAAGTTTAAAATCCAAAATCAGCTAAAATTCAGCATCTTCCATGTTTCAGGGGTGTACTTGGTAGCTGTGTTGGTCTAAGACAAAAAGTCATACAAAAAACTAGAACTCTTGGTTCCAAAATGATACCTTTTATTGAACCTTTTTTTGTTTTGAATGTCTTTTTGTCTCAGACCAACATGGGACTTTGATCCTGAAAGCTTGCTGAAAAGGACAATTTTCTTGCCATTTTCCAGTTGGTCTAATAAAAGGTATAATTTTGGAACCAATAGTTCTAGTTTGTATGTCATACATGAATAGAAATTCAGTTGACCCTTCTGACCAGTTTGTTTTAAATTTTCTGTGCAGCAGGAATCACAGAGGGGTGCGATCATATCCCCAATGCTCCTTGGATCTGCCCCTTCTAGGTGCTGATTTAGAGGGTGCCCAAGGTAACCCCGTGCGGAGGTAGCAGTAGCAGCAGCAGCAAAGCACGCCCACTCAACTGGTTTCTTTCCATCATCACTACCCAGGGTGTCAAAATTGATGGTTATGCTTCTCATCTGTCTCAGTATCTTCCCTAACTGAAGAAAAGATTTCTCTGTGATGGAGACTGGAATTTTCTGCAGAGCTAAACTGCTTCCAAAAATACAGACACTTTTCTGGGCACAGGGAAAGGAAGAAATGGGTCAGGAAGGAATTTTACCCCCTGGTCAGATTGGTGTGGACTGTGGGGGCTTTTGTCTTCCTCTGTAGCAGGGGGCAAGGCCCTCTACCCAGGACCTCTTGAGCATATATTAATAACATTTTATAGAAGCAGAGCATTGGCTGCTGTTGTTCCCCTGCTTTACTTGTAACAGGTTAGGGATTATGTCATGTCAGGGTTGAGGGTAGTCTTATACAGAGTTTAGATTTTGGTTTGTATGGGATGGTTTGGATAATGATAATCCGGACTCAGGCAATGGGTTGTAATAAGATGACCTCTGGAGGTCCCTTCCAGCCCTACTTCTTTATTAGGGTTACCATACGTCTGGCTTTTCCTGGACATGTCCTCTTCTTAGGTCCTCCCATCTCCATCCCAGCAGTTTTTTAAAATATCAGCAAAGGTCTGGGATTTTGCTCTGCCTCTGCCCCAGCAAAGAGCTGCCTGGGGATAGGGGCAGCAGGGGAAGGTGCTTGGAGGCAGGGCATCGTGTGCTCTTCATGCAAGCCTGGTAGCTGCAGGCAAGTAAGTGTGTGTGTGTGCATGCCTGCTGGTACTGGGACTGCAGCAGGGG
>NW_017729024.1:16633765-16636749 GCF_001723915.1 Gavialis gangeticus | reverse complement strand
TGGAGGAAGGGGGGCAGCATGGAGCTGTGTGGGCAGCAGGGCTGTGGGGAGCAGGGAGCTGTTGATTGGGAGTGAGGGGCAGCAGCAAAACTGGGAGTGAGGTGTCTTGGGATGGGCAGGGCAGGGACATGGGCATATTACTGCCCCCCACAATCATATGTCCCCCCCATCCCTCCCCCCACAGGAGTCCCCTGTTTTTTAAGTGAAAAGATGGTGACCCTATCTTTATACCTTTATGACTTTGGCTCCAACATTTCAGAGAACCTGAAAAGGGAGAAATGTTTAAAATTTAAAAATCTAATAGTTGAGTGTAGTAGAGAGAAAGTATTTATACAGTTGTCACTGCCTTTTTTTTTTCTTTCATTTTCTTCTTATCCTCCTTTTCCTTGTACTAGGAAGAACTAATTTTGGAAAGATCCAGCAAATTACATTAAAACATATATCACATCAACAAAGTTTAAGGCTGTCAATGAAAATAATACAATAACAAAATATTGATGCTAATACATGTCCTTAAATAAATCATTGGTGGACTTGTTTGGTGTTTGAAGTATTCCTTCAGCTTTGTGCTATGGACCCAAGAAGTAAACCAATTACCTCATAATGATTTTTAAGATATTTCATTGCTAAGTAATCTTCTATATTCATAAACTTTACAAAACTAAATATATTTAGGTGAAACAATTAAAGTAGAAAAATCCAGATTTTGTTACAATTTATAATAATGAAGGGTAATCTACCTTGCATTTGTTGATAATAAGGTCATGCACATTAGCAATTACCATGAAGCACATAATGATTTAAAATTCCCACTCCAGCCATAACCAAATAGGTCATAACCACAATTAAACCAGTGTTATATATTGCTATTGTGGCATTATCTACACTGGGAAGCTGGTCATAGTCCACTGGGATGTAAATTTATAGCATACTTACTGCTCAACACTAACTCCCCATGTGGACACTGTTAGGGTATAGAGAAACATAACTATTGTATCAATATCAAAGGATACTGACGTATGCTGCATGATTCTCTAGCAATACAAGCATAGAAAAACTAATGCAATTTTAACTTTGTTTCATTCCTTTTCAGAGGGTGCATCTACATGTGCAGTTTAATGTGCAGTAGCCTATTTTAGTGCACATTAAAGTATTCTGTCAAAAACCATGCTAATATGGTAATGTAGAGTAAACATAGGCAACTGTGCATTAAGTATCACTGAAAAAGTACTTTCACTACTGCACATTAGGGCAGCCTACTGTGCTTTTATTTAGTACCTCACATTAGGTAGGAAAGGTAGCAAAAGGACTTCGCTCAATAGGGAACTCACGGACCTCCTGAATCTGAAAAGAAAAGCTTATAAGGGATGGAAGTCAGGAACTGCTGCTAAGGAGGATCATGCGGCACTGGCCTGCACCTGTAGGGAATGGACCAGAAAAGCCAAGACTGAAACTGAACTCAAACTGGCTATGGGAATCAAGGACAATAAAAAGTCCTTGTTTAAATATGTGGAAAGTCAGGAAAAAAAACCAAGAGCAACACTGGACCCTTGCTAAACCAAATGAAGCAGCTGACAACCGACATCGAGGAAAAAGTTAATCTCCTCAGCAATTACTTTGTGTTGGATTTCCACCAACCCAAGGGGATCATCCTGCCTGAAAGGTGGCAGGACTACCAAGGTAAGGGAACTCATATGCCTATAATTGGTGAATATCTTGTGAGGGAACAGCTAAAGAGACTAGACAGCCACAAGTCAGCTGGCCTGGATGGAATGCACCCAAGAGTGCTACAAGAGTTGGCTGCCATCATAGCATGACTAATGGTGAGGATATTTGAGAACTCATGGCACTTGGGAGAGGTTCCTAAAGAAAATACAGTGCCTATCTTCAAGAAAGGAAGGAAGGAAAATCCAGGGAACTACAAGCCAATCTTTTTTACCTCAATCCCTGGAAAAATCTTGGAAAAAAACATCAAAGAAACGATCAACAACAGGCAACAGAAGGCAAGGTTCTGAGAGAGCACCAACATGGCTTCGTTGTGGGTAGGTCTTCCCTGACCAGCCTCAATTCCTTTTATGACCAGGTGATGCAACACCTAAACAAAGGAGAAGAGGCTGATGTCATATATTTATTTTTCAAAAAAGCCTTTGACTTGGTCTCCCATGATGTCCTCATGGTAAAATTGGGGAACTGTGGCCTTAACAACCTTATGGTCCAATGGCTAGGGAACTGGCTCTGTGGTCATACCCAGAAAGTGACAGTTGATGGAACAGAGTCAATATGGTGCATGGTGACCAGTGGCATCCCCCAGGGCTGGTATTTGGATGAGTACTCTATAATATATTCATATTCAGAAGCAGACGGGCTAAGTTCGCAGACAACACCAAATTATGGGGAAGTGTGGTCACTCTGGAGGACAGGCTGGCAATTCAGGCCGACCTGGACAGGTTCCCAAGGTGGGCAGATCAAAACCTGATGACATTCAACATGGAGAAATACAAGGTGCTCCACCTCAGGAGAAAAAAACCCGATGCATCTAAAGCAAGACCCAATAAGTCATCCTCCTGCTTTACTCGGCCTTGGTAAAGAGACAGCTGGAGTACTGCATCCAGTTCTGGGCTCCACACTTTAGAAAGGATGTGGAGAATCTTGAGAGTCCAGAGGAAAGCCATGCACATGATTAGAGGCCAAGAGAACAGGCCTTATGAGGAGAGGGTGAGAGGCATGGGACTCTTCAGCCTAGAGAAGCGAAGGCTCAGGGGTGACTTGGTGGCAGCCTATAAGCATGTAAGGGGTGTACGTCAGGAACTGGGAGAATGTCTGTTCACCAGGACACCCCAAACGAAAACAAGGTCTAACCGTCACAAATTGGTAAAGATTGTTTTAGACTGGATATAAGGAAAAACTTCTTTACTGTCTGAGTCTCCAGAGTCTTGAATAGACTCTCACCAGAAGTAGTGCAAGCACCTACTCTGGATACCTTT
>NW_017729024.1:16619452-16633747 GCF_001723915.1 Gavialis gangeticus | reverse complement strand
AAAGATATAGAACCATCTTTGTCATATGAAAGAAATGTGTATTAAGAGTATCCTTCATGCTAGTTACTTTACTTCACTGGGAAAATGGAGCAAATGACTTCTCATTTAGGCCCCTCTTAAACCTTACACTGTAAGGCAAACAAATGTTAATCAGCTTAGTGCTGTTCTGTTTAGTGGAGCAGTCACATGGAAAACAAAAAAGTGGCTCTGGCTGTACTTCACCTGCACAGCTGTGACTTGCCATTGGAGACTTGGCGAGCTGGGGCAGGACTAGGAGCAGGATCTGTTCTCTGTTTCCACGATGGGCCTGCCACCATGTTAGTTTCACCAAGACCAGAAAGACCCAGGGAAGACTGTTCCCTGGGCTCTCTGCTCTCTCTGACACTGATACAGTGGCTCCACACAGGCAGCACCACACCTGGAACTACTGACAGTAGGAGCAGACCCAGTCTGCGTCACAGCAGGAGAGAGAGTTTGCGCGGCCACCAGACCCAATGAGAAAAAAGGATCAGACCCGTTGGAGCTCAGGTGGTGGGCAGCAGGTACCACCTGAGCTCCAGACAAAAAAAGGATTGGGCCCCTCAGAGCTTAAAGTATTCTAGGATACTGGAGGACTTCATCTTGGGCAGAACAACTGTGGGAAGTGGTCAAACATTAATGCAACAGGAACAAAATTAAGAGATAATCCTGTCCTGGAGAGGTGTAACTCTAGCCTGAATAACAAGTGCTTTAAGCCATTTAAAAGGTGTTAATGTGCAGCCAGTCCAGGGGTTAAGAGCTCCAGAAACCACTTAAATTTACCATGTAACAAGGCTCTTACTGTGCACTTATGCCATAAACACACAAAGAAGAATATTCTGGAAACTAGCCTGAAAAAATTAAGTTGCCACCACATGACATAACCTCTTGAACAGAGCCAAATCAGCTCTAATGCAGAAAATTTTACTAAAGTTCCAATCCAAGCTCATTTATTCCCAGGGCAAGGCAGTTTCTTCCAGGGCAGCTGTTTGTTCAATGGTTGCTACTGAAGTGTCTGCGAAGAGTTAGCCAAATAGTGAAATGGACCCAGTATATTAGTAGAATCTCAGTTAGCTGGCTAGAATCAGAGGAGGTAAAAGGTGGTGTTAGTTATCTGACAAAAGAGCAAAAGATGAAGGTTGTAGCAGACAAGCCAACCAACAGGAAATCTTTTGTTTAGGCAATCTTACAACTTTATAAACACTCCTTTTTATTTTCTTACTGTAAGCCCAACTTTTCTCTCATCCTCTTCAGAGCTACATACAACCTCCCTTACCTACCAATATCTGGCTCTGTAGCCATTTATAACACCATCATGTTTGATACTTGATTTACTGAGTATGCATCCTGCCCACTGCCAGCAAAAGAATTTTAATCAGCTTTGTGATATATCAACAGCAGCCTTACATTCCTCAGAAAGAAGCCCTAATGCCATGCTGGCCTTCAGTGCAAGTTATGTTAGATAGGTTTAAGATTCAAAGTCATCATTCCTAAAGAAGCCACTTGATGCCAAATACAGTTGGTATCTGATTTTGTATCAAGCATGTCTACAAATTATGAAGATCTTTGCTATGGAACTTTTACTCAGCTGGAATCAAATGCTTTTTTAATGGAAATTAAATGTATGCATGATGCCTTAACTCACAGATATAAAATATGGGTTTTCAGCAGCAAGACAGCAGGGTACATAATGAAAGAGTATTCAGAAAACTCATCTACTGTAACCTTGTTCTCAGTATGAATTGGTAATATCATATTAATTTTAAATATGCTATTGAATACTTTTCTGCACATAACACCAGGTTTTTCATGTCCAGTCTATTATTAGACACTTATTTTTGATGTATTTTAGCAGGTTATTTAGTGCACCAGGGAACCAAATTATCTGACACGGTATCATTTTACTCTGTGTATGGTAGTAATAAGCATTTTTTTTTAATCTTAAACATTACCCATGGCAATGGAAAGGGAAGAGCTCACATCTGTTATCTTTGTACATTTTAAGAGGCGTTTGATGTTGATTCCATAATAGATTATTCCGGCAGGAAGCACTGATAGATCATCACAATTTTAAGTGAAAAGAGTTCCCTTGCATGAATTTTTGGGGAACATGCACAGAATAAAAAGGATAAAATAAGAGCCCTTCAAATATAGCTTTTTCATATTTTATCGATTTTAGATAACATATCTACACTCTCAGGATTGAGTAGTCTATTCTAAACTCTCCTGACATCTCTAAACATTCAACATTTCAACAGCAAGGAAGCTGTGCATCAGTATATCAGTGTATAACAGCAACATTATTGTAAGGAGGCAATAAACAAGATTCAAGAGTCTGTTTAAAATTACAAAGCAAGAACTTGAACATGAAGATGGCCTAAATACTGCTTTCCTTTCCCCTCCACATAGGAGATAAAATGAGGTAATGTAATAATATGATGTATGGTACTGAGTATGAAGGCACAGACATGACTTGTTTGCAGAAGTAATTTACAATGCAATTACACTAGGTACAGATCTTTGCATCATAAAAAATAAAAGGAGAGAAATATTAAAATGAGTTCAGATCTCAAGATGCATTTGTTTTGGGCTGTAATTAAAGCTTATATAATATAGATTTGGCATTTCTTGGGTGAAGTATGGAGAAATGCTGTTAAGATGATGAAGGTGAATTAAGGATCAGTGAATTGGTTGATAGATCATATTCATATTCAAGGCTCTCATATTTAGGAAACAAGCATCCATTCTAATAAAAAGTTTTTCCCCTCTCATTCTTAAATGGGCTCCATTACTTGTCATAAAACTGGCTGCCCCTGACCAAGACATTTAAACATATTTTAATTTGTTTCTCTATACCTTCAAATGACAGGTATAGAGAAAGGGTCTCAAATGGCCTCTGACACGTAATACAAGTGAGGGGGAGAGGACATGAGGCATTGAATGAAATGGAGAAAATCCCTAGCCTGGGAAGAAGACGAGAGTACTGTATGGGTATTGAAAAGGACCCTGAAATAGAGGAATGGGAGGGAAGCTCACTGAAGCTTGTGGAGTTCAGAGAGGAGGGGATGGTCCTGGTGTGCACAATGAATTCTACCTACAAAAGTAATAAATGATGCAAACTTCTAGTTATTTGCATACAGATTGAACCTGAAGGCCCCAGTGAGAAGTACATTCCCTTTATGTTGTGCAAGCATATAGATAATCATGATTCTGCCTGGAGAAAATGCAGGAAGCTGGACGTTTCTAATTTAGCCACTTAGGTGTATGTATAGCAAACAATTAGAGTTTGGAGAGATTTTCAGGTACGAGATCCTTTACTGTGGGTCAAAGGGACAAAACAGCATATAGGGAATGAAAAGAACCTGCGCCCAACTGGAGGAAGAATTTTCCCAATCCAGGAGACAAGCTGTAAGGCTGCCTTCCAAAGCCCTTCTTGAAAGTAATGGCAAAAGGGGGATGCTGGGAGTTGAACTCTAGGTAGAAGAGAGTGAGTGCCAGGGTGAGGATGCATAAAACAACATTGTGGAAATTCTGAACCTTAGAGGGGCTCCCATGAATGGCTCAGGGGGCCATTCTAGGCAATTTGTAGCCCATGATTGGGACAATGTTTACTCTGGAATCACAAGACAACACCTTGCTTACTCTCCCACCGTTCCACAGAAAATTTTTATAGGCTATGTGACATCAGAACAATATGATTTATCATATGTTTCATTCAACATGGACATTTTGCAATCCCAGACATCAATAAAAGTACACATTTAAAAAGAAAACTAATTTCTCCCTGCTACTTATGTGGTGATGCAGCCTTTGTCACTCACATTTATCTGATCATTTACAGCGCACACATTTCCATATTGAACTAACCCAAATTATCATTTGCATGTTAATGCTTCCCTAATCTAAATATTATCCAATTTCAGGTATTAAGGTTTTTGTTAAGCCATGTAATGCCTTGAAACTTTTACAGGAAACATGGTTGCTCTATGGAGATTTCCAAACCACAGCAGTTCAGCTATATTCACATAACCATCCATCTAAGCGACACCTCTGAATGTTTGGAGATTATCGCCATCCATCACTTTTTTGTACACTTACAGCAAATTCATGTAAGGCATTGTAAAAAGCATAATAGCTTGTATCATAAATAAACATTTTTGTTTGTATTGTTTATTATTTTGGAATTCAGCTTGATTTCATGTCCAAAGTTCTATCATAGCTTAAGAAAAAATATAGCTTTTCCCTTTATAATGGCAATTAAATGTTACTAAATCAAAAAACAATGCATTATGATCTTCACCTTGAGCACTGATTTCTTCAGTGAAATTGTAAATATTGTATTATTACAATAAATATTGCATATTGTAAATTTAATTGATGAACAACATATTATATGCTATCATAAACTAACTGTGGATTGACAGTCCACGTATGCTATTCCCATTGTTCTACACCCAAGAAAAAATAAAACTTAATTAAGTTTGTAGGTGGCCCTGTTGGCATTTATGGTGTTCTCAAAGTATCTCAAAATAGGCTTAGTGAAAAGTAATCATAGGTTCCCATGACATGCATCGCTGCTTCTTGGTTTATACAGTTTTCACTGCAACTGTTAAAGACAGAAATTGTGATAGCCACATTATCTCCATTGTAAATGTTCGTGTTCTTGGAATTCTCCATTGTTTGCAAATTACCACTATAAAACTATTTTTGTCCAGAGTGTGCAGCATCCTAGATATATATTCTGAGCACCAAAATGTGGCTCAGGTAGGGCAATATACAGAAGTGCCATAGAAGTGTCTTTGTGCTCTGGAAAAGAAGTCCTCATGCCAACTTACATGGGAGTGAAAACTAGTTCCATGTACCCGTAAAATTAGGGAAAATTAGATGTTGCCATTCCAGCAGCAAATAAATAGGCAAAGTAGTAGCTATAATAGCTATAGTACTTGGTCCTCACAAGACTACACTTCAAGTTTGACTAAATTCCATCCTACCTGAAAGGGCATGATTAATGTAAAACAAGTGGATTTCTTCTCCAGAATACATGCCTAGAAAGTAAGCATTTACTTTATTCAATGTAACTCAGAGTAAAATATATTCTGTGTATTGTTAAGTAGCCCACAGGAAACTTTCTTTCATTATTCATGGGGAAAAAAAGCATTAAAAATGAAGAAAATCTCTATGGCCAAGTAATGCATTATAGGCACTTTTACATGTGCTTGGGTAGGGTGAAAGAGGGCAGCACTTTAATTAGGCTGGCTCCAAGAGCCAGTCCAATTAAAGTGTCGCTGCATCTCCTGTATCACTGTCCCTATGCTTAAAATGGCAGTAGGGGCACTTGAACTAAAGCTCATTCAACAAGCTTCAGTTCAAGTGCTCCCACCACCATTTTTAAGTTTGGGGATACTGATACCTGAGATGCAGGAGGCTGCTGGAAAGCAGAAAGTGCCACTCCAGCAGACTCGATTAATCCAAGTCTGCTCCAATGTGCTGGAATTGCAACATGTCGGACCAGTCTTGGCACTGGTATATAGGTGCACTTATGTTTTTACAAATATAGGTGATCAGAAACTGGCCTATACCTGTAACAGAGCAGAAGTTTGGCCCACAAAACCGGTCTATACCTGTAAGAGAATAGAAGTTCAGCACACATAGACTAGTTTAAAAATGGTGGAAACTGTTCTTAGATTTGTGCCCTTCCCCCCTCCCCCCGGCAAATGAAATAACAGCAAATGAAAGGACGAATGAAACGTGTATTCTATTAAATGCAGATCTAAACTATGCCACTTACAGAAAACCACATACCTTACATAGATTCCCTTGGGCTTTTTGAATGTCTGAAGCTAGCCTATAAGCTCTAACAAACTCAAGCTGATATTTCATAAAATGGATTAATTGAAACAGATACTGAAGAATTCCTCATTGTTTATGCAAACTGACATTAAAGCATTCCCCTTTAAAAGTATAAAAAAAAATCATAAACTATCTAGATACAAAGCACTCAATAGGATCTACTTAGTGCTGAGCACATTTGAAAATCAGGCCAACTTTTTAGGTGCCTATATATTTATGAGCTAGGGCTGTGCAAGGCTTTGAACTGTGCTTCAGATCTGGAGAAGCTTCGGACACTTTGGCATCCAAAGCAGCATGTCCAGATCGAAGTGCTGGCTTCATTAGGCTTTCAGAAGAGGTTTGGAGCTTCCGAACTGCTTCGGAAAAGCTTCGGAGCCTTTTCGGAGATTCAGCCATAGGGTATAATTGGGGAATCAATGAAATATCTATAACTGTGTTGGTTTTTGTCTGATTTGGATGAAACTTGCAGGATGAAACTTGCAGTTTTGCCTGTCAGCAGTTTGAGGTGCAGTTCCCCCCAAACCCCTGCACCTGTCTTCCTGAAACTTGGTAGGCTTTGCGGCCTCACCAAGAGCCACCACCCCTGCAATCTTCCCCCCCCCCCCCCGTGGTGTAACACATAGACGTGACATGAGTTTTGCTTTCAAGAATTTGGGGTGCAGTTCTCCCCAAACCCCTGCACTGATCTTCTTGAAACTTGGCAGGCTTCATTCTCTCAGCAGAGGCTACCACCCCTGCATCCAAACCAGACAAAAAACAAAGTTAAAGGTATTTCATTAATTCCCCATTATACCCTGTGGTCGGATCTCTGAGGCGGCTCCGAAGCTTCGGGGCCGCTTCAGCCAGATCAAAGCGGGAACCCGGTCCAGAGCTCCGGATCAGATCGCTGGCACCTGAAGTGACTGGATCTAAAGCCAGATTGAATAGCTGCCTAATTGCACAGGCCTACTATAAGGTTGTTTCAGAAAGTAACCATTTAAAAATAAAACCATTTTGTGTGCAAATATCTTTTACTGGATCTCATCACTTCTCTACAGTGTTGTAAACCTTGGGCTTATTTAATAATGCCACCATCAGTGTTCCCCCCTGCTATGTAGTTCCCCCATTCACTGCACAGAAAGTGGTTTTATTTCAAAGTTGCCATTACTTTCTGAAACATCTTTGTATTTATAACCCCAGCATTAAGCACTTAAAAAAACCCTTTACCTATTTTTTTCGAAAAAAAATTTTCCTTGGGCATGTTGGGACTTCATTTTTAAATGTTTTCATTCTGAGATGTATTTACTGTTCAAAAAGAGCACCAGGATTGACAGCATGGAAGTTAAAATGGCCTGTGCACCAAGAGAAATTGAATTACCTTGATTTATCATAGAAAATTTCCCCTGGCTTTGAGCTAGCATAATTGGAGTAATGTTACAAAATACTGATGCTTTTTAAAGGTTCATGGGGATTGTTTTAGTGTCCTGATTCTGAGAGGAAGAACACAAAATTATATTTTCAATCCAAATTTCACACTTTAGGATTTTGAAAAAGCTGTTAGTGGAAGCATCCACAAAAGAACAGAATATGGTCACATGCACATGTTGTGGGATCTGATCTGTTTTAATGGTTTCTTTCCAAATTTGAGTGAGAATGAAGAAGCAAAGTCTGTTAAAAGCCACCTGAATCCTACTGATAGGGTGAAACTTCAGCTGAGTTCTAGTTCCTAATATGAACAATCCCTAAAAGTTGTACTGAAAAGTTTAGTTTCTCACTTTGCTGAAAAAGGGGCCAGAATTTTCCTCAGTGTGTGTGTTTTGTCAATGTCATTTTGATTTGAACCCACCTTTCTTTGAATAAGGTAAAAGATATTTTATGTGGGCTTGCATATTCTTCTTCATGTAGAAGGGAAATAATGACTGACTGAGTTACTAAATGAGAACAAATTAACATAAAAATAATAATAGGAAGAATATATCCTATCATGTCTAATGAAGCTACTTACAGCAATATAATTATTACTAATACAAAGAGTGTTTTGCAATAAATGTATTAAGACAGGATCACTTATAAATTCATATACAGTATGGGGATATTATCTGTTACCAAAATAATTTTGCAAGAAATAAACAGCTCACCAAAAATGCAACCTTTAAAAGAAAGCTTTATGGTTGGAAGAAGTTGATATAATAATTTAACTACTATCTTAAAACATATACCACCAAAGTTATAAAGAAAGAACAATAATATTAGTCACATTCCTCTTTTTACTTTTATTACTGTGTTCTAAACAGGAATAAATAGTGTCACTCCTTTGTAATTTGATTCTACCACCAATACCTTCATATCATAAAGAATTGTTTAATGGTTCCATTTGTATCAAATTCTTATTACCAATCTTCCAGACAATTATTTTATGTTTGAATACTACTTTACACCAATGGGGATTATTTGCTTAGTTCTCATTTAAAAAAAAACTCAAAACAAAACATATTTGCAACAACATTCCTTTCACTCATTATTTTTATTTGTAGTAAACATATTTCTTCAACAGTCATAGAAAGTGTCATAAGTACCTAATGTTTTATTGAAAGGTTCATGACTCAAACTGCTTGTTTATTTTAGATTTCTAGGTATTAATAAGATCTTGACTATCAACCTTTTAAAATCTCAAAACTAGTGAACTACTCTTTTCTATTTTGCCTTATTTAAACTTAGCAATTGTAACTATGTTCAGGAGCACAACCAGCATTTCATTTGAGGGGTTTAAGGTCCACCCTATCAAGAGAAGAATGTTCACAGAAATACCTTTGCTGTTGTTGGTTTATGCAGTATATTTTCAGGAAGCCCTCAACATGCTTTTCAAAAAAATCTATTATGAATTCTAGATTCTGTGTTAGAAGGTTATTCTAGCTCATCTCCAGTCATATGTTAAGTTTCTCCAACAGTTTCAGAAGAAAAGGACCAAAATCCCCCTGACAAATAGTGTGGACTCTTCTAACAAGACCTTTATCCTCTCATGATCTCTACTAATAGTATTTATAATCTAAGGTGAATGGTTATAAGGATAATATGCAGATACATAGACAAAAATACAGCTTTTTTTCATTACTAAAAATTGCTCTTATTGGAGAGAATGTTTTAGTGTTTAGCAATCACTAGTTAAAAAGACAACAAATAATTTAAAGACCTGTTCACTTTTTTTTTTTTTTTTTTTTTTTTTTTAGTTTTTTTAAAACATTTTGGTGGGCAGATTTATTTCCTGACTCCAATATATTTTCAGTTTAAATAATATGACCCTTAATCTACTGTATACGTCTGCATCTGATGGCTCTTCTCTAGCAGAGAAGGGCACAGGGGAAGCTTTCATAAGGTTCTTTTTTCAAAGAATTTGCTAAGCCGTCTTCTTTTGCAGAATCGGAAAGGAAAACTCATATTATGAGAAATGCCCTCACATTATGGGAATTTAATGGTGCACAAAGATAGTGCCCATAACCTTATATATACAGAGAATAATCATAAGAGTTATGTACTTCCACTGAGGATAACACTGATAAAAAACTGACTGTAAGTTTCAAAGACTATCCCTTTTAGAAGAATCAAATTCCCATGAAGTTCAGTAGTTGAAAGATGGGATTAAAAAAAAATCAAACACTTTAAAGGACAACTTTTGGGCTTAATATTCTGATGTTACCTCTTTGACCCACTGGATGATTTCTTAATTGTTAATAAACAGCAATCTTTATATTGGAATGGCTAAAGCAAAGGGCAAGCAAAATACAGCCCGTGGGCCAAATACAGCCCACCAGGCCATTCTATCTGGCCTCTAGTGCCCCTAAAAAATTTAGAATATTAATATTTATCCACTCCTGGCTGCCTGTCAAAGATGACTGGAACCAGTGGCAGCAGGACCCAGGGGGAGCCGGCAACACGGCATACAACCCACATATCCACAGACACACCCACATGCTCCCTCACCGCACACACACACCACCTAATCCCCCCACAGAACCCCCATACACACCCACACCCCACATACCCAAAGCCTCCCACAAACCTATATCCACCCCCCACCCCACAATATACAAGAGTAAGGCCATGTGTAGACAAAATGAGAGGCATGTGTGTGTGACACTTTAAAGTGGGTTAAATGCTTTTGCACCACTTTAATGGTGTCAGTGTTTGCACATCTTGGCGGTGTATTGTGCATTAATTCCAGCAACTGTAGGAAATTCCATGGTGTAATAAGCCTTAATTGACTTGGGGTGCAACAAACTAACACTCCTTCAAGGAGTTTTAGTTTGCTGCCCCTACAGCCATAGAGTGAAGCACCAGGCTCCCTGGAGTTCTGCAACTCTGTAGGAAGTCCTGCAGGCAGCCTGGCAGCAGCCTGGGAAAGCAGGATCTGCCCAAGAAAAGCAGCAAGCCTGATCTCCACCCCCTCCTCCCCCCCAGAGCCTGCCTGCCTACCTGAGCTGCACAGGGGCGTGGTGCTTCCCTCTGTGGCTGCGGTGGCCCCCGGGACCACCAAGCCCGGTGCCTGCAGGCAGGTGCCACCAGGGGGGCACCGTTGCCATGGAGGGAAGCACCAGGCCCCCCACCTCAGCCTAGGGACTGCTCCACCCACTGGCAGCTCACACTCCCCTCCCCTCTGGAGATGCAGGTAAGTAAACAGGGTGTGTGCATGAGATGGGGGTTTAATCAACCCTAAATTGAACCAGTGTTTTCTAAAACCCACCACTTCTATTTAGGGCCCCCATTTCATCTGCACATGGTCTAAGACTTCATTTTAAGTTATTGTGTAATCACCTGTACGTACACTACACAAACGGATCAGGACAAAAATATTTTTTGAAATCAAATTCATGAATGTTGTAGACGTTTGATTTTTAGAATGTAATTTGGTATTTTTCCGGCTCGGAGATGGCAAAACCCCTTGCTGAAAGGAGTACTCCTGGGGGCAAGGGGAGGGACTTCTGGTGGCAAAGGTCGGGGGTTAGGGGGTGGGACTTCTGGTCCCAAGATGGTAACCAGGGTGCAGGGCACCTGTCAGAGGGTGGGGATACCCACATGATCCTCAACAGCTTGCCAAAACTTGGTAATCAGCCCTCCACCCAAAATTATTGCCCACCCCTGGGCTAAAGATAAACTTCATCTGTATGTAGATTCTCATAAGAAATTGTTTGGCTAGCAATATGGAAAATGCCACCATCCTAATGGTTAATTAAGCAACCAGACAGGACAAATCATGCCACGATGCATATTAACATATACCTCAGGGGTCCAATTAAGCGTGAGGTAAAGCAAAGTGCCTCTAGTGCACACAAGCTTTTTGTTTTTTAAAATGAACATATAGAACAACAAGAAAGGTTAGAGCAACATATAGAGCAACAAGAAAGGTTAGAAGGCAAGTTTGAACTCTGTGTTGACTATGGTGATCAAGGGCTACATCCCTGAAAACTAAAATACAAAGTACTACCTAGCCGCCCTTGAACGTGTTACACCCCTGAAAACTAAAATACAAAGTACTACCTAGCCACCCTTGAAAGTGCTAAGGAAGAGCAGGTGTTCAGGCCTGTATTTAGCTTCATGTGCAGGTGCCTATGCCCCAAATATAAATCCTCAAAATCCCTGCTTAGCTGTTGCTTCAAATCTGCAGATGCTGAAATCTTCACTCTTTAAATTCCTCAGGCACCATTAGGTCTGCTTCTGGATTTTCAAAGTGGTGCTCATACATAGGCCATGGCATAAAATACTTACCTGGTATTCCTCTATCTTACCTGCAGCTCCTAATATAGTAGATGTTCTCAGAGGGTGCTTTCAGCATGAGATTCTGCAAATAATACAGTTGCTGAGGGAAGAGGTGCCATTTTGAAGCATTCACTCAAGATGTAGAACCCAGGCTCAGTTCCCTTCTCTATCACAGGGTATTTGAATTCACATCTCCTACCTCCTAGATAAATCTTCCAACCATGAATCTGTAAGGAGGTTAAATTACCTCTCCAAACTTCTATAATACTTTGATTATATTTCTGCTAGTAGCCAACTAGCTAGTTTAAATCTAGCTCAGGTATTTCTAAGCTCTACTACAAACTGCAGTGTAGACATGCTTTTGGGCTCTGTTAGACTTTTAGTGGAAAAGCCCCAGTTTCTTTCCAATATAAGGATGCAGTTTTTAAAAATGCTTTTGACATCATCTTTCCATTAATTTCTGCTAGGAAATTTGAATTCCCATTCAGTTTGTTACTTGGTTTTGAAAATGCTTACAAGGAACACTTAAAGTCTACAAGTCTCCATACTATTCCTTACCCTTAAAGTGAGGAATGGCATTATAACCAATAGTGTCCTTAAAACTGCACTGAACACTGTTGCACTCACAGAACTAATGTTAAGTCAAATTCTGAGAGGTGCTGAATTAATTCAGCTGCCCTTGATCTTGTCAGGTATAATTACACAAAAAGACTAGTCTATTTCTTTATTTCAGGCTCAGCAAAACTATTTACAAACATGGAAATACTCTTTGAAAAATGCAATTTACTGCAAGCACTTGTGACACATTAAAAGTTTAGACATCTACAACACTAAATCTTTTTTTCTAAATAACGAATTGGGTTACAATACAGAGCTATGCACATCATAACTTTTTCCCATTCTAAATGACATTGCATGATATTTTGTTTTCAATTATGTATTCAATTACGATCATAGTCTACCTCCTGAGGTTTCATGTTAAGATAAAAGAATGTGTCACAGCCAGAAAGAGCACGCCTCATCAGAAACCCTGTTGTGAAGTTGAAACAGTGAAACTTTGCCAGATGGAATTATTCTTAACGATCTCAGTTTGTTTATAACTAATTTAAAAACCATTCTCTGAAGTAAATATATTTAATGTTATCCCAAAATGAATTAATGTATGAAGTTTGTCTTTAAATTTTAGAAAAACTTAGCAGTAGGCGCATCTACACATGATGCTACGTCACTGTAGCAACACACTAGGCAATGTAGCACCCGTGGGAAAAAAATATGATGCTGTAGTTACATCACTGTAGCAACATACTCCCTCAATATTGCATGTCACTACAGCGATGTAGTAGCTAAAATAACCATGCACCGACGGCTTGTACTGCACCATCATTTAGTACTTTCTAAAAGAAGTGCTAAATGACGGTGCAGTAACAACAGTGTCATAGGGGCACAAAGGAATTAATAATTTGAAATGTGGATAAATGAGAGGAAAGGAGGCAAGAATAATCTCTTTGGAAAGAGGAGCATGAGGAAAAGGCACCACATAAAGGCTCAAGAAATCTGAATTCAGTTCCTGGATCTACCAAGACTTTCTTTTTCTAACCATGGGCAAATAATTTAATCATTCTGGGCTTTAATTCCGTATCTATAAACTTGGAATAACAAATACTCCTCTTCTCATACACATTACCTTGAGTACTAATTTGAAAACTGTTCAGGACAGGTACATAACCAGTTTCTTATTGTGTTTGGGCAACACTTTGCACACTAGGACTCTGCTATCAGTTAGGACCTAGAAGCAATATTGCTGTCTACTGAGGTGAAATAAGGATCTTGGATCCTTCTACTCCTCTACTGAAAAAACCCCAAAAAAACAGTGTGGTGCCGCTCTTCCTCTCCCTGGCTTAAGGGAAGTAGTAAGCCTAGCCAATAAGGGAGAATGCACTAATCTAAAAATCCCATTGAGGCACTGTGGTATCACAGGCAGATTAAGTTTAAAATAAAATGAATTCAACCAAAAATGTTTGATTTGTCTTGATGAACCCAAGTGAAATATCATATTGAAGAAAAGAAAGAGGAAAAGTGATAAAGAAGAACAGAGCACTAACAAGAAAAGACATTGGTTCCAAGATTAGGAAAAATCTCTTATTTGCTGTTCATATTTGATCTAAATCTATCAGTAGGAAGGGAACAGGTTAATATAAAATATGAATAAAAACATTCAAAATAATTATCATCCCAGCCTGCTATAGCAAGAGAGCACAGTGTCACAACTGTAAATATTATTAAAACCAATCAGTCTACATTAATCTCCCAAAAGACTTTAAACAGACTTACATTTCACCAAAATTAAATCACCACCACCTCCTACTTCAGCGGCATTGTAGTAGTCATTGGGTTCTATAAACAGAGGCATGCATGAATGAGAAGAGCTTTATTGGGAGCAGTAGGCAACTCCTGCATATGCTTGAGCCAGGTACAAATGGTCAAAAAGCCTAATACGGAAGTGATTTAAGTTACACACTTTACTATAAGTGCCCTAGGTTAGTTCAAGAGTGTAAACAGAACACAGCTCTTTGGTGGAGGAGGGGAGGACATACAGGCTGCCTGCTCTGACCAAGGCCAGCAGGTTTGGGGCATTCTCACACACCTCCCAACATATCCCACCGGCTCCCCAGGTTGCCAAAAACTCACAAGTGCATC
>NW_017729024.1:16615292-16619311 GCF_001723915.1 Gavialis gangeticus | reverse complement strand
CCCCAGGTTGCCAAAAACTCACAAGTGCAGCCAAAAGGACAAGCCACTCCTGACTGGCTATCAGACATGAGGGAGCAGTTTTGCCCTGTTCCCTGCCCCTGTTGCTCTGTTAGCTATAGGAATCTGTCAGCTGCAGCCAGCCAGGGGATGGAAGGGGACAAGCATGAGCCAAGTTCCAGCATGCCTCCTTATGAGGGGGCATTTGCAGGGGGCCACAAAGGTGCCTGAGATGCCAGAGGACAGTGAGCTAACTTGAGTTGGGAGGGGCCCTGGTACAGAAGTTTGATGGATTGGTCTAACCTAAATTGTAGAAGTCTAATGTCACATAGGTCCAGGTCTATCTTAGACCAAGTTTCACCTTTTTGAAACCAGTCTATGTGCACTGAACTTCTGTTCAGTTACGGGTGGGTTTCCAATCATTCATACTGGTATAAGTGCAACATATGTACCTGGCTTTGGTCTCTCTGAATAACTAGCTGCTTCCTAACTGAGGGACCATCTTCCAATTCCCAAAGCCCTCAATCTCCTGGTAGGCAGTGTCACTAAATGAGAACTACTAGCACTACATCATTCCCCTTAACAATAATGACAAAAATCAATTACAACCCATCTGCAGAGGAAAGGTTATTAGTACACCATTCCAAAGTGAGACTATACCATTCATTTTCCTATTACTCCTCTTCTACATCTCTGAGAATGTCTCTGTGAGTCTATCAGAAAGCTGCACTTTCCACCCAGATTGGCTAAGTATCTGATCATCTGAGATGCCTGTTTTTTGATTAGCTGGTTCTGTTTTTATTTCTGTTGCTAAGGTAAGAACAGATTAGAACAGCTGGTTGAGAACAGCCCATGTCCACCTCTCTCCTTTTAGGTCTTGAGAACACTCTGGGAATGCTCATAGATCCCCAGTGATTGCACCACAATATGTCCCCTCAATCTGTTTGAACACAGTATGACTGAAGATTTACTAGGCCCATGATGATACCATGCTGAACCCATGTATTTGAGGCATAAGTCCTCAGACAAAATCTGTCCCCAGATCTTAGTACTGGAAGCCTAGGATCCTTTATCAAAATATCATTTTTGTTTCTTCTTCTGAGATTCTTTTGTCTGTCTGACAGATTCATTATCCTGATCTTTAAGTAAGCTGTCACATAGTGGTAAGTTATTATGTATTCATCAATCCATTAATAGTTGTGCTATTGACCAGCCATTTGCCAGAGGTGTACTTTGATCCACCAGAAAGCATTTAGAAAGCCACCCCCACTATCAAATGTTTTCTTCCATAGGATTTTTATAGTTTAAACAGACAGTTTACAAGGCTATTCAGATGAGGATAATTAGGACTTGATGTATTGCTCCAAAAGTCCCAATCCTCAGAAACTTGCTTAAAATCAGAACCAGAAAACTGAGGTGCATTTTCACTAAAAATTTCCTCTGGGTTTTCATATCTTGCAAATATGGCTTTTAAGTTGGCTATCACCAACTTTCCAGTAGTACTGGACAAAATGCATACCTCTGGATACAAGGAATAATAGTTTGTGGGCATGTCTATATGAGATGCTTACTGTGCAGTAGCTCATTACTACTGCACAGTAGTTTCCCCAGGCACAAACTGTGACATGATGCTACTGCACAGCAGTAGCGAGCTACTGCACAGTAAGCATTACTAAGTAACTGTACCAGGATGCTACTGCACAGTAAATCTGGTTACTATGCAATCATTTAGTACTTGGTTATGCTACAGGGGACCCCCTGCTCATCGACAGGCTGCCGGGGACTCCCTGCTTCTCGACTGGTACCCCGACCAAGAAAAGTTGAAAACCCCTGTTCTAGAGTAACTAAAACATAAAATATCTGCAGAAAACATAAATTTACCTGCTGTGTAGGTAACAACTAAATCATACTTTTTCAGCCTGAAGATTCAAAGAATAAGGATCAAATGGTAGTCATTTAATGAATTGTTAAACAATGGAATCATGGGTTTGTGCTCTGTTTCTACACATACTATCTAGCTATAGATATATTGGTGAAAACTCTCATAGGCCAACAATAATCACAGTAACCCATTCTGAATCTGTGCATATCTGGTTTCTGTCTCAGTCATCCATTTGGAAGCTTACCAGTTGCCGACTGTTGATATATTTCTGCAAAATAATTACAACAACACCTGACCGTGATAGATCTGACAGTTTTTTAGGTTTTCCAGATGTATACAACTTTAATACTAGCTCTTGCATCAGCTGTTGTTTCAATGCAAGCCACGATTTCTCCAGTTCTGTATTAAAGCCCCATTCATATTTATTCCCAAGGAGGGTCCTCAATGGTGGTATTTTGGTGACAAATAAGGTATGATATTGCCCAGAAAAGTAACCATTCCAAAAAACTGTTGTCCTGCTTTCTTTGACTGGGGACATGACATTATTTCAATGCCCTTAATTTTCACCTTGTTGTTTCATTCCCTCAGCAGAAATGCTATCCCCTATAAAGTCAGTTCAGTGACTCCCAGCATGCACATCACTCTATTTAAATTTCAGATTTGCAGATCTAGTAGCCTGCAACAGTTTCCAAAGCCTGCAACACTTCCCAAAGCTGGCAGAACCCCAGATGATAATATCATCTCTGGAGGTGTCCACACTATACACTCATAAATCATTTGTATGGCTTTATGATACACTTCAGGAGTGGAGGTAGATACATAAAACTGTACCTTTCAGAGGTAGCATTAAATGTATATAATTTTAAACTTTCCTCAGTGAGCTTAAGCTACCAAAATCCTGAGAAGGCACCAATTTACTAAAAAATTATTCACTTGTGAATTGAGAGATCATTCATTTTCTAGTTAGCAATTTAAAATATTTTTGTTGAGGTGCTTTGGATCCAGACATATACATAACTGCCTGTTATTTTTTTTTCCACAATAGCTAACCATTCATTGTGTGGGTTCCTGAATTTTCTCTATTACTTGTAATTTTTCCATTCTTGCTAACTCTACCTTATATCCATCATGGAGAGCAACAGGCACTTTTCTGCAGGGCTGAATAATGAGAGGAACTTGCTTATTTATCTGAATTGGTTGTTCACCTGACAAACAACCTAGCCCTTCAAATAAATCCTTATACTTTGAAATAAGTGCTTCATATTCTAGAGCTGTCTTTTCTTGTACTGCAAGCACATGTTTAACTAGATTCAGCTTCTCACAACTTGCCAAACCTAAAGCTTGGATCACTTTCCTAAATACCACAATGAACTGGATTTTGTAGGCTAGCAATGCTCTTCCATTCACTGGTATACTTGCTCCTGAATAGCAAGTTATTTTTACTTACTTTTGGTCTCAATTTTAATGTTCTATATTTCATAGAATCATAGAAAATTAGGGCTGGAAGGGACCTCAGGAGGTCACCTAGTCCAACCTGTTGCTTAAAGCAGGACCATCCCCAACTAGATCATCCTAGTCGAGGCATTGTCTAACTGGGTCTTAAAAACCTCCAAGGATGGAGATTCCACAATCTCTCTAGGTAACCTGTTCCAATGTTTTACTACCCTCCTGCTGAGAGAGTTCTTCCTAATATCTAAACTAAACATCCCTTGCTGAAACTTGAGACCAGTGCTCCTTGTTCTTTCATCTGCCACCACCAAGGACAGTATAGTCCATCCTCTCACCCTTCAGGTACTTGAAGACTCCTATTAAATTCCCACTCAGTCTTCTCTTCTCTAAACTAAACAAGCCCAGTTCCCTCAGCTTCTTCTCATAAGTCATGCACCCCAGAGCCTTAACCATATGTGCTGCCCTCTGCTGGATGCTCTCCAGTTTTGCATATATTTTCCGTAGTGGGGGGCCCAAATCTGGACAGAGGACTCCAAATGTGGTCTCACCAGTGAAGAATAGAGGGGAATAATTCCTTCCCTTGATCTGCTGGCAACACCCCTACCAATGCAGCCCAGTATGCCATTAGCCTTCTTTGCAACAATAGCACACCAGGAACAATTGCCACAAGCTGAGGGAGGATAGGTTTAGG
>NW_017729024.1:16613308-16615213 GCF_001723915.1 Gavialis gangeticus | reverse complement strand
TGGCCAGAGCCTGGAATAGGCTTCCCAGAGAGGTGGTGCTCTCACCTTCCCTGGAAATCTTCAAGAGGAGACTGGATAGGCACCTGGCTGGGGTCTTATGACCCCTGCCACCCCCAGTGCTCCTTCCTGCCCATGGCAGGGGATCGGACTAGATGATCTGTCTAGGTCCCTTCTGACTCATTGATTCTATGATTCTATGATTGTGGGGAAGTAGGCAACCTCTGCAGGCTGAAGTAGGCAACCTCTGCAGACTAACTAACCAATGAACTGCTCCCTAATTAAGGGGCCATCTCCCAGTTTCCAACTCCCTCAGTCTCCTTTTAGGGAGCATCTCTAAATGATAACTTCTATAACTGCAGGTATGTCAAGAGTAGTATCAGGGATTACAGTAAAAGAGAAGAAGGGAAGAAGCACATCTAAACATCAGAAAGGATCTTACTTCCCATTCCAACTTTTAGTGACACCATGTGGGAGATGATATGACTGCTTGAGGGCATTTAGGCTCCAAGTATACTGTGAGATAATCATCATTGTTAGTGTTCAATTGCTTTAAATTGTACTGGGGGCAAGTTCAGGTCTTAGACAGCCCCAGATTAGAGTTACTTTAAATTTATTACCCAAACAATGCTGGCACTGTCCCAGAGAATCAAGGAAGAAAGAGGAACCCACCTGCCTGGCTGCCACCACCACTGCCACCAGGCAGCCTAGCCCAGAGATCAGCAGTGCAGGGCAGGCTCCCCTTTCCTGCGTGCTTCCCCAGGACAGTGCCAGCAGCCACAGGTGAACCAGAAGCTGACAGGGTGGTGTTAAGCAAGGATCTAGGATGCCCATGAGGGCAGACTTGATCTGGCAGTGCAGGGGGGGAGGGGGTAGTGGGCCTGATTCAGGCTAGGGGATGGGGCAGGCCTTATCTGGGTTGGGGTGGGTAGTGGTAGGCCCAATTCAGGCCAGGGAGGAGGAGCAGGCATCAGTGGATCCAATCTAAGCCAGGATCTGGAAAGTGGGTGGCATACCCAATCCAAGTCAGTGGGGGACTGCAGCCAGCCTTTCTGGGCAGTGGAAGGCAGCAGGGACCTAGTCAGGGCAGGCAGAAGGTGGTGGGCCTGATGGGATACTACCAGCTCTTGCCAAACTGAAATTCAGGCCACCTGCTCTGTCCCTGAAAGCAGGTGAGCTAGGCAGAGACAAAGCTAACTTGGCTCCTAGCCACGCCCCTTTTCACCAGCCCTATAAGGGCAGGTCAGAGCAACACATGTTACACGGGGTGCATCTACACCAGGGATGGGCAAATGAGTTTTGGTGAGCTGTCAAGGGCTGCAAAGGTAGCTTTGCCCTTTGACATGTGCTCTGACCACCGGGCACCATCTGGGGACCAGAAGTCATGCTCCTAACCCCTGAATTTTGCCACCTGAAGTCCCTCCCCTTGCCCCCCAGAAATACTACTTTTGGGAAAGGAGGTTTCCATCTTTGAACCAGAAAACCCCCAAATTGTACACAAAGTAAAGCACCTACTATAACATATTTTAATTTTATTACAAAAAGTATTTTTGTCATGATTTGTGTTTGTGTATTGTATGTAGCTATGATTGCATAATAACTCAAAAATAAAGTCTTACTCATATATATTGTATATTGTGTGTGGGGATGTGGTTGTGTGTGTGTGTATGGTGGGGTGTGTGGGGGTGTGTGGGCAGGTTGTGAGGGCATGTGGCTGTGTATGTGGGAAGGCAATGGGGTATTTTGGGAGGTGTATATCAAGGGTAGGCAAAATATGGCCTGCGGGCTGAATCTGGCCCACAAGGCCATTCTATCTGGCTCGTGGAGCCCCTAAAACATTTAGAAAATTAATATGAATCTGCCCTGTCAAGGGCAGTAGGACCCAGGGGAAGCCCATTGGACTCCCAT
>NW_017729024.1:16611284-16611770 GCF_001723915.1 Gavialis gangeticus | reverse complement strand
ATTTTGTCATTTGAGGTTTCACTGTTATATGAGTAAAAGTGTATTCTTATCTTTGAGTTCAACTGCATAGATGACAATGTTCTTTCATGGGCTGTAAATAGTGAATTACGTTTATCCCTGTTGACATGCTGTATGTACCTGTGTTTACCTATATTTACCTGTTCCAGATCTGTTACTTACCTGTGTGGGTTGAAGCTCTATATGAGGTATAAGTCAAGTATATTATATAGTCCTGTACCATTGAATAAGTGGTTATTTATATGTAGAGGTATGTTTACACATACATACATATACACACACACAGATATACACACATTCATATACATACACACACATGTGTATGTGTGTGTATGTAACTTTATTTATTTATTAATAAACCTGTATATAGTTAAGCAGTTGAGTCCTGGCCTGATTCTATAGGGAACTGAGGGGAAACTGTGTGTGGTTGACAGTTCCCTCCCACAGCAGATCAAGGTGGCCAACTTG
>NW_017729024.1:16605995-16606284 GCF_001723915.1 Gavialis gangeticus | reverse complement strand
TCTGAGCACAGGGGGGTGGAAAATTGGCCACTCGCCCATCCCATACCCAGTGCCCCATGCTGCAGCCACTCGCAGTCTGCCTGGGGCTGCCTGTGCCTGCTCCAAACAGCCCCATGCCGGCTGCGAGTAGCTGCAGCGTGGGGCACCAGGGTCAGGGATGGGCCACTTTTCCCCTTGCTCAGCTATTCCCCAGGCTCCTTCCCAGCGTGGAGGAAAATGGCCCCTCACCCGCCCTGTGGTCGGTGCCCCACGCTGCAGCTTCTTGCAGCCTGCATGGTGCTGTCCAGAG
>NW_017729024.1:16603660-16604579 GCF_001723915.1 Gavialis gangeticus | reverse complement strand
GTAAATAGTGAATTACGTTTATCCCTGTTGACATGCTGTATGTACCTGTGTTTACCTATATTTACCTGTTCCAGATCTGTTACTTACCTGTGTGGGTTGAAGCTCTATATGAGGTATAAGTCAAGTATATTATATAGTCCTGTACCATTGAATAAGTAGTTATTTATATGTAGAGGTATGTTTACACATACATACATATACACACACACAGATATACACACATTCATATACATACACACACATGTGTATGTGTGTGTATGTAACTTTATTTATTTATTAATAAACCTGTATATAGTTAAGCAGTTGAATCCTGGCCTGATTCTATAGGGAACTGAGGGGAAACTGTGTGTGGTTGACAGTTCCCTCCCACAGCAGATCAAGGTGGCCAACTTGCAGCATAAACGATAGAGGCAGTTTCTATGTGTGCCATGTGGAAAATCAGACAGAGGTCAGGGAGCACAGTTGCAGACAGGGCAGGGAGCAGAAAGAAAGGATTGCAAGGCAGAAAGCAAAACAGCAGCTCAGGCAGGGGAAGGGGACCAGAGTAGCACTCGGAGAGGAAGCGGGCTTATGTGTGGCATGCCTGCCAAAAGAGTTGGCCCCTACTATTTCCAATCATTCTGATAAATGGGATAGAGAAAAAAAATCAGTCTCTGTGATGAGAGCTGGAATGTAGGGGAAAAAATAAGCAGGGAAAGGAACATTATGCAGAAGTAAAACAAGTAATCAAAAGCTATTGTGACAGTCTGCTACAGTATTAGCTCATATTTCGAAGCCAACTCCCTAATTTTTCACTCATCCCCTAGAAAAATCCAGCAAGAAATTAGGACCAATTTGAACACAACTTGATCAATCTTGGGGAGGTGGGGGGGAGGCAGGGCCAGATTAATGCATAAGCAAACTAAGCACATGCCTAGGG
>NW_017729024.1:16597516-16598660 GCF_001723915.1 Gavialis gangeticus | reverse complement strand
GGGCTGCGAGTGGTTGCAGTGTAGGGCACCAGCCACAGGGTGGGTGAAGGGCTGCTTCCCCCAACCCCGCGCTCAGCACCACCTTGTAACCCAGCCCTGCTGCCAGCTCGCCCATCGGGGCCATGCATGGCAACAGCAGCTGCACGCCCCCTCCCACTTGCCGCACCAGGCAGTGTTTGCCACTGCCGCCTGTGGGCTGCCAAGCACATGAGCTCTGGGTAGGCAGAAACAGTCAACACTGCCTGGCGCAGCAAGCGGGGGGGCTGCAGCTGCTGCCACCACCTGTGCCTGCTTGAGACAGCCTCGCATGGGCTGTGAGTGCCTGCAGCAGGAAGCACCAGCCATTGGGTGGGCGGGGGGCCTCTCTTCCCCATGCTCAGCAACAGCTACTTCCCTGCTGGTGAGCAGGGGGTTGGAGATGCACACTGCCCCCTGCCTGTAAAGCAGGGCTGGGGGGCACTGGGAGTGAGCAGGTGCAGGAGCAGAGGGCCACATCAGTGTCCCGGGGACAGTGACGGCAGGGCCCAGAGCAGGGTGGCAGAAGTGTGGGGTCCCAGCCAGCAGGGTCTCTATGAAGCTGGGCCAGCTCCCTCCTCTCCCTGCTGGTGCAGTCCAGCCCAGCTCCACAGAACCCTACCAGCCTGTGCCCCGTTTTGGGCCCCACTAGTGCTGGCTCTGAGACATTGGTCCCAAGACATTGGTCCCAAGATGGTGACCAGGGCGCGGGGCACCCATCAAGGGGCGTGGCTACCCATGTGGCCCTGGACAGTCTGCCAAAACTGGCTAAGCAGCCCTCCACCTGAAATAAGTGCCTGCCTCTGGTGTATATGTAGGGGGGCTTTGGGGGTGGGTGTGTGGCATTTGTGGAGGGTGAGGGAGGGTGGGGATCCCCATACACTGGTCCTCATGGTGCACAGCCATCACCAGAGGTTTTGAGTTTTAGGAACAAGGGTATCCCACAGGGGAGGGAATCCTTGGGAGGGAGCGAGCAGGGGCCCCTGTGAAGCAGGGGATCCTGTCCCAGCCCACAAGGTGTTAGAGGGGCCTGAAGCATCATCCCCTTTTCTCCTAGCAGAGTTGTGGCCAAGCTTCCCTTCACTGAATAGGGAAACCGTAGCATAGTAGCACCCTCAACACCTGGCAG
>NW_017729024.1:16589165-16592516 GCF_001723915.1 Gavialis gangeticus | reverse complement strand
TTTATCCCTGTTGACATGCTGTATGTACCTGTGTTTACCTATATTTACCTGTTCCAGATCTGTTACTTACCTGTGTGGGTTGAAGCTCTATATGAGGTATAAGTCAAGTATATTATATAGTCCTGTACCATTGAATAAGTAGTTATTTATATGTAGAGGTATGTTTACACATACATACATATACACACACACAGATATACACACATTCATATACATACACACACATGTGTATGTGTGTGTATGTAACTTTATTTATTTATTAATAAACCTGTATATAGTTAAGCAGTTGAATCCTGGCCTGATTCTATAGGGAACTGAGGGGAAACTGTGTGTGGTTGACAGTTCCCTCCCACAGCAGATCAAGGTGGCCAACTTGCAGCATAAACGATAGAGGCAGTTTCTATGTGTGCCATGTGGAAAATCAGACAGAGGTCAGGGAGCACAGTTGCAGACAGGGCAGGGAGCAGAAAGAAAGGATTGCAAGGCAGAAAGCAAAACAGCAGCTCAGGCAGGGGAAGGGGACCAGAGTAGCACTCGGAGAGGAAGCGGGCTTATGTGTGGCATGCCTGCCAAAAGAGTTGGCCCCTACTATTTCCAATCATTCTGATAAATGGGATAGAGAAAAAAAATCAGTCTCTGTGATGAGAGCTGGAATGTAGGGGAAAAAATAAGCAGGGAAAGGAACATTATGCAGAAGTAAAACAAGTAATCAAAAGCTATTGTGACAGTCTGCTACAGTATTAGCTCATATTTCGAAGCCAACTCCCTAATTTTTCACTCATCCCCTAGAAAAATCCAGCAAGAAATTAGGACCAATTTGAACACAACTTGATCAATCTTGGGGAGGTGGGGGGGAGGCAGGGCCAGATTAATGCATAAGCAAACTAAGCACATGCCTAGGGCCCTGACCTGTGCTGGGGTGGGAGGAAGCGTTCCTTCCCTTCACAACAGCAGTGCGAATGGCCCCATCTGCTGCCCTTCCCTTCTACTCACCTCCCCTCCACTGACCTCGGGCCACAGAAGACGCCTATAAGCAGCAACTCCGAGCTGTGCTCCCGGTTCCCCACAGGTAGCAGCACTGGGGAGGTGAGAAGGGTCTTGACCAGCCCACAAGTTTGTTTCCCTAGGAGCCACTAAAGGGTTAATCCGGCCCCGTGAGGAGGGGGGTACTATTTGAAGAGATGGCTGCAGCACTTTGATGAAAAAAGCTATACTCCCTGTTCTCTTTGACTGGTGACTGGCCTTTGTACTGTTAAGACAAAAAACCCCAAGAAAATCAATAATGCAATGAAGGATTTTGCAAGATTCATAAATAATAACATGCTTATAAAAATGATGCTGTTGCCAAAAAAAAATTTGGGAGGGGTTTCTGTGAACAGACAAATTGTATGCGATATCATGATTAGTATGATGGTGTGCAACATGTGTGCATTTTAGAAGTTTCCCATAGGATACCTCCAGGGAAACTATATACTATCTTATCAACTAAATCATCTATAAACTCTGGTGACTCACATTTCTAACTTAGTGCTCTTTGATCTCCTTTTTACTCAGGAACATCTAGTTTTCAGGTTAGCAGAACGGTAGCATAAAAGAGCAGCAATTGCTAATGCAGCATGTACAAGGAGAAGAGGGGAGCTGTCAGAAGGTTGATGAAGGGAAATCTGAATCTGCACTGACTGAGCTGGAAGAACAGAAAAGCTGTTATACGGCACTAAGCAACACTCCCTGACAGGAACTAGCAAATGAAGCAGGTGTTAGAAGACTGTCCTTGTGTGTTCTTGCCTGTTCCCATGTAGTACTAAAACCAGGCTGAAATATTTCATAGAGAAGATACATCCACAAGAAATACAGATTGAAAGTGAAGAGCCAGGTGGAGAATGCGATAAAGGCACAGACACAAGCTATGTAGATTAACAAAAAAAATGCCTGAACCAGGCTTTTTGATATACTTACCCAACAATTCTAATTTAACCTTTTTCTGATTCTAACTAAGATTTTATTGCTTTCTTTGTAAATCTTCATTGAACTTCTTCCCTAGACATTTATCTGTCATTCTGATAGCCCTGGCAATTCTCCACAATAGTCCTCAGCTCAAGTTTCTTGGTAACATTGATTCCTAATTTCACTGTCTTTAAGCAAATGCAAATACCTAGATACTGCTCGTTTGAGCTGTATCTTTGCCCATCCTATTAGTCCTACTGAAGTAGCTAGCCATTCCATTTCTACTACAAACCTTGAAGCTTTTATCAGCTTAAGATATTCCCATGAGCTACCTTACTCTGCCAGCAATGGGACTTTCTATTTCTGCTGAATTTACTATAATGTTGATGACTACTGAAAACAAATTCACAGATGCATAACTGCTTACAATTTCCTCTTCCACTATCTCTCATTTTACACTTTGCAGGTTTAGTGTATCCCTGAAGAGAATAGACTTTTACCTACCAATGCACTTTACTACAATTTCTACATCCTTGAGTCCTATAGGATTTCACAGACTGTTATCCATTGTGACAGGAACTGCACTTTTCAGTCACCTCCATCTTGTCTTGCTAAGGATCCCACAAATAAATGGGAGCACAGAACCAGATTAATTTGTCATCCCAAAGGATTCCAACAATTTTAGAACTTTATATACAGAAAAGGAGCTATCGTTGCTGCAGAATAAGGGAACACAGCACAGCACAATTATGATACCATTTACAGCAAGTAAAGATGACTACTACATCCAGTTGAAACGGCAAAAGTAGTTTTTTATAGATAAAACATATCTGCTGACAGGAATTACTGTACATGGGGCATTATCTAAGGTTAAAGTTTCCTATGTACACAAAGCTTTCAAAAACAAGCTATAAATTTGGCAAAATTTTTGAGACGTTACTGAAGTGGTTTAATTTTGAGAGGATGGTCTCAGCTTTTCATTTCCTGGTGAAGGAGTCCTTGGTACCTTTTAGCACCAATTGCTATAGTGCAAGCCTCCATGCTCACAAATATAATGAATTTATAGCACACAAACATCATATGTGATAAGTAAATATTCTCATTGTTCTCCTTTTTTTTTTTAAAGGAGTGACAACTAAGAGACTGTAAATTGGGGTTACCACACAGGACCCTACCTAAAGCATCTACCTAGCCTAAATGTTAGGCTAAGTACACACAAGCATCAGCAGCAAGTAGGTAGGGTTTTATGTCTCAGCTGCAGATAAAGCTCAGTAGGGGTGTGGTATAGCATGCATATAGATTGATAAAACCAGAATGGATTTTCTAAGTCTAACCTCCTGTATTATACAGGGCATAGGACTTACCAGAATTTGGTTCCAATTAACTATAGTGAATAGTAAGTGTTTG
>NW_017729024.1:16577882-16584165 GCF_001723915.1 Gavialis gangeticus | reverse complement strand
GGTTTTATGTTTCAGCTGCAGATAAAGCTCAGTAGGGGTGTGGTATAGCATGCATATAGATTGATAAAACCAGAATGGATTTTCTAAGTCTAACCTCCTGTATTATACAGGGCATAGGACTTACCAGAATTTGGTTCCAATTAACTATAGTGAATAGTAAGTGTTTGATATAACCTGCTAGATTTCCTTTACCAGCTGGCTGTTCATACCAACAACCTCATAGCACCTCCTCCAAATTAGAGACATGCTATCTGAGGAATTCAGCTGTGTAAATACATGGGTTTCCAAAACCACGTGAGCTGGTATTGGAATTTCAACTTATTTTCAACAATTTGGCATGCATATAAATTATATCAATAATTTGATGGTATATATTTTTGTATACACAAATCACCTGTACACACACCTGTAAATGTGATAAAGACTAGACATTTGAGTGTACAGACCAGTTTTGTATATGCAATCAAAAAAAATGAAGGTGCAAATATATGAAGCATTTTCAGGCATGCATTTGAAAATTGGGCTTTTCCAGCCTTTCCATGGAAAACTCTCTCGTTTGAAATCGAGTTGACATTTTGATTTACCTTAGCTAGAGAAACAACAGTATGCAGTAAGTTAAGAGTTAACTTCATTCTCTGTTGGCCTGAGATTATCTGACTTTTCCTATTTATATGGGAAAATAAATGACATAGATGAAACCTTGATTGCCTTACTACATAAAAAGTTTTCCTTCAAAAAAGCAAGTCTTGAGCAAGGAATCTTTTGTTCAAATAAAATAAGAATGCTTTAAAATGAAAATAAGAAACAACATTTTGTGCCTTTGTTTCAGGCTGGATGCAACACATACATAGACCAGATTTTTCAAAATATTCCAGGTGCATAAAGATATAATGAATGTAAAACCTTTATAATGAATTTAATAGAATTTTACAGAATCTAATGAAAATTAACTTTATTAATTAATAACATTATTATATTTATGGAAATTGAGGTAGGACTTGAGATTGTGACCACCTCCAGACTCACTTTCACATGCAGCAAGCTAGGTCTTAAAGCATACTGATGGCTACCACAGACATTTCCAAGAAACGTCCCTACAGCTAAAATTTTGCAAAGCAAATCTTTATCTTGGGTCCATGCACCCCACTTTCTTCCTTTCCAAAAGGGACAAGATCAGTGCAAAAACTGGAAATAGAATGATGCCTTTAGTCAAAAGCCCTGTCCACTAAACCACACCACTTCAAATGGCAGATGTATCCAACCACAATACATGCCCTTAACGCAGTGAAAATTGAATTAGTGGACCCCAATTCCACTCTAAAATCTGTGTATTTCCACTCATGTCAATGGAGTTACGCTTTATTTGTTGTGTATAAATGAGATTTTAGTACTAGTCCCTTGTCTTTCCAGTATAAATGTTGGCCTGACTATAGCAAATGATCTTCCTTCCCAAGAACAGACTATAGGAAATGAATATTTAAATGAATAATGAAGGTGTTGTGATGTTAGATGCTTTACATTAAGCTCAGGAGGATTAATTAACCTAATCCAAACCCCATTTTCAAGATGTTCTATTTAGAATGAGGTATTTCTTCCTTGTATAGTTTAATATTGTTTTAAGTTTAGACTAAGTCAAGGAAGTTAGACATTTAACATAAACACAACAAAGAAAGGCTTTACTGTTTCCTTAGCAGTCACAGGACCTGGGGTGATAGTACTTTCTGAAGCTGATGAATTAAAGCTAAATTTTCAGAGTTCAAGATGAAAGGAAATTTTGATACTGATTTTTCTTGTTCTCAGGAAAATAAAATGTTAAGGTGGAATATTTCTTGATTTCCTAAAAACAGTAAATATCAGTACAAACCTGTGTTTCAAGTCCTGTTCCCTGAGTGCCTTATGGTTCTCTCCCCCTACTGTGCATCAAACTCAACCAAAAATTCTTTGAGGATACGCACAAAACACCTACTTCACAGAGCCTTATAGGAACTTGAAAACACAGGTTTAAAATTGTTTCTTGAGGTTGGGGAGCAGAAATGTGGTCTTGTTTACATTTCTGTTTAGGCTCATTGTACAAGTTTAGCAAAAGGGAAACCAAGAAAAAGTTGAACTCAATTTAATTTCCCATCTCAGAGCTAGATTCAGTGGATTTACTCAGAAAGTCATACATTATAGCTGTGTGTGCCAGCAATCCCCCTGGTGCTCAAGAGCAGGTCAGCAATAATTTTCTCATCAGTCTTCTATACGTCTTCTTGCTAAGGCTCTGTAAGAGCAGGCTTGAACATCTATCAAAAAAGGAATTTTTTCACATCTACCTTGGCTGCTTTACAGATCTTTGCGTAAAACAGCTCAGCTCTCTACAAGGTATCTTGACTTAAGGTAAGTAAAGACAGTTAAAAGGCCCAAGGCTGAATTGATTCAATATTCACAGGTTAGTCTAAGCTATGTAGATTGAACCAATAAGTAAGTGAACAGACATTTGTTTTTAATTCTGGAAAATTAGCCACATGACTGTAATGGCCCAGGCCAGAGGCCAGGGGGTGCTAGACCATGCCTCCCTGCTCAACTGAAGCAGACAATCTGGGCCAAGGCTAGCCTGCCCCCCTGCAAGGGAGAAGGTTACAGGGCAGATGCAAAGCATCCTGGGATGCTGCAGGACTGTGAGTTAACTTGAATCCTGAGAGGATCTAGGACAGAAGGTCAATAAACCAATTTAACCTAAATCAATTATGTCTGATAGTGCATCCATCCAGGTTTATCTTAAACTGGTTTTAGTAATTTTGAAAGCCGTGTATGTGCACTGCAGTTCTATTGTGTTACAGATTTGAACTGCTTTCCAATCACTTATACAAGCTTTTGTGTAATTTCTGTCCCTAGCCTTAATGAAAACCACAGCCACTGAAGCTCAGCACCTTTGTACAACACTTCCATGTGATGGGAACATCAAGTGGCAGGGACAATTATTGCAACCCCTATGGTATTCATTTCTGTTTCAGAAAGTAGGGCCTAGAGATAGAAGCCCTGTGTTAGATTGTCCTTGCAACCCAGTAATTCTTTGCTACTCTAACAGTGATAGGTAAAAATGGCTACTGACACAAATTAGAGATTAGCCTGGAGGCTTCTAATATGCATGGTGACTAACACAGAGAGGTCCAGGAATATAGGAATGCAAAATAGCCTCCACTCATTTTCTTGCCTTTCATCAAGGCCACAGCTGAGAATCCAAGGCCTGTTTGTATGCCTGTTTTAAGAAGTTTGTATCTTTACTGCTGTGTGTAAATTATATCCATATGCATTATATTATAAGGAGCATCTTTTGTTTTGTCTTTTCTAAATGTATTTATACATCAAGTGCTGGACTGAGCATTAATATCCTGTTAGCCTAGGGTTAGTGCATATTTTAAAGTAACACAGAAGTGTTATTAAAGAGCTGAAAGGTCCATAAGCATGAGTTACTGTTTAGGTACAGATAAATGCAGAAAAGGCCGATAAAGAGCACACTTTCTAGACATGATACATAACTAACCAGCTCATGCACTTTTACCACTTATAAACATCAGATCATCATAATGTTTTATTTAGCTTACAGTTTTGATCTCTCTGTCTTCTTTCATTTCACTTTGCTTTAAATTGTATACGATATAAAGTCCAGATGCACAAGAAAGCACTAACTTACATCACTTCAGCATAGCACCTCTTGCATCTAAGTAATGTGATGGCATGTGATTATAATTACAAACTCTGAAGACATTCGGTTAAGCAATACATGAAAAAAACAGGTCACTCTCAGAGACTCGGTCTGTAATGCAAACAAGTAAATGGCTTGTTTCTTGCTAATAAATTGGTTTAGTTCTCCAAATAAAGTGAAAAACTCTCTCTTGTCACACATAAAGAAAATCCCCAAAGAAAAGAAACTTCATTCCCACCACCCCACACACCTCATCTTCTTTCCACAGATCACAGCCCTTCTCAGGGAACTATTTCAATCTTCACTTCATCTGGTGATTTCAAAGAGATTTCTTACTCTCACTCTACTAAGGACTGCAACCAATGAGCCTACACCATAAGTGGCAGGTCCATTTCCATACTTTCTCCATATTTCTCCAAGTTCCTTCCTTTAATTCTGTTTCATTCCTTTTTGTTTCCTTATTCTAACTATGCATCTCAATAAGACACCACTCTCTCTTCAAAGTATTTAACCTAGGCATCTTTCTTTTTCTAAAACAATCCCAGGAATTTTTTTTCAGTGCAGAGGCCTATTTCAGAACTTGTTCATTGCCAAACTATGTCTCTTCACCGGAAATCCCACACACCAGTACAAGCTGGGGGCTGACTGGCTGGGCAGCAGCTCTGCAGAAAAGGACCAGGGAGTTACAGTGGATAATAAGCTGAAAATGAGCCAGCAGTGTGCTCTAGTTGCCAAGAAAGCTAATGGCATACGGGGCTGCATTGGTAGGTGTGTTGCCAGTAAATCAAGGGAAGTGGTTATTCCCCTCTATTCAGCACTGGTGAGGACATATCTGGAGTAGTGTGTTCAGTTTGGGGCCCTACAGTACAAAAAGGACAAATTTTGAGAGAGTCCAATGGAGGGAGACAAAAATAGTGACAGGGCTGGGGGACATGACTTATGAGGAAAGACTGGGAGAACTGGGCTTATTTAGTCTAGAGAAGAGAAGACTGAGAGGAGAGTTAATAGCAGCCTTCAAGTACCTGAAGCAGGGTCTGAAAGAAGATGGAGCTGGACTGTTCTCAGCGGTGGCAGATGACAGAACAAGAAGAAATGGTTTCAAGTTGCAGCAAAAGAAATTGAGGTTAGATATTAGGAAGAATTTTCTCACTAGGAGGGTAGTAAAACACTTGAACAGGTTACCCAGGCATGTGGTGGAAGCTCCATCCTTGGGGGTTTCAAACCACAGCTAGACAACATTTTGGCTGGGATAATATAATTGGGATTGATCCTGCTTTGAGCAGGGGGTTGAACTAGACGACCTCCTGAGGTCCTTTCCAATCCTAACTTTCTATGACTCTATGAAAGACAATCAGCAAGTCCTACTGGGCATGTCTACCCATGCAATGAATGCAACGGAATACACTGTGGAGTAATTTGCATCTCAGTAAACTACTCTTGGGTTCAGTGTCTATACCTGCAGCTAGAACAGTACTAAACTGAGCTGTGAAGGAGCAGTTTAGGCAGGGCTGCTCCTACCCTACTCCAATCCCATGCAGCAGCCAGGGGGAGTTCTAGGCTCTGGCTGCAGCTGTCCAGCTAAGGGTCTGGGGGGTCAGACCCAGGCAAAGGGTAGTTGCATAAGACAGTGGAGTAGCTGGCCAGAATATGAGGCTCTTGCAGCTGCCGAACCATGTTCTTACCATGGTCCCTGGGTTAACTGACTCCCGATCTGAGGCCAGACAGTGCACAGGCCCCTGGTACAAAGCATCTTACCTCAGAAGTGTTGCAAACTCTCACAAACAGCTTCTGTCTCATGGCTCTACAAGGCCTGCAGCTGCACATGGGAGAAAGGTCACCCCTGGCAGCCAAGATGCAGCCTTGGGGTCACCACCGTCCACAGCTGGGGCCTTGCGGATGCACCAGCTCTGCCAGAGAAGGATCCAGGACAGGACCCTCCTCCTGCAGCAGCTGGTCAAAACATCACAAGACCAGCTGGAGGATGCATGGGCCTAGCAGGCAGAGGACATTGCCAGGGAGGATGGACAGGACCAGCATGAGGTGGCACGGGAATAGCATGAGGAGCCACCAGGCAGACTATGAGTTCCAGACATAGCTCTTGGCTCAGGAGTGTGAATGGCTCCAGGTTCTGCAGGAACAGAATGTTATCCCGCACTAGGTAGTGCAGGCCACAAACGATGACTGCTGTGTGGTAGACACCATTTAGGCCCAGTGGCCGTGTTCATGCCACCTGCTGCACACCCCCTAGCAGCCACCCACAGCAGGCTCTGGCTGGGCCTGGGAGGAGGTCCTCCATCACTGTCACGAGCTCCTGGCCTGGTCCCCACACCCCAGTTCTATGTGGATGCAGAGCCAGAGCTACCTGGAGTGGTGCCAGGACTGCACACAAACCCTGCTGGGCCTGGACTCTGCCTGCTGGAGGGGGAGCTGCCCATGCTGGGGGAGCACCTACCGCTATCAACCTGGGTGAGCCCACCATCCACCGAACTTGCCATAGATTGCGAACCCACAGGGGTACAGCCAGAGGCCAGGGTACTGGTCACCGGTCCCTGGCTCTGCTCCCTAGGTGCCCTTCCCAATGGCTTCCCACTCCAGGAC
>NW_017729024.1:16565638-16572882 GCF_001723915.1 Gavialis gangeticus | reverse complement strand
TAGATTGCGAAACCACAGGGGTACAGCCAGAGGCCAGGGTACTGGTCACCTGTCCCTGGCTCTGCTCCCTAGGTGCCCTTCCCAATGGCTTCCCACTCCAGGACACCACAAAAATCACTTTGTACATAATTTACACAGAGAAGAGGGTGTTTTATTGCTCGTGGGTAGGGTGGGTAGTGGAAGAGCTCTGTTTGTTAGGGTAGAGGGAGGAAGGGGCATCTGTTTGATGTGAGGGAAATAAAGACTTGTTCTTCTGACATGTGTCTGTAGTGAGCATGGTGCAGGGGCTTGGCAAGTGGGGTTGGGGGGGCCATGGGTGGTGTTGCAAATGAGCTGCAGGGGTGGGGAATGCTAGAGGTGGTTTACCAAAACATTCCACACTTGATACCCTGGCCCCCTTTGGCAGGTTTGAAGCTGTGCTGGGGCCAGCAGGTCCACCACAGTCAGCAGGAGCATGGGGCGCTGGTCATCACTGCCAAGGGATAGAGCAGCCATGGTGCAGGGAGGCAGAACAAACATAAAAAGAGCTGCCATGTGCTGTCCCTGTGCTGGACATGCTTCTCCTGGGCAGGGGAGTGGCTAGCCAGTGAGCAGGGTTGGCTTTTAAACTTTTCTGTTTGGTGCTGGCAGCTGCAGCTGGAGCTTCCCCAGTGGTGGCAAGAGCGCATTGCAGGGCTGCAGGAAACTTGATGCAAAGCTGCTCCCTAATCCCCACATGTGTAGATGCCTGCCCAAAAGAGCTTACACAAAAGTAAATTTAGGTCAGAGTAAATGCATGCGTAGACATGGCTAATAGGGTAGTACTTGTATTTACAAATACTGCCCTGCTGCAGAGTTTATTAGTTTTTGTGTGGCCTGATAGACCTGCATGTGTAGATATGAGACATTTACTACAGAGCTAATTAGGCTACTTTACAGTAAACTTATTGTGTACATGAGAAAGAAAAACAGAGAAAAACAAAAACAGAAGGAGGCATGAAGATTTGGGTTAAAGCTTCATCTGGTAACTCACTTCCATACAGTATAGATACAACTTATTTAAGATTTTCAATACTGTCATTTTAGTAAGAGTCTATAAATAGATCTCAGGGAGCTTAGATAAGGGAAAGGTTACATGTTACAATTAGACCATGTCAAGGGCACTTAAAACATAAGTGACCACATGTTAGGATTACCATATTTCCAGCAGCAAAAAAGAGGACACCTGGGATGGTTAGGGGGAAAAAAGGGATGGGGGAGAAGCATATGATTATGTGGGGGGGCAGTGATATGCCTGTGTCCTGCCTCTGCCCCTCACTCCTAAGCCCCTGCTCCCTCAGCCCTGCCAGTTCCCCTCACTCTCAACCCATTGCCCCCTGTCCACCGGCCCTGTGAAGGCAGGAGACAGAGGCAGAGGCAGAAGACATGAGGTGCCCAGAGCCCAAAGGCTCCAGCCGCCCACGCCTGCCCGCCACCTGCCAGCTGCACTCACCACTCTGCCGTCCGAGCATCCAAACTCCACCACATGCTCCCTTCCTTGCTGCGCCCCTCGCCGAGGCCCCCACATGCCCACAGGCATGCGTTGTTCCTGGGGGGGTTGGAGTGTGCACCCGAGAGCCCCACAGGCAGCCGTGTTGCCACAGACAGTTGTATGGGGTGGGCCTAGCTCCCCCTGGAACCCCAGTAGCAGGCACCATGGCCAACCTGGCCAAAGTATGGGTCAGACCACCACAATGGTCCTCCATGAGTGGGACGAGCTCCCTGAAGCGGGCGCTCTGGGGCATCGTGTCTGACTTTAGGGGGATGAAGGCATTCGGGGGCTCAGGCTGCCCCACTCCCCCCCGAGAAGGAAAACAGAGGGGGGCCTGGGGGGGCCTGCAAGACACCCCAGCCATGCCTGGCGGTGGCAGGGACTAGACAGCCAGTGCCACCAACTTTACATACATTGCATGGGCAATTGACCTTCAAGCGGCACTCAGACAAGCATAGCCCCGGGAGGAACCCGGAGTTACAAATGCATTCGAAGTGTCGATGATCAATGTGTCCTGCAAGTCACATTAATTCTCACAGCTATCTGCATTCTTCGTTGACGCATGAGCCAAGTGATCTACCATTAAGAATTGTCACTTTTTTTGCACAGGCTTTTTTCCATGGTTGCCATCTCACCCCATGGCAGAAGCCAAGCCAGAGGGAGGTGGGCTCCTGGGTCCACATGAGGTTAGGATGGGGTCCTCGAGCTGGCTTTCCTCCCCCACTGCAGTGACCCGGTGGGGGTCATGGAGGGAGAGGCATTCCTGCCCAGCTGGTTGCCCACCTTCCCTCAGCAGGAGCCCTACAGACCAGACGAACACGGGAGGGAGATTTAACAACCCGAGGGAGTGCCTTGGCCACAAAGGCAAGCCCTCTGCTGCGGGGTCAGTCCAAGTGCTTGGGTCAGGGGGTCACAGCTGGCTGTGCCACAGGCTCCGGTAGCTCCACGGTGCTTGCGCACCCACACCTGGGACCAACCGCCTCTTCCACTCCCCTTGGCCGGCTCTCGCCCCACCCAGGGGTGCAGCGGGGATGACAGTGATAGGCTGGGGGGTTGGAGGGCCAGGCCAGGCAACAGGACAATGGTGGCAAAAGATGGCCTTTCAGGCCCCTCTGAGGAGAGGGAGGCAGGGTGACCCCTCTCCCTCCCGGGGGCGGGCCACACGGGCAGGGAGCACTGAGGGCATAGACATGTTTGCATGGGCCTGCCATCCCTTGGCAGACTTCTCGTGGCTGCCCATGCAGACCCATCAGGACACACGAGTCTTTGAACCTTCACCCCGCCCACCTGCCCCGCAGAGCAGGGCAAGGCGAGGGGACAGAGCACTAGGTACTTAGTAACCTGGGTGAGGGAAACAGTTCAGAACTCCAGGTGGTCCCAAACCCTCGTTCCAGATGACTCTTCTTCCGTGGACAGGAAAGCAAGGGACAGACACTGGGAGGGGCATGGAGCTGAGCCCAGCATCCTCCAGCTGGCTCCATGAACCCACGAGGGGGGAGAAGCATCCACCCAGGACTCACCGCCATGGCCAGTGCCTTCCCATCAGGGGGACCCAGGGTTTTTCTCAGGTCCTGGCTGTTTCCCTGGGGGCTGATGCAGCTGCCCCCCCCAATGGGCCCACTCTGTCCCATGCTGGCCATCCCAGCCACCACGGACACCCACCCTCAGTGGCAGCTGACAGCCACGCGCCCCAGGTCCCTTTCCCGCCCCCTCTCAGCTCAGCTGAGAAGGCCAGGGGGAAACCCAGGGACACGACCGAGGGGCACAGACTGGCTGACTGGCCCACCAGGGCATGTGGCCTGGAGGGAGGCTGGGGTGACACAGATGCAAGAGCAAGAGAGGGCACCACCATGTGGCGGAGTGGGCAGCCCAGCAATGGACCAACGCTGCCAAGAGAAAACCCCCGGCACCAGGACCCCCTCCAGGGACCCCACTCCTTGTCTCCCCTCAGGTCCCGAGGGGAGCGGGGGAAGAGGGGGCCTCTTGGGGGAGCCAGAGGACCTGTCCTGCATGCCGAGTGGTGCAACCCAGGGCTGGTCTGTGCGAGGGCCTGGAGGCCTGGACACAGCTGGCACGCACGCACATGCGGCCACTGGAGGTGGGGATGGCAAGGCATAGCCCTCCGCCCTGTGCCTGCTGAGCCGGCACCGCATGTGGTGATCCCGTTAATGATCCTTCCACAGGTTCATGTACGGAAACCTTGTTATGACTTTTACTTCCTCTAGATAGTCAAGTTTGACCATCTTCTCAGCACTCCACCAAAGCCATGACCAACCCCGGCAAGGCCGATCTGAGGACCTCACTAAACCGTTTAATCAGTAGTAGCGATGGGAGGTGTGTACAAAGGGCAGGGGCTTAATCAACATGAACTTATGAACTGCACTTCCTGGGTGTTCCTCATTCATGGGAAATAACTGCAATCCTCATTGCAAATGGGGTTCAACGGGTTATCCGCACCTATTGGTGTAAGGTAGACACATGCTGAGCCAGTCAGTGTAGCACACAGGCGGCCCTGGACACCTAAGGGCATCACAGACCTGTTATTGCTCAATCTCAGGTGGCCGAACTCCACTTGTCCCTCTAAGAAGTTGGATGCTGACTGCTCAGGGGTTGCACAACTAGTTAGCATACCAGAGTCTCATTCTTTATCAGAATTAACTAGACAAATCACTCCACCAACTAAGAACGGCCATGCACCACCACCCACAGAATCAAGAAAGAGCTATCAATCTTTCAATTCTTTCTGTGTCCGGGCCAGGTGAGGTTTCCTGTGTTGAGTCAAATTAACCCACAGGCTCCACTCCTGGTGGTGCCCTTCCATCAGTTCCTTTAAATTTCAGCTTTGCAACCATACTTCCCCCAGAACCCAAAAAGTTTGGTTTCCTGGAAGCTGCCCAGCAGGTCATGGGAATAATGCCACTGGATCACTAGTTGGCATTGTTTATGGTCAGAACTACGACAGTATCTGATAGTCTTTGAATCTCTGACTTTCATTCTTGATTGATGAAAACATTCTTGGCAAATGCTTTCACTTTGGTTTGTCTTGCGCCAGTACAAGAATTTCACCTCTAGCGGCACAATACGAATGGCCCCGGCCGTCCCTCTTAATCATGGCCCCACTTCTGAAAACCAACAAAATAGAACCAGAGTCCTATTCCATTATTCCTAGTTGGAGTATTCCAGTGATCAGCCTGCTTTGAACACTAATTTTTTCAAAGTAAACACTTTGGACCTGCAGGACACTCAGTCACGAGCATCAAGGGAGCGCCGAGAGGCAGGGGCTGGGACAGGCGGTAGCTTGCCTCATGGTAGACCACCAGCTCAATCCCAAGATCCAGCTATGAGCTTTTTAACTGCAGCAACTTTAATATATGTTATTGGACCTGGAATTACCGTGACTGCCGACACCAGACTTGCCCTCAAATAGATCCTCGTTAAAGGTTTTAAAGTGTACTCATTCCAATTACAGGGCCTCAAAAGAGTCCTGTAGTGTTATTTTTCATCACTACCTCCCCAGGTTGGGAATGGGTAATTTTCACGCCTGCTACCTTCTTTGGATGTGGTAGCCATTTCTCAGGCTCCCTCTCTGGAATTGAACCCTGATTCCCTGTTACCTGTGGTCATCATGGTAGGCACAGAAAGTACCTTCAAAAGTTGATAGGGCAGACATTCGACTGCATCATCACCGCTACGGGGACGTGTGATCAGCCCAAGGTTATCTAGTCATCAAAGCAGCTGGGCGAGCCCAGGTTGTTTTTGGTCTGATAAATGCATGCATCCCCAGAGGTCAGCGCTCATCAGCATGTATTAGCTCTAGAATTACCACAGTTATCCAAGAAATGGTTGGAGCAACCAAAGGAACCATAACTGATTTAATGAGCCGTTCGCAGTTTCACTGTACCGGCCATGTGTACTTAGACATGCATGGCTTAATCTTTGAGACAAGCATATGCTACTTGCAGGATCAACCAGGTAGCTGCACTCCTCAGGTGAGGGAGAGTGGGATGGGGGGGCCTCATGGACAGGCGCCCACTGGCCCAGGGCCAGCAACTTTCCTGCCTGCAGCCTCCCGCCCCTCAGCAGCCCTGCAGGGCCCCTTCCCTGGGGCGGGCAAGGTATGAGGACTGCAGTGCAGGGGCACAGGGAAGGATGGTGGGAAGGGAAAGGCAGGTGCCAGGCCGGAGCCCAGGCGCCCTTTTCCCACATGCTTTCCCCAGGGTGCCTCCCCTCAGGGCAGGATGGTGGACATCTCGGCGGCATCCACCCTCACAGTGACTGCTAAAAAAGATGGCATCCATGAGATGGGGACGGCAGAAGGATGGGGAGGACCCACATGGGGCTCTCCCAGCCGGGCCTGCCGACTCTCACTGGCATCTGTCGGTGTGGTCAGACCTATGGGAGGGCTCCTAGGGTAGCTCGGTCTTGCTCACCATGGGTTCAGCCAAACCTCCTCCGGGGAGGGGGAAGAGCCTTGTCTCCAATGGAGGGGGTTATGTAGGTAGGGGAGGTAGCTGCTTCGCCTGAGCACTGGCGGGGAGACTGCCGGCCTACTGAGGGCCCTCCCCAACATCACCGCAGTTGCCACATCGATAAGTAAAGAGAAAAAGAAAAGGGGTGGAGAGGTAACCGCCTTGCCTGAACACCAGCGGGGGACTGCAGGCCCGCAAAGGGCATTCCCCCAAAGAGGGTTTGCCACATCGATCAGAGAAAGGAGTGCAAAAGCAGGGTCTGGGGCATGACCCAGGCCCATGGGAGCCATTGCCTGGGGGGTTGGGCCAGGCAGGAGAACCAGCCCCGAACGGGTACTCTGATAGTTGAAGGCTCACCTTCCCCCTCCACTAGGGGTCAGGGACCATGCTCGGGTCAGTCCCCTAGGCAGCTCAAAACTGTCCCTGGGAGGCAATAGGAAACCCCAGGAAAGCAGGAACAGGCAAGAGAACCAGCCCCGGACCGGGAGCTCATGCACCAAAGTGTCCACTTTTCCACTGTCTGCAGTGGGGCACAAAACTTGAGTTTGGCCCTTGGGTGCAGCACAGTTCTGCCCCAGAAGTTTTTCTGACCACCCTTCTGGAACCAAAGATAGGCATTTAGGGTCCTGAAAACTGTGTTCCTGAAAATCCACCCACCTGGATCGAACGGTCGGGGAACACGCTCACAGCAACCCCTTACAGACTTCCAGGCAGCCGCCAGTTCTCTTGCCTGTTCCTGCCCCTCACTCCCGACCCACGGACCCCTGCACCCCAACACTGCTGCCCAAGCAGTGCCCGTGCATATGTACATGCACATACACATGCACGTGCACATGCACATGCACATACACATGCACGTGCACATGCACATGCATATACATTTAGTATCTCTTTACCTGGCTTGCCAGTGCCCATGCAGGGAGCACGTGACCCCTGAAGGCCAATCACTTTGCCTGCTGCTCCCAGTCCCTAGCAGCCAGCCCGGGAAAGCAGAAGGAACAGCAAAGAATGCAGACATTTGCTCTTATTTTAAAAACCTGCCAAGACACAGCACTGGGAGCCAAAAAAGAGAACATGTCCGGAAAAACTTGGGCGTATGGTAACCCTACCACATATTAAAGCTTGTTAACAAGTGCTAAGTACCCACTTAAAGATATTCAGCTTCAAGTCAGGATTACCTTTGAACCCTGCTACCTAGCTCAAGTTACCTTAACTTCTGGCTTCTATACTGAGATAATTTGCTGTTCTCCAGCATCCCAGAATGC
>NW_017729024.1:16554119-16560638 GCF_001723915.1 Gavialis gangeticus | reverse complement strand
AAAGAACGCAGACATTTGCTCTTATTTTAAAAACCTGCCAAGACACAGCACTGGGAGCCAAAAAAGAGAACATGTCCGGAAAAACTTGGGCGTATGGTAACCCTACCACATATTAAAGCTTGTTAACAAGTGCTAAGTACCCACTTAAAGATATTCAGCTTCAAGTCAGGATTACCTTTGAACCCTGCTACCTAGCTCAAGTTACCTTAACTTCTGGCTTCTATACTGAGATAATTTGCTGTTCTCCAGCATCCCAGAATGCACCACACCCAACATAGCTTAGTTATCATCCAGAAATCTATAGTCCTGGATTGCCACCTAGGGACAGATGAGCAGCAGGTCAGTTGGGGTGGTGGGGAGAGAAGGAAGACAGGAGGAATAGGAGTTAGGAGACAGACAAAGGGGGAACTGGGTGGTGGGCAGAGGGAGCAGGTGGGTGGGAAACTGCCAAGAAGCCACAGGAGGAGAGTGGATGGGCCTGACAGCCCCCTGCCCACGTAGATTGAGCCTGAGCTGTCCTCTCCAGGCCCTTCAGCCCCACAGGTGAGGTGGTTGGGTAGACAGGGAGCTGCTGGACATCCATGAGTGTCTGGTGGCTGTCTGGCAATTCTTCCCCCACTTCTACCTCCCCCTCTCCTTCTTCCCTTCCTGCATGGAAAGCTGCCAGGCAGCTGTAGAGTCAGAAGGGCCCCAGTCCTGCATCCTCTACTGCTGCTAGAATGCCAGTAAGGTGGGCAGGCCTGGAGCAGACTTGCAGCTATGCCCTTGCTTGCCAGCCCTCTAGCACCAGGTCTGAGCTGTGCAAGTCAGAGAGGGTATTAGCCCTTATATGCTCACAGTATATACTAACTTAACACTGCCTAACATTCCTCAGCACTAGCAGGTGCTAACTGCAATGTGTCATTACACCCACAACACTTTACACATCAGGTCTGAATTCCCCCTGATGACTGAACATCTGAAAAGGGTATGCCATGAGTGTTCAACAAGAATGTCCCAAAGCTGAAAGTGTGGACAATACTAAAAACTTCAAAATAAGTATCTGCTAACTTGTAAACAAAACCCGCAGAACTGCAGTAGTTAAAACTGAATTTATTTCAGTCTTGACAGGTTTCAAAATAAATAAGTGCAGGGCAAGCATCCTGCTATGGAGATAAATTTATCTATGGAGATATCATGCTTCAACAGCTCCTTAAACTAAAAACAAGGAGTTTTATTATTATTTCTATAAGTAGCAGAGTTTTGGATTTGAGACATTTCAGTGATTGGTTTAGCTAATGCTAAAATGCTATGAATTGTGTATAATTACATTATATTTTCAAAATAATTATATATTATTTTCCTTTGTTTGACAAGAATTATCATACAAAAATATACTTTTGCTTCATCTTGGCAACAACAGTTATTAAGTGGATATTATAAGATTTTAAAAAAGATACTGATAACTGAAGTACACCTTAATAATCAACTGTGGTAATAATTATAGGTGAAACATGAATATTATTGAGTCTCATTCTCCTTTTATTCTCCCCAGTAAAACACATTAACCCAGATTCCAAAAGGGATAATAAAAACGAAATAGGAAAAAATAGGAAATAGGAAGCATAATCAAGGACTAGAAAGAAGGTTATGTATCCATACATTTTAAAAGGGATTAAAAGAAAGATGTAAGAAGCTAAAGAAATAAGTCATTCCAAAGTGGGAAATATTGTAGATATAGGAAGAAAAACAGAATGCCACTCCTTTTAAATACAGACTAATTAGACAGTTTGGCTTTTAAAGGCAGGAAATGCTTAATGATCTTGATTAAAAGAACTGAGAAATAATGATAGTAGACTTAGACTTCAGGAAAGCTTTTAATACACTATTACATAAAAGACTAATGTATAAAGTTAACAAGTGCTGTATTAATTGTGAAATATTCAGCTGGATAAAAATTGGCTCAGTACATCAGGCAAAGGAGCACTAGATGAGCCACAAAAAAGTGAAAAAGAGCTAGATTGTTAGGTGTGTAAATTAGCATAACTTCACTGAAGTCAATACAACATTATCAGGTGATGAACTGATCTTTCAGGAGTGCTGCAAGGGCATTGGGTACCATATTGTCCATGCTATATATCAAAAACTTGTGTTTGAAGGATAATGCAGCAGTTTGTAGTAAAAGAGAGGGCTGGGAAATGCTCTAAATGTGCCAAGAACAGAACTGGGACAATAGCTGCCTAGGATCAGAGACACAGCAATTCCTTTGCATGCCTTCCTTAGCTGCTCCAGGTGCTTGCCAGGCCTGTTTTTTCAATTGCACCAGTTTTATAACAAAATACATCAGAGAAGAACTGGGTTGACTATATGCACTGAGAATGTGTCCCTTTATTTTCATAACACAGAAGGGGGATGGGAGAAGCAAGAAATTTACAGTTCTTCACTCAGAAGTGAAGCAACTGGTGAAAACAGCATAGCTCCACTGACTTCAAATAGGTTTACTCCCATTTACATAAGCTGAGGGTGTCTGTTTCAAAAATTAGTCTATTTCTTTTTTCTTCACAGAGAATGCATTCTAGGTCCACTGCTGCAACACTGCTTTGCCATATAATGATCATCTTGGGTGGTTTATAGCACAGCCAAAAGAAAAATGGTAATGGCTCTATTTCCTCGTATTGTCTTTGTGACGTGTCCTGACTCTGGATGCAGCCAGGTGTGCCTCAGAGAGACTCCTGAGGTGCTGTCATGCCTTCAGGGTCTCCCTTCAAATCCAGACTCTTCCTTTCCATCTGCTGTTTGCTACTGGGCCTGTCTACACATGCCTTTATGCTGGCTTAAATTTACTGTGCAGTAAATTACTGCACAGTAAGTGGGAATAGGCTGGTGTTTACACATGCAGGCATTAAAGTGCATTAATGCTGTGTGTGAACTGACTTGGGACTAAAGTTAGTCCCAAGTCAGTCCTCATACATAGTGGTAGTGTACAGTAAGGTATTGATATGTATGTTACTATGCAGTAACTAATCGGGCATAAATTTGATACCTACAAGATGCAGGTATCAAATTTATGCTCAAGTGTGTGTAAGTCACCATATTTACTGCACAGTATGGGCATGCACATGTAGACATGCGCCCATACTCTGCAGTAATTTCTGTTACTATGCAGTAAATGTGCACATATAGACATGCCCACTGAGAAACAGATGAGATGGGCCAGGGGCCAGTTCCTTGGCCTGTGGCACCACAACCTTGCCTACCTCACCCAGATCTTGCCAGCTTTTAGCAGGGGTAATTTTTGCCAGGTAAAAGAATCACACCCTCATCCAGTCACATCCTCAGAAAAGATAGATTCTCTGGTCCTTCGAAAAGGCTTGCCCTTATGGTCAAATGCTATCATTGACCATAAGTGAGTTTAAAAGATGATAAAATGTTTTATCATAGAAAAAACTAGAACAAGTATCAGAGATCTGTAACCGTATGCTGAGATACAGGCAGATATATAAAAAGAAGGAAAAAATCAAACATTAACCTATTCTTACCTTGCACCTTAAATCCAAGGATGCAGTTCCCTTTCAGCTCACCAAGTTAGGAAGTAGCCACTGCCTCTCCTGATGGCTTGTTTTATTCAGCCCCTGGCTGAGAGTTAACAGCCTTTGCTATACCCAGAAAAATTAAAGACAATGTCTTGCTTTCAAGGCAAGGCTTAAATATAGTTTCTTATCTGGCCATTTATACAAGTCACCCGTTGTATTTTCAAGGACAGCACACTATGTGTAAAGGTTCCTGCCTGCTCACCTCCCCAAAGGGTGCAAATTTACCAGACTGAAAGTTTTTCTTGATTTAATTAAAACCAAGAGAATATGGGTATCCTTTCAGACATGAAGAACACTAATCCAATATACTGTCTCTCTTCCCCCAATAGCTTGAATAGCCAAGTGTTATTCTTACATCCCCTTCTTTTACAATATAAATACACCATTGTCTAGAAGGGATTGGCTCCTGTGCCTCCACAAGGGAGATGAATAAACATCTCATGTTATATGCTAATTCTCAATAATTACCTATTCCAGGAGTGGATAGGCAAGGAACACTTAAGTTAATCACTGCCCAACTAAAACAGTTTTAGCTATAATCCAGGAGATCCAGGATTGTCTGCAAAACCCACAAAACGAACCAAAAAAATGGTAATAAAAATAAAATGTTGGCTTTCCATTGGGGGCCAATGGTCTTCATGGCTGGGAGTGGAAGATGCCAGCTGGTAGGACAGCAGACAAGACTGAACCCACCCTTGCATCCCCAGCCTTCTCAGATACATTGATGGGCCATTGGAATATGGTTGATTGATGTATATTTTCAAAGCATAGATATCACTTAGGAGGTCTATAAACTCTTTAATTTCAATAGGCATTAAATGCCTAAATGCCTACATTCTTTTGAAGATTTCTTCATTATTTTCATCTTGGATTGTACTATAAGTTTACCAGATATATGCTAAGCATAGTTGAAATGGGTTGTAATTCATATAAGAATCTGCAAAGAACATCTAGATGCTCCAGGAAATGAATCTTTCTTAGGGTCCTGACCACTTACAGTCATTTAATGTCCCTTGGTACTTTTCATAAGATTTCAGATGTTAATTTCAGTCTTTTGATCAAATTACAAATAAGATCATCACATTATGCCTGCCTACATTCTCCTTGAAGTTTCACTGAGGTAACTGTCACATTCCAAAATACCCTGTAGTGTTGCTATGTAATATTAAAATAAAATACCTTGGAGGAAGCTCCATTTCAGTATTGGCTGCACTGAACCGTATGTGTACTTGGAAAAGCTCAGTAGGCTCTTTCTTGATGTAGAGTGATTTAAATGTAAATTATTTTAATCACTTCTGCTACCCTAGTAGGGTTTTTAAGAGCTCATAATATATTTTGTTGTATTATTTGGGGGTGTTATTCTCTAACTTTCTTCAATCATGTTCCATATTTTAATTTCTGGGTCAGAATGCATTAATCAAACAAACACAATGCTGAACTCCGTATCCTTTTCAAGAAGCCTTTCACTCTTTTTCATATCAGAACTTCCATTCATTTCAAGTGTTTATTCATTTCATAATGCCACATGTTAATTTGTTCTTTGGTTCTTACTTGCTGGGAGAAACTCATATTTTAAATGCATTAATTTCACAAAGCTTCATTTGTAAAAATCATACACTCATGTTGAGACAAATGGCCTAAAGCCTGAATCTCCATTTCAAATAGAAATACAAATGTTTTCTGAAGAACAGCAGTTTCAACCAGCTTCTTTACTTTTCTTTATCTATAAAGCTCATAAAAAATCCATTTAAAAACTGTAGATGTGGTGCTGGAGCAAGTCATCAGCCTTGTTTAAGAATGCAGAGACGCATCTTGAAATCTATTTTGCTATTTATCTGTATAACTTAACAACTGAGAAAGTAAGATGAATTAAAAACTGCTCATATTTCAGAGTAAGCACTATACTCCAGACTTGCATACTGAAATAGGTTCCTTCATAATACTGACTTCAAATATAGCATCTCTGTGTTCATATATTATGAACAACATAAAAGTTTTAGCCTCTCCCATATTATTAATAAGCCTCACCAATAAAGAGATATAGAGGATTTATTTGGAGGCTTGCAGGAGATAGGGAAGACAAGTACACATTAAGCAAAAGGTATATGAGAACAGTATCTGTACAGCCTCTCAGTGTTTCAGGGTTGGAGAAAGTACCTTCAGTATGTATGGTTGATCTGCACTGTCCCACCTTGTCCTTTTAAAGCTGCAAGATCAACCACCTGTTAATTTCCTCCTGAAGAGTTAACTCAGAAAACTCTCAAACTACTTTCAAAGTTCTGCTTCACTTCAATATACACAGTGCTACTCATTACCTATGCTAGAACCTTGGGCTGATGATTAACAATTTAACTGATAATTAATTAACATAGTGAAACTTATCTCTTTGTGCTGGTCCAGCATCTCCTGCTAGGATTGTGTCAGATGACCTGGAAACCAGAACTCTGAAATAGCAACTTTTAGTGGAATGCAAAATGTTCTGCTTTAAAGAAATGCTGACACAAGATGGGTGCACAAAGAAGAAAATTGTTGCTTATACAAATAATGCTGGCCAAGTGGCATTATTTACAGATATCTGGCAAACCAATCTGACTAATACCAAGGACCTGAACACTTGAAGATTGAACAGAATGTGAAATATAGAATTTAACAATATGCCCCGTATGCTATTGCCACTGTCATGAAGAAAAATATCACTGCGACTCATAGTTAACCTATGCAATGTGTAGTTAACTTGTGGAATTTGTCACCACAGGAGGCATTGGAGGCAGGCAGCATAGCCAGGTTTAAAAAAGGACTGGATAAATTCATGGATGATAGATCTATTAATAGCCACTGAACAGAATGGTTGAAGATGTTTGCTCTAGTTATGCACAGGTGTAAGGACCTCCTCCCCCTCACAGCACCTCGCCTCATGCCTACTTTCTGAGATAACACACTAGTCCTG
>NW_017729024.1:16543735-16549119 GCF_001723915.1 Gavialis gangeticus | reverse complement strand
GATCTATTAATAGCCACTGAACAGAATGGTTGAAGATGTTTGCTCTAGTTATGCACAGGTGTAAGGACCTCCTCCCCCTCACAGCACCTCGCCTCATGCCTACTTTCTGAGATAACACACTAGTCCTGGCTTCATGCCCAGGTATTAGGACAATACATTACTGCTACAATGCACCACCTCCTTCTCCAGAGCTTTCAGCTTTTGCCTTGGCTCCTGTAAATACAAGTCCTACCCTGCTGTACGGCTTTTTCATGTGTAGCAGTGCACATGTAGACACTGCGCCAGTTGTATGAGGCATGAAGATACTTCAGTGTGGAGGTTGCCTGCTGGCCAGACCCTCCACAGCACATTGGGCATTTATAGACATGCTGCAGGAGGTGGTCTAATGAAAGTGCCCAGAGCATCATATGTATCAGTGTCCCCACTTTAGTTAAAGCACACTCCCGTGACCATTTTTCAGTACAGGAAAACTGATACATGTGACACTGGAGCCTGTTGGAACGCAGCAATTACCATGTCATTGTAATTGCAACATGCTGGAGCAGCCTCTCTGCACTATACAATATGAATACACCATTGTATGGAAGGGATTAGCTCCTGTGCCTCCGCAAGGGAGATGAATAAACATTTTGTGTCATATGCTAATTTTCAATAATTACCTATTCCAGGAGTGGATAGGCAAGGAACACTTAAGTTAATCACTGCCCAACTAAAACAGTTTTAGCTATAATCCAGCAGATCCAGGATTGTCTGCAAAATCCACAAAACCAACAAAAAATGGGGTAATAAAAATAAAATGCTGGCTCCCCAGTGGGAGCCAATAGTTTTCACTGCTGGGAATGGAAGACACTGGCTGGTAGGGCAGTCAGGTGCCTATTGAGGCCAGTCAGAGCAGCCCCTGGCTGGCAAGCTGCCCTCCTACTCTTCCCAAGACTGCTTGCCAGCCAGAGCTGCTGTGACCCAGCTCAGTGTGCTGGGCTCTAGGCACACCTGTATAAACCATACTGAATATCAAAAAAGAAAACCCACTGGTTTCTAATAGAACATGTGCACATGTGTACAAATACACACACTGATTATTTCCATTTTCTATTGCCATCACCTATCTGCATAATAATTAAGCAAATGCCGTGAATTAAACTGATCTAAAATGTTCAATGATTGTCTAGGATAAATTTATCTGAACAGTCTTTTCTGCATCGTTTATGTTCCAATATCTAGCTCTTTTCATATGAATAGGAAAATACATATTACTGCAGGTAGCATGTGTTCCTTACATGTCACCTCTTCAAAGCAATCACAAGGTGTGCTCTGTTCATGTTTTATGGTTATGTAAGTCCACTGATTTCAATTGCCTTGAATCAACACAGAACTGGAGCAAAATGGTAGGAAATTTTATCCACAGTATTTACAATATTAATGATAAGAAGGGGCAGTCCAACTCATTCTGGTACCAAATTGAATTCACAGCTTCTTTAAGGAAAGCATACAGGATGCTTTGGGGATTTTATTATTACTTTTCCATACATCTGTGACCCCTACCTGGATAACTCTCTACTTCCCTGCCCCCAGGCTATCACTAGCTAGCATTACCAAGTCACTTTGGTCTGAAGCATGCATCACACATTGAGTTTTACTGAGTAGTCACTTAATGGCTAATGGCTATGTTCTGTAAAGCAGATACTGTAAAAGCTAGCATACGTATAGCAAATAAGCTATACTACTACTCTGCAGTAGCTGTCAGCTTAGATCTGTGGGCACTTTGCTTCTTGCACGCTACTAATGAGAAAGTGACTGCAGAGTCTCAGTACTTTAATTTTCTAATTAAATAGTAGTTACTAGCAGCCCTATGTACTTATGTTAGACACGTTTTCACCCACACGTTTTCCTAATAATTTTTAAATCTTTACAAAGTGCTGTAAGAAGGTTGTATGTGAAGAAAATTGGACCCTAGATAGAATATTTTTAGAATAATTGAAATGTTAAGCTCATTTGGAAGAGTTCAACTTATTTTTTTTATTTCTTCCCCCTATACAGTCACCACAATCTTGCTAATTAGGTCTTTAGATTCTATAATTAGTACAGTATTAATTATTCATTACATTTGATACTTCCCAGTGCCAGTTTTATGTATTCTTAATGGATTTTAATACTGAATATAGGAATAAGTGTTTGATGAATGTTTAATTTTTATAGTTCTGCTAATGTTGCTTTATCTGGACCAAACTGATATATTCAATATCAATAAGCTATTAATTAGTAATATAAGAATCAATCATTACTGTCATCTGTTTGCATAAGCATTATTTGTAAAATATAAGATCTGGAACTGAAATGATTTGGGCTTCTAAAATATCCAAAATATGAAGAATGTTTCAAAAGCATAGGAAAAATATGATCACCTCAGAAGCAGTAAACATATTTTTGCCAAAGCTTATCAGAGGCAGGGTGCAAGTCCCCACGTGGGGTAAATCATCATAACTCCAAACATGATCAGCTGAAGATCTGCTCTGCTCCTAGGTGCCAAACATTGGGATGTCAAATCCACAATTACATACCTACAAGATGATCAAGAGATCTCAGTGTGCAACTACTTTAACAAAATAGAGGTGTGTAAGAAGGAAAGAGAAATTTGAACACAAAAGCAGAAGGGAAGAGCAGAGAGGAGGAGAAGGGAGATGAGGAAGGAGCGAGGGGAACAGGGCTGGTATAAGGCAAACATGCAAGCAATAAACCCATAGGAACAAAGGAGCCATAAAAGTTAATCAAGGTAATGGAATAAGAATCTATATTCCCTGTTTAAACCACATCTGATAGAAATGCAAACTGGATTCTTTCTCATTCTGCAGTTTCCCATTCAAACCAGTTTTTAAAAGTTTGCTGCCTAAGAACAACCACACTCAGGTCAGAGATGTAATGTCTAAGGAGGTTAAAGTGTTCTGGCACAGGCCTGTGTGTCTTTCTACAGCTGGTGTCAGATTGATGTTCATTCATTCTGCATATGTCTACACATCAATTTCCGCATACCTAAACTTAATGCACCTTAGCCTAAGGTTCGTTGCGGCTCATGTGTCTACACATGCATGCCTTACAGCGCTTTAATGCAACTTGCTGGACAAACGCCTTTGCAGCCTGTCCTGGGGAGCACCTTAGACAGTCCCGCCCCCCTCCCTCCCCAGCCTGTGACTATATAGCCAGATGGTGCAGCCCAGCACTGGCTGCGGGGGTGGGAGCCTCCAGTCCCCCTGGATGTGATCCGTCTAGCCCCGGCCCCAGCTCTAACCCCTTCCCTGTGTTCCTGCCTCCCCAGCATCGGACAAGAGTGGACCGGAGATGAATCCACAGAGCTCCTCACTGCTACTGGGCGCTGCCAAGATGAAGAAGTGATGGGTGCTGTTTTCCAAGGTACAGATGCTGGAGCTGGAGCAGCAGCTCCAGCAGCAGTGGTACCTGTTGGTGTGCTGACCAACTTAGGACTAAGTCAGCAGAGGGGGCAGGAGGCACAAAGGCTTCTGTCAAAGCACAAGGGAAAGGCCCCACCATGATTCCCTGCAGGGGAAGGGGGCAACAAAGTGCGAGCAGTACCTTTGCTAGCAGCTCCCCCATGCCTCTCCCTTGGGGTGGGTTTGCTTGCTGGGCAATGCAGCCCTGCAGTGGTGGGATGCCTCGCTGCCCACCCAGGACTCAGGAGCCCTTAGAAGCACATGCTGGGGCTCCTGCCCTGGACAACAGACAGGCTGGGACTGTCTCCCCCTCAGTCTCAGTGCCCAGCACTGCTTTCCCTGCTCCACCCACTTCCATCCTGGACAATCGTTTGGCCTCCCTTCCAGACACTGCCCATGGGAGAGGTGGCATGAGCTCCTGGGGGCTCTATGTGGGTCAGCCTAGGCAGGGTGGGTGCAATGTGTGTGGGGGCTCAGCCATGGATCAGGCAAGCCAAGGAGAGAGCCTAGCCCCTGCCATGTTGTGCCCAGCCAGCCTGGGCTGAGCCATGCAGAGCCCCCCAGGAGCTCATAGCACCTCCCCCACAGGCAGCGTCTGGCAGGGAGGCCGGGTGCTTGCTCAGGATGGAGGTGGGTGGGACAGAGAAAGCCATGCCATGTTCTGGGGACAGATGCAGTCCCAGCCCACTTGCTGTCCCAGGCAGGAGTCCCAGTGTGAGCTTCTAAGGGTGACTGAATCCCCAGCAGGGCTGCATTGCCCAGTCAGCAAACCCACCCCAAGGGAGAGGAACAGGGGAGCTTCTAGCAAAGGCCCTGCCCACACTGCTCTGCCTTCTTACACTGCAGGGACTCATGAGGGGGGCTTTCCCTTGTGCTTTGACAGGAGCCCTTGCACTTCCTGCCTCCTCTACTGACTTAGTCCCAAGTTGGTCAGCTCACCAACAGGTACCTCTGCTGCTAGAACCATCACTCCAGCTCCAGTGTCTGCACCTTGGCAAACAGAACCCACCACTTCTTCATCTTCGCAGTGCCTGGTGGCAGCCTGGGGCCCTGTGGGCTTGGCTCTGGCCAGTTCAGTTGACATAGACAGTGTTAAGGAGCCTTAAGGTGACACATGGGTTAAGGAACCTTAACTAATCATACCTCATTTGATAAGTGCTTTATGCAGGTATCAACTTTAGGCATAATTAACTTAAAATCACCATTTTTAAGGTGCATTAAGGGTGGACACTTGCAGACCCGCACTCTTAATGCACCTTAAAAATGACTAATGTACCTTAAGTTGATACATGAAGCCATGCCCTCTGTCACATAGGCTAAAATAGACATTGACGAATTAAACAGATCAGCTGTGCCACAGCATCACAGCACAGCTGATCTTCTTCCTTGGGTGAAACACACATCATCCCTTGTCCCACCCTTGATGGTCCAGGGCAAGGGGCAACATGATCTCCTCACTTTCCATGCTCAGCTAGACTCAGGGCATGGATCTGGCTGAGTGGCAAAAGCATGCTGAGTGGGGAATAACTCTACTATCCCTGCTTAGCCAGACCCATGCCCCAACTCTGGCTGGCTGGGGAAAAGTTCTTCTCCACTCAGCCAAACCAGCTCATCCCAAACAAACCAGTTACTCCTCCACATATTACAATTAGAAAGTAATTCTTAAAGAACGTCAAGCGTTGTTCCTATACAGGTAGCCACATTTTCCAAAAAGTAAACATAGAGGATGATTTTCAACTCCAAATAAAATCTGCCAGTGCTGCCTTTGGACATCTCAGTAATCATTTATTTGATGATCATGATATTAGAACCCAAAACAAACTTCTCATCTACAAAGTTGTTGTCATCCCTATCTTGTTGAATGACTTGTGAAACTTGGTAAAGGTATCAGAAATATCCGAAAGTCTTGGAATGTTACCATCAGCAACGTCTTCAGAAAAT
>NW_017729024.1:16537343-16538735 GCF_001723915.1 Gavialis gangeticus | reverse complement strand
AAAGAACGTCAAGCATTGTTCCTATACAGGTAGCCACATTTTCCAAAAAGTAAACATAGAGGATGATTTTCAACTCCAAATAAAATCTGCCAGTGCTGCCTTTGGACATCTCAGTAATCATTTATTTGATGATCATGATATTAGAACCCAAAACAAACTTCTCATCTACAAAGTTGTTGTCATCCCTATCTTGTTGAATGACTTGTGAAACTTGGTAAAGGTATCAGAAATATCCGAAAGTCTTGGAATGTTACCATCAGCAACGTCTTCAGAAAATCGTCCATATTAAATGGATGGACAGAAGAACAAATGCCAGGTAACATTCTGGCTCAAGCAAATACCACCAGCATTGAAGCTATGTTTATATGGAACTAGCTCTGTTGGACAGGACATGTCATAAGGATTCCTGACATCCAACTCCCAAAACATACTCCCAGCTCACCAATGATTACCATACTAGAGGTGAGCAAAAGAAGAGATGCAAGGATACCTTGAAGGCCAATCTGAGATTGGGCCAGTGCTGTTCAACATCTTCATTAGCGACCTGGACAAGGGTGTGGAGAGCACCCTGTTCAAGTTTGCTGATGACACCAAGACGTGGGGTAAAGTGAATACGCTGGCAGGCAGGGACCGTGTCCAGGCAGACCTGGATAGGTTAGAGAAGTGGGTGGATCTGAACAGGATGCGGTTCAGCAAGGACAAGTGCAGACAAGTGCTGCAACCTGGGGTGGTGGAGATGTGTTGGCAGGTTTTGCATTTTTTGTCATGGCATGGTTTGGATCCTTTTGGTGTGTTCTGGGCTTGAGGAAGTTTGCTTCTGGCGATGAGGTTAGCAAGGTTCGGTACTTGTTTGAAGGCTAGGATGGGTGGCTCTGGGAAGATCTTTTTAAGAGTAGGGTCTCTTTCTAGTATGGGTTGCAATTGTTTGAGGATTTTCCATACACACCAAAAGGATCCAAACCATGACATGACAAGAAATGCAAAACCTGCCAACACATCTCCACCACCCCCACAATTACTACACCCCACAACGGCACTATCAGCATTCCTGGATCTTACAGCTGCACCTCCAGAAATGTAACGTATCTCATCCAATGCACCAAAAGCCCTGACGGAAAATATGTAGGAGAGACCAAACAACAACTGCGCACGAGAATGAATGCACACCGGAAATCTATCAAAGACAGGAATACCCAATTACCTGTGGGGGCACATTTCTCACAAGAAAACCACTCTCTCTCCAATCTCTCAGTCCTGATCCTCAAAGGAAAACAATTCCCAGAGATGAGCCTATGAACCTTCATCAACCTCTTGGATAATAAAAATCATGGACTAAATATAGACATTGGATTTATGACACATTATAACCTGCCTGACATGTGACTCCCCAGG
>NW_017729024.1:16534306-16537162 GCF_001723915.1 Gavialis gangeticus | reverse complement strand
CCAGCCTCTGGCTTCTTTACTTTTCATTCCATCCAGGAAGAGCACACATCAACTGCTGAAACTTCTTTAGCCTGACAAAGTGTTTTTGAACCCGAAAGCTTCCTTAATAATTATTTTCCAGCTATTTAAGTTGGTCTAATAAAAGATATCAGATTCACGCACAGAACCTTGTCTGCCTAGAGGAGAAGTAAGCACTTCAAAGTATGTTGCCAGAAAGCAGTGAGGCTAAAACCTGTAGAGCTGGAACTTGAGGCTGACTTTCAAAGTCCCATTTTAGGTTCTTAAATCCTTTGTTTGCCATTAAGTGCCTGAGTCCAAAACTGCAAGACCAAAAACATTCAGTGGTGGCCTTTCCTGGAGTCATCTGCAAGCACTACTTCTCTCCCTTAACACAAATACTGCCTACCACCTTACGTTACGTTACGCTTCTGCATGTACAAAAATCTGCCTGTCTTTAACAGCCTAGTGCTATCTAAGACCATTTAGATCCAGAACTAGGAAGAGCAATGACAAAGACCCCTGTGGAGGCTGATGGGATAAGTGTGCTCTGAGCATGCCTTACACATATTGGCATTATTACATGTAATTTCATTTTAAAGGGAAATGCCATATGCTCTAGATGCATCTGCTTAAAGTGACAAAAATCTCATTACCTTAGCCTAAAATATCTGGTGCTCAGTTTCTGCTGCTGCTTGTACTTTTCTGTTTAAATTAAAACATTATTCTGAACGTAAATGCTTAGCAAAAAAAAATATTTACAATTTTCTGTAGCTTTACTGCTATAAGTGACATACTTCAATTAAACAACAACAACTGCAGCCTGTGGTATTTAGTAGGATTAATGGCTGGCTAGGAAAGCTGATTGCCTAAGGACAATTATTAATTTCTCATAAAAATGTTCCAGGCTTTGGTCCCTTTATGGTTATAATCTGTTTGATTCAGAGCCAGATTTTTTTTGATACTTTTTTTTCCCCCCATAGAAGTGCCTCTACTGCCCCAGACTGCTGTGGCACCATAATTAATGCCCTCTGGCTAGGAACAGCCATTGCTCTTGTCAAGGGAGAAAATGTTTTCTCCCAGGACAAAACACAAGTGTTCCAATATCCTTGTTGCTTATTGTAGAACAAATCCTCAAAAAGGTTTGCAGGATAAGAGGTACTGTTAGGAGGATGTCTGACAGTTCTCCCATATGATCATGGGATATGCACGCCAGTTGCTCTTCCAGGCAACCTACAATGTACCACTTTGGCCGCAATCCCTGCTTTTCTTGAACTCTGTGCAACCATTTGGGCCATGATCACAGAACTCTACTGCTCTCACCCCCACCTATTACTTGCCACGCATGGCAACTTGCCAGCAATTTTGTTCTTGCCACCTACCTGACGTAAGTATCAAAGTCTGCATCCACTGACCCAACCTCAACCATCAGACACTGGGGACCTCCATCCATTTAACTATCCAGCCATCAGGGAAGTCACTGGATCCATCCACCATCCATCATGACAAGTTCACACCTTCATACCACAACACATTCATCCATTTTCCCTGCACCATGGGCCCTTAATCCAAATGCAGCATCATGAACAAGTAGCAGCACCTGGGCCAGGGAGGAGGTAGTGGATTTCCTCAACTTCTGGGATGAGATAAGGTCTAAGTGCAAGATAAGGAGGCAGGAGTTCAGGAGGGACAGCAGCAGTGTCAGTTGCATGCAGGGTCATGTACTCTCACTACAAGAAACTATCCTCCATCTTTGGGGTGAATGACAGGCATGTCTAAAAATGCAGTGGATGTGATGCTGCCTAAGAGAGGGATGAGGCTGTAGTCTAATACTAGACATATAACCCTCTCAGACCATCACAGCAACCCAGGCAATGCGCCAGATCAGGGACTCCCAGGACATCCTGCTAAGCCAGACAGGCAATTATTTCAGGTGGGGTACCACTTAACTAGTTCTTTGATGAGCTGTCAAGGGATGCATGGGTAATCCTGCCCCTTGACAGTTTCCCCGTCCCCTGGTCACCATCTTGGGACCAGAAGTCCCACCCCCAACTGCTGATATTTGCTACTGGAAGCCCCTTCCCTTGCCCCCTGAAAATACTTTTATTGGGAGGGGGGTTGCCATCTTAGAACCAGAAAAAAAAGCAAATCATACACTAAAAGTCAAATATCTACTATAACATATTTAAATTTTATTACAAAATATTTTTGTCATGATTTGTGCTTGCATGGTCTATAGATAGGTGATTGCATAATAACTCAAAAATAAATTCTTAGCTTTGTATATTGTGGGGTATGGGTGCATGGGGTGTGGTATGTGTGGTGTGTGGGGTAGGATGTAGTGGGGTGTGGCTGTGTGTGGGGGGCATAGGGTATATTGGGGGGTTGTGTATATGTGGGGGGTTGCAGGGCTGTGAGGACTCCCCACAATCCCCCCCATAGTGCAGCAGCAGATGGGGTTCTCAGGGAGCAGGTGCCTGGCAGAACGTAGCTCCAGCAACTGCTGCATATCACAGCTAGGGGCTCAGCTTCTGCATGGCTGCCTGTATCACTGGCACTTCCTGCCACTCATGTGCAGGCCCTGCACTACCACAGCAGGGAGTTAAGCCCCACATGCTATGCAGCCCCAGCAGGGAAGACACCTGGCTTCAGTATGTGGGGCTTCCTTCCCTGCTGTGCAAGTGCAGGAGCTGCATGTGAGTAGCAGGGAACACTGGCAATACAGACAGCCATGCAAAGGCTGAGCCCCTTGCTGTAAAATGCGGCATTGACTGGAGCTGTGCTCCACCTGCTGCTGCTGCTGCTGCTGCTGCCGCAACTGTCTGCTGGGGCTGAGCACCATGGGGGGGGGACCCCCAC
>NW_017729024.1:16516554-16529306 GCF_001723915.1 Gavialis gangeticus | reverse complement strand
TGGGACACAGCTCCAGCCAGTGCTGCACATTGTGGGGAGGGGCACAACCTCTGCCAATTGTCTGTATTGCTGGTGCTCCCCGCCACTCATGCATAGATCCTGTACTTTCACAGCATGGGAGGGTGCTGGAGCTGGCTGCCTTGCCTGCTGGACCTGCACAGCACAGCACAGCAGAGAAGCTTCAGGCGCTGCAGCATGATGCCGTCCCTGCCGGGCCTGCATGGCAGGGGAAGGAAACCCCAGGCACCTTCCGGGGGTGGGGGGGCGAGAAAGGCAACTGGCTCTAGTGCCTGAGGCTTCTTTCCGGTACTGCACAGCCCAAGCAGGGAAGGCACCTGACTCCAGCACGGGGGAGTGCAGGGGCTGTGTGTGTGCAGTGAGGAGTGCCAGAGATACAGAAGGCTGGTGCAGGTTGTACCCTTTGCTGCAATGTGCAGCATTGGCCGGAGGCGTGCCCTGCCAGGCACCTGCACCCTGAGCATCCTGCCTGCTGCTGCTGCTGCTGCCTTCACCTGCTGGGGCTGCACACCATAGGGGGATTGTGGTGGGACTGTGGGGGGGATCCCCAAACCCCCACCCTCCCTCACACCCACACACTGCCCACCCAGCTCCTTGCTGCTGCTGCCCCCTAAGCATGGGCTCCATGCTGCCACCAGCCCCAGCCCCATGGTCTGCACTCCTACCCAACTGCAGCCCTGTCCCTGCTACTTCCCTACCTGTTGCCTGGAGCCATCAGGAGATTGGGAAAGTGGAGCAGGTCTCCAGGGGCTGCTGCAGCAGCAGCAGCAGCAGCAGCCACCTCACTCAGAAGCTGCTCACTGGCCTACTGGGCCCTTCCACCCACGAGGGTGGGAGTGAGGCAATAGGGTACATTTTGGGCTGTGTGTACATGTGAATGCCTCGTACCCACCCTCTGGATGGAAGGCCTGAGGAGGGCATAATTTGTTGATGGGCATGGCACAATTTGTTGGGGGGTCCCTACGGGGCAGATTAAAGTGCTTGGTGGGCCAAATCTGGCCCGCAGGCTGTATTTTGCCCGCCCCTGTGCTAAGCTATACAGACCAACTCAAGCCATGCATATTCTGAAATGGACCCAGGTTCAAACAAAGAGTTTAATGTCTTCCCCTGCATTCACCATCCCGGCCAACATTCCTTCCCTTTGTGCTCTATGGAATCGCATATTTGGGTCTGCTGAAACCACATGTCCACAGGACCACCCCATTATACCTCCTCCCCCTGCCCCCCCACATCATTCCCTGCATGAACGTAGTGTGTTAATAGATCCCACTTCAGTCTAAGTGGGTGACTAATAGAATCAGCTTTGTTTTTTGAAAGCATATCCCTAATGGCCACTAAACGGTCATTGTGTTGAGGGTCCCACTTCAGTTAGGCAGTGATTGATGCCATTCAAGTTAATTGCCCACTTAACATCACATCTGCCTCCTACCAAAAATATAGTAGTGGTAATGCACAGGAGAAGGACCCTCCCTGCTATACCGCCTCATGCCAAGATCTTGAGAGAAGATACTGACTTCAGGCCCAGGTGTTAGGACAATGCATTACTACTAAAATGCACCACCTCCTTTGCCACAGCCTTCAGCTGTTGCCTTGGCCCCTGTCTTTAGAAAGCAGTGGTGATGGCCTTCACTCCCAGGCCAACAAACCATTAGGAATAGATAAAGGCATTTTATTGCAAGCCAGTGTGTAAGGAAAGAGAAAACAAGTGGCTTTTAAATCATGAAGTCTGCCACTTGGTCGGTCAGTGTGAACCACCATGACAGTTTAGCCGTAAGCAGCCACAGCATTGACTGTACTGTCCTGAACTCTTCTAAATGCTGATGCCAGTCCTGAAAGTCTGAACTCCCTCTGTCTACCCATCCTAGCAAACTCAGTGGGAGTTGCACAATTAAATTTCACACTGAGCGATGATAGGTCACAGGGGCAGGGCCAGGGCCCTAGATCTATGAAGAGTGTTTGAAGGTAGGAGGAGAGAAGCTACCAGTCCTACCCCTCAAAAGGTTTTTCCCTCTCCCCAACTACATGTAGTTCACATACAGCAGCAGATGGCCAATCCCCTCAAGGCAGGAGCAGGTGGAGGAGGAGGATATATTTTGTTGTATATTTTAAGCGGTGCAGTGGCCACCTGCCTGCAGCCTTTGCAAGTAATCAGATGCCAGTTAAGATGGATACAGATCAATTATCCTCCTTATAGCGTGCATTTACATGAAATCAGCACCATGTAATAAACTCTAGCACAGTTTGCACTGGAGCTTATTTCTCACAGGTGCAGCATTTACACATGTGCCCAGGACTGCAACATATTCAGTTGGATTGGCACAGCCCTGGCTGGCAGGGTTTCTGGGAGGTCAGCCAACCAGCCTGAAGCTACTCCACCTCAGCTCAGTGTACTGTGAAGGAACCGGCTGGGTCACAAGGGTGCTATTGTGCAGGGCCAGCTGGCAGGCAGCCCTGCACTGTAGCAACCTCATACCCCAGATAGCTCCCGTCATCATCTACATATGCACTGCAGCAGAGTAAATAACTGTCATAGAATAGTATTTGTGTTGGGCAATACTAGTCTACAGTGTTGTTAATTAGTTTACTCTGGCCTAATAGCACTGCATGTGTAGAAGGTGATGCTTTACTGCAGAGTTAATTAGGCAACTTTGCAGTAAGCATCTCATGTAGATGTCCTTATGGTGTGCCAGTTTGACCATGCAAGGTGGTCATAGCAGGTAGTGAAGTACACAATTAGGAATTCCCTGAAATTCCAGGGAAGAATCAAACACACTGATGACCCATCATAGCATTCCTGTCTTCTCTAAGAGTCAGTCATCAAGGACCATCACCTCTTCCAGTAAGAGGCAAGCAAAGACTGTTGGCCTGCTTTGTCCAAAAATGAACAGGTGCCACTTCAGTGATGGGGTCAGATAAATTAGAAGGACATTAGACAGGGTACTGGCATCTTGCATTTATAGGCAAGGGGCATTAGGAGTCTAAAGGCAGCAGACCACACTCAACAGCCGCCCAAAGAAGCAGGGCACACACCATCCAGTACCTCCCCACCCACCACCACTGGCCCACAATGGATATGGCCCCCATGGGAATTAATGGCCCCTTTCCTGCACCAAATGCCTGACAGTTGCCTAAGCATACCCTCCACTTTGAGTGTCCCTAGGGATTAAATGGGAGAACAAATGTACCATGTTAAGATTCAGCAAGGTGAATGAGCCTGTCTGCTGGCTGAATAGTCTTGTAAGTTACAACTTCTATTGGGGGAGAGCTTCATGCTATCTGGGCAACAGCAAGGAAAATAATTAACTCCTGTTCATCCTCTTCTTATGGTGGACTCTCAAGAGCACATAATAACCCAAGGAAATGGTCAAAGAATAGTGCCCAGGAAGTTTCCAAGCAGAGGAAAGCCCATCCCTGCACCAAGATGAATCTATTGATTTCTCTGGTGCCGTACAGACTCTTTTGAGTCATGGAAGCCAACCAATGTGGGGAGGAAAATCAAATATACCACTTCAGTGTGGTCAGGCATGAGATGAAGGAGTTGTGGTGTATCTCTGTGTGGCTTACCAGGTGACATGCAGAGGCTGAAGAGCACTATGTGACCATTGTTAAGCATACATATGAGATGCCCAGGGAAACTGTGAGGACTGATCAGGAGTCCCTGGATCTGCTTGTGTCTGTTTTGAACCTGCAGATAGAGGGCATCCACACAGGGTTCATCATCCCACAATTTATCATACAAGTAGGACCATCCACTGGTCCCTAAGGGCACATGCTGTCACCAGGCTCCATAATCCCAAAGCAATACCTCACAGCAGGAGGGGAACAAGCACTCCCAGGTTCAGGAGGGCCTGCCACAGGGCCTGAACAATAGTTCAGCAGTGGCTACCATCACCTAAGGACATGCCACATACAAGTGCTGCTCGCTTTCATGGAGAAGTGATATATTTCACCCATGTAGGTTTAAAGGGTTAATGGATCATTTTACATTACATTTGTTTAGTTGTTCTCCCTTTTTCATTCTTCTGTTGTGCTGTTTAGTAAAAGTTCTGCCTGTTGTCAAAACTATGCCTGTAGTATTCAACATATGTATGAGACCAGTGTTCAGGAACAGTGTTCAGGACCATTGTTCAGGAAAAATGCAAAAAAATGGTAGCTTGTTGCACCATGTGCCTCTCCCAGTCCCATATTCATTTCCCTCCCACCTTCTGATCAAGAAGATGTCTTTGGCAGCCTGGCCCTGATAAAAAAAAAAAAAAAAGAAAACAGGGTAGGAAGAAGTCTAGGGGCCTGGGACAATGGACCTCAGGCAGAGAAGCCCAGCCAAAGTAAAGTGGGCTAAGACCAGGGGGCTGCAGCCAAGACAAGAATCTGAGACCTAACGGAAAACCCCTTAACCTCTAGGGGCAGCCTCCCAGTCCAATTATAACACCAAGGTGTGGCAAGCAAAATAACAAGCAAGATAACACTTGGAGAGGCCAGACGAAATGAGCAAGGTGGAATCCAGAAAGCCGTTAGGTGGCTTAACTTGCTGCATCATGGGTATTTTGTCTGATGCTGGCAGAAGCAGGAAAACCTAAGGACACTTGACCAGCACGAGGCATGCTGTAATATGTGCTCTTTCTGGCCACTTCTTGGCAGAAAAGTGGAAGACCTTTAACCACTCTTTACATCCCATTTAAATACTAACCTGCAGATACACCAATCCTCCAGGGCATAACTCTACTTTCCAGGACAAGTTGTGACATACTGAGTCCTGTGACAAATGTGACATCTGTTTATAGCCTAAGGCTGGAAACAGATGCTGCCCTTGTGCCCCCATTTTTTTTTTTTTTTACGGCAGCACAAAGGTAAAGCAAACAGACATCCATATGCTTTAATTATCACAAATACCCAAAATGGGTGGCCACAAGGAAGGTGGTATTAACTTGTCTACTGAAAAATAGAAGCACAAATATTTACTTTATGGTGCAAGAGTGTAGGTGGCCTGGAACTGCCCGCACTCTTCAGGAAGGTGTTTTGAGGACTTGAGAGGCATGATCCTGTGCACTCTAGGAATTATGACTAAGCATCGTTCCCTTCAAGCCCTGGAAGAAGTTCCTGCTCAGCTTTCCCCACATACCAAGACATGTAGGAAGCGCCACAGTGTGCCTTGGTAAGCAGGGAAAGCTGGCCCTTCCCTGCTTACCGAGACATGTCTCTAGGATCTCCAGGGAACACCTCAGTACATGAAGAAAGTTGGGGTTTCTCAGTGTGAGGGAGTGAAGAGGCGGGCCGGCGCAGCAGCGCTGAACTCACTCCCACACGCCCGAAACGCTGGGCAACCCCTTACCATCTTCAGGTGCGGGGAAGTAGGTGTGGTCCGGGCGGCAAGGACCAGAGTAAGAGGGACGCCGGCGTCCGGAAGAAGGGAGGCGGAGCCGGAAGGAAGCCAGGCGGCTGCAGCGGCGAGAGGAAGCTGCGGTGAGTGGAGCAAAACTGTCCGGAGGCGCTGCCGAACCTGGTGGGGTAAGCCGAAGCCTCCACAGGGCAGGGAAGCAGGGACAATGGGTCCCAGCGAAGACCCGGGCTGTGCAGCGTGCCTAAGAACGGTGGGACCCGGCAGGAGCCAGGAGCTGTATAGTTTGGAATAGAGGTGCACTCTCTACAGGAGAAGAGGCTGCCCAGTGTCTATAAGGACCGAAAGTTGGTAAGAAGCCAGGGAAAAGGACTAAGGAGCCCTGAGAGGGTCCTAGGAAGGAGTGCTCTAGCACCCAACAGCCGGGTAGTAACAATAGGGCACTGAGGGCAGGCTAGCCCAGTGCCCAAATAACCCGGACTGGAAAATCATTGATGGCATGAAACAGAGATCGCAGAGTGAAAAGGGAGCTACCTACTGATGGGTCCGCTGACCCAAGACAACAACAGATCTGGTGGTACGGGCGAGGGTGTAGGGGTGGCGGAGCCCTCACTGACTAGGGACCACAAGAGTCCCGGAGTCTCACTTTTGGACTGGTACGCACCAGAGTAAGATCACTGAACCGGAATAACATCAAAGTCGTGGCAGGCGTATCAAGCGCATACAGGCCGAGAGGAGGGACCCGTAGTGATTGGAAACGCTGTGGGCGAGGCAAGTGAGAAGGCGGGTGCGGCATCGGACACGCTGAGCCCGCACACTCAGGTAATCTAGACATGCCCCAGAGCTCCTGCAGCCATGTCTTAGTAAGCAGGGAAAGCTAGGCAGGCACTTACAGGGCTTGAGTGGTCCAATTTAAATGGGCATTCCAGGGGTCTACAGGATGGGGCCCCTCAAGCCCCAGAAAAAACATATGCCCTATTTTCCTGCCAAATGATGCTGAAGGACAATGAGTGACACGCATTTCACCCAATGAAGTGGAACACCCGTGCCAGGACACATCCTAGTATAGCTGACTCACTTCATTTGGTGACATCTGCTTTTAGCTGTTGTGACTGCAACAATAGGTTGTATAAATTTGTGTTGCTTTCTTGTGCTGGATGTCTGTTTGTTTTACGGCAAGAGAGCACAGGTAGCCTGAAGCTATCTGCACTGTCTAGCCACCCGGGGGAGGTGCTCCCAGGGCTTCAGGGAGTCAATCCTGTGCACCTCAAGAATGACTATTCCAGGGGCCCAATCCTGCCTGCCTAAGAAGCCCTGAGAGTGCCTGCCTGAGTTCCTCCATTTGCAGAAATGTACCCCAGGAATCCCCCAGGTGTGTGTATCATGCTGCTACACCTTGATTTGGAGTGCACCTCTTCAAATGGGGTAAGTAACAGCTTTTCTCCGCACTTAATCTGCTCTGTTTTTAAGCTAGTGAAACCATCCAGTCACCAACATTGGGGGTGTAAATTTATAGAGAGCAAATATTCATGCAATGCCCTTTTACATGATCTTTCTTCTCTTGTGCCTTTAATATGACAGCGCTGTCCCAAAGGCAATCTGTAAACACAGCCAGTATTCTTGCAGTGGGTCAGTCTTAAAAGCCCTAAAGAACCCAAATGTGCTCTCAGCCAATGTAGTGTAGCTGACTATTCTGCCTTTGTCAAAGTAAAGTAAAATTAGAACAAGTCTAATGCTCTGTCACTTCATTTGCTTTTGAAGATAGTCAACACTGATTTGCATCCAACTAAAAGCCCAGTCTGAGACAAGAGACTTTTTTAAATTTTGAAGTAACCATTTCATTATCCACAGAACATTTTCCCATCTCCCCCTCCCCCAACAATGTTAACCTACTTACGGTCTTGCTAAAAATCAACTTAAAATTAAATTAAATCAAAATCCTATAAGGCAGATAAGGTGGCAAAGGACAAACAAGGAAAAATACGAAACACCAAGATGTTCACAGAAAAGCAGCAAATGAGGAAACAAAGAAAATAGCCTAACAAGATAAGATGGACAGCAGAGAAATTCAGGTTAGATAAGATCATGGTTCTTTTGATTTTTAATTTGCTCCATGGCTTTTCATTTCCAAGACTCAGTTGATCAGATTCTAACCTCTAAGGGACACCATGGGTGTAACTGAGGGCAGAATATGGACCAATGCTGTTAAATTAGTATTGTCTGTACTGCCAGAACCCCCTTCTGCCAGGTGCTGAATTGGAGTGACAGAAATAAAAGTCTCCCAATGACTGTTCTGTGCTGCTACCAATCAACAGAGCTTTCCCCTTTTAACACCAAAGGTAGTTCACAGTCAGTCTGTAGCCCTCTGTCTAAAGTAACTCCTACCATTAAGTGCAACAGTGAATTTTTATAAAGTCAATTTAGCCTTTTCCCTCCTTATGAATTATCTTCTAGCAGGTTTTGGCCTCAATTCTGAAAAACAATTATCCACACACTGAACTTTATACATTATGAGCAGAATTCTATTACCCTTTGTGAGCCTAATAGCACTTAACCAGCTATGTAAGTGGCATTTTTGGCACTTATGCAAAATTTGCAATTGTTATCCATGCAGCCTGGATACATAAGTATTTGCATATATACTACTTATGTTCAGTCAGCTCCACACTGGTTGTATAGGTACACACTTGCACTGATTTTAAGCCCTGGGGAAAAAATGAAGAGCGGCCCTCCATGCTTTAGCCCTGGAAGCACAAGAGAGGATTTGAACATCTCTGACTTCCCCACTCAATACCAAACCTCTAGTCCACAGGTTAGGGATTATCCAGTTCCTTTTCCAATGCCTCTTGTGAAGATGAGCCATGACACCTGGTATTTAGTAGTCACCGCATGAAGACAAGGAAGTTTCTGCTCTACTGGAAAACAGGGATCCAGGGTAGAAACCAGTCCCCCATTCTTTATGAGCAGTATTGACTTTGCTGAGCCATACAATCTCTGGTTTGGTCTCTTTATCCTAACGTATCTCATGCTCTTGGCAGCCAATGGAACAAGTTCCACAAGGGGGGATGAAATGCCTGAGCACTATACTGGAAAGTCTGAGAGATAAAAATTCAAACACTTTCTGGATGAAGGGGCCTAAAACACAAATCTCCTGCTTCTTCAGTGAGTGCTCAGCTGTTGGAGGTAATACATAGGAGGGCCTTCCTTTTCTAACATTCTCTAGTCAGAGATGTTTTTTCAGCTACAATTTTGTGACTAGTGCATACACTGGGCATATGTAGACAGCCAGGTATTTGCCCAAACAGTGTCTACTGAGCATGAATATTCTTATGTGTCTACCATGCACAATTAATGGAATGACAAACTGTGGGCAAGTGCCAGAAAGGCCAGTTAGGTAGCTAGAAAACTGCCATTTAGATGCACAAAGGGAAACAGAATTCTGTCCCTTGAGTTGTCAAGATACTTGGAATTCTGCCCTTAAGTCAAGGTATATTCATAAATCTGACTAGACCTCTTATATGCACGACATGATCCAAAGGAATGATGGTTGCCTACTATTTGAAAATGTCTTCAGGAGTGGGAACTCTATTTTTAGCAATTAATTTGTTATTAGCACTAAACACTATGCAAGCCTATCTTGATCAAGTTATGTACTGCTACTATCATGCTCTGAAATCATATACGATTAATAACATTTATTATAGTAGAGCTATAGTACCGACCAAAATCGCGTAACAATGTCATAAGGATCATATAAATATAAAAGTGAACAGTCCCTGCCTCAAAGAAGCTTGTTATCCTGATGAATACAACATCAAAACCTAAATCCATGTAACTCATGTTTCAATGCATTTCAGCTGCTTTTAGCTACGAGGCATTCATTGCCCATGACAGTATGCAATTGGTCATGAAAGCCACAAAACACTGTTTCTCTTCATTGACTGGATGACTGAAACTTGAGAAACATAAGACAGCACATCTAATGACTCACCAATATTATATATAGGCATTTTTAATACCCTTGCTCACAAGCAAATATGCATGGAGAGCATTCCCCAAGTATCTGTATGAATTCAAGCATACTTGTAAACATGGTAGTCAATAAGTAGATAAAGCAAAGGTAAATTAACAAACATAAATATGTCCATAAGCAGCTTTCCCAGCCATGCAACATAAAGCTCAAGACTCATACAAGTGGACACAGAACCATTCTGCATCTGTTGCATAGAGGAGCCAAATCCCTATTGCTACAAGTAGGACTAATACAGGTAGAACTTTCCTTTACCTAATTTAGGTTTGGACTTTCTTCAGCAGTGAAGAACAAACATATTCCTTACAGAATTCCTTGTAGTTGTTAAATTACAGTAGATTAATTCATAACATTAAGTTGTACTTTCAGAAAAATGAATTTTTATCTTACTACAGGGGTGTCAAACATAAGGCGTGGCCCAACCTGACCCAGCCCATAGGGCTGCCAGAGGGGTCACGAATTCAGGGGGTAGGGAGGAGGGGCAAGGCCAGCCACAGAATTTTTCATGATGAATCCCTAATGGGCACACATGTTAGCAGCACGGGAATAAGCAATAGCTGCATTAACACCCCCTCTTCCCACCACAACTCACCCCTACTGCCACTGCCACCTGCCCCCACTGATGCCACCAGATTCAGATCTAGCCAGATAGCACCAGTAAGTTTGACACCTCTGCCTTAGTGTATGAATCTATGCAAACTAACAGTGTACATAGTTCTCAGGCTAAAGTATAAAAGATGAGAGAGAGAGATAGGAAGGATAAAGGGTGAATCAATACTCGCTCCAACAGAATAGAATTCAACAAAAATTGATGGTTCATATAGATTTTGTGGTTTTTCACTGTAGTCATCTGTTTAAATATGACCCAGGTTTATAGTTACTGAAAATTGTTAATATCTAACAGCAGTTTGATAACATATATGAAATTAATCAGAGGTCTGTCCAGTTCTTAGTGAGCTGTTTGAGATCCAGAGGCTAATTCAGGTTTTAGGTTGACTAGGGGAGAACTGCCCACATCCTCTGAGATTCTAGATTCACACTGCTTATTTAAAAGAGATATGACTTTCAGTTTTATGAGCGTTAATAAAATTCATTAAAGAAAACAACCAAGAAAATATGACCCAAGCTAGGCTACTCTTAATAATACTAAACAGAAAAATAAAGTAATACAGCTACCAAGTGAATGCCAAATCAAGGTCAAACCACCAAGTTCATTCTAGCCCAATGTTGAGACCAAGTCATCAAATTAATTCAATTGCCAGATTAATTATGTAAATAATCAGTAAATACTAAATAGGATTCTGAGAGAGAAGGTAGCCATTTGATTATGTGCCTTGATTGAGATATGAGAATGCAGATTGTAACAGAATCATTTTTATTAGCAGAAATTTGATATTCCTTGCTTACCTTAAATTGCAGGTGATAGAATTATAGAAAATTAGGGTTGGAAGGGACCTCAGGAGGTCATTTGGTCTAAAGGGACCTCAGTAGGTCCTTTAGTCATTTAATCTTAAAGCTGGACCATGGCCAACTAGATCATCCAAGCCAAAGTTTTGTCCAGCTGGGTCTTAAAAATCTCCAAAGATAGGGATTCCTTAACCCCTCTGGGTAACTGGTTCCAGTGCTTTATTACCTTCCTCATGAGAAAGTTTTTCCTTATATCTAACCTAAATGTCCCTAGTGTCAGGAGTTTTAAAAATGCACACAAAGCGTACTCCTTAAGAAGTATTTTTATGAGTATTTTAAGTTGTTAAACTTGCAACCTTTCTTTAATTTCATATAGAATTTTACTGGTGCTTATATGCACATGGATCCTCACAAGCAAATTCATACTCTACAGTCAAAGCATATATAATACTAAGACATCTCTCACATAATAAAATGTACAAAAATAATTTAAAAAATAAATATAATAGGTTCTTTGAAAATTCTCTATGGGTGCATACAAAATATATATCACACCTGGTCTATTACCACGTATTACATTAAGCTGCTTGATTGTAGATCAGGAGTGGAGTGTACAAGACTTTGCCAATTCTGGGAGCCACACTGGATTGCAATGCAAGTAACTCAGCATGAGGGGAGAGGAAGTGGGGACTGTGGGGAGCTAGCAGGTCCATGGAGGGGCGGGGTCCAAGAAGAGGCTAACAGGTCTACAGGAAGGGGTTGTCTACCTGGATGCTCAATCTAAATTAGTTCACCTGAGTAGTTGAACTTAGATTGGGTCTGCCATTTTGGAGCCAGTTTAACCCCCACCCCTACCACCCAATATCTTCACAGATGGGCATTTAGATCAACCTAACCCTAGTTATATTAATCTAAATGTACCATCTGCACATACCCTATCTAAGTCTTGTGGACTCTCATAATGGAGGAGGTGTAATTGCAGTGAACAAGCCAGACAGTGATGTTCCACTAAAAGAGGGAGGTTTTCATTGAATAAGGAAGATGTTCTCAAAGACTGTTGATGTCTTGACTTCCTCCAGCTAAATTGGCCAGATATGGGAGATTCCAGCAATTCAGTCTTTTCTCAGGTGACTTATTTTCAGAAGCAAGACTTCTCAACCCTTAATTCTTTTGGTTTTCAGTCTTTACTTACTCTACCCATAAGTGACCAATTCCCCATCTTTAGACAAATCCAATACCAGACCTACCTTGAGGGCATGCAATTTGTTTCAATTGTATTCAAAATTTGGCCACTCAGCCATTTTTTTAAATGTTCAGTGTTTCTTACACCACAGTAAATGAAAGAGCTTGACAGTTCCCTTTTCATAAAATGTATACCAAAATATCAAAAAGCTAGACTATGAATTGATGCAACTTTAAAGATGATATGGCTTTTACAAATTGAAAAGATCCTGAGATGATATTGTTTCAACAGTGTAACAAGAGTTTGATATTAAAAATCCCTACAAAAACAGTTGCTTGAAGAAACTTTCCAATAAAACCAGTCCCTCAACCTTCATTCATCAGCAAAATTTAAAAAAAAAAATCAGTTAAAACTTATGATCTGTTTCATAGTCATCATTCCTTGTCAGAAATTTTCAATAAATTCTTCTCTGGGATACAAATCAGTTTATCTTCTAGAATATTCATCCTGATAGGTAACAGTTCATTTAAAAACAATCAAGATTATTTTTTTTAAGTTTCTGGAAGATCTGGATTTTCATATATGCTCTTTGAAAACTCATTTATGAGTTTCATAATATCACAAACTCATTTACGAGTTTCACAATATCACAATATCCACCATCAAAACCCAGCCAAAGTGATAGTGTGTGTATACACACACAACTAGGTATGTATAGTCCACACATACACTATATTATATGCATACATATAAATCAGTGAGTGTATGTAGATAGGTAT
>NW_017729024.1:16497327-16511554 GCF_001723915.1 Gavialis gangeticus | reverse complement strand
ATCAAAACCATTGCTGTACTACACTTTCAATAGAAACGCATTGCTACAGAAGTACTGCTTGCTTCGTCATACTCATTAGTGACCCTTTTTGAATAAGGCCAATATATATAACAGTAGCTTTAAATAGGCCACAAGTTTACTTTTTGCCCTTATGTACAGCTTAAGTCATGCAATAAGGCCTTCATCTAAATGTAGGGTGACTATATTATTTTTAAGGAAATCCAGGACATTGCGCCCCAGTCAACTGCATTGCTGCAGGCAGAGGCAGTCAGGCAGGTGCGTGGGGCACAATCTGGCAGGAGGCAGAGCAGCATGGTATGCCAGGCAGGCAGACAGGCAGGCACCACTGCTGCTGCTCCTGTGCAGACTGGGGCAGTGCCCAGCCCAGTGCGTACCTTCAGCCACTGCTCAGGAGAAGCCGAGCCAAGCACATGAAGGCAAGGTGGCACCTCCTCCAGTCTGCCTGCCTTGCACAGCAGGAGCAGCAATGGTGTCTGCCCACCCACCTGCCTGGCACATCATGCCCACTGGACTGTGCTCCGCACCCCTCTGATTCTGAGACTCTTGTTCAATCAGCCAGGACAGTCCTAAAAATCCAGGACTGTCCCACGCAAAATGGGCTGTATGGTCACCCTATCTAAATAGGAATGAAACCTGTTTGGCAGGAAGAAGCTTAGGGAATTTGCACTGCTACTGTTGTTACTGCTTACTTGTTCATAAAAACATGTGATCTGGTTCCCAGATGAAGCTAGGTATTCAAGGGGAAAGTGTAGGACTGAGTCCATGTAGACATTTTACTTTTCATTCCAATGAAACCAGCATCGTATAAAAGAAAGAAAGATTGAGATCTATTTTCCCCTTTAAATAATAGACTGCAGACCACAGAGAGACCAGAAGTGAAGTCAGAATATAAGAAACTGAAGAAAACAGAACTCAGAGACCAATAGAAAAGGAAAACAGTAATTGTAATGAGAATAGCAGGGAGGAAAAAAGGTGCAAGTCTGAGTGGAGAAAACGAGCAAATTGGAAGAAATGAAGAAAACAGGGCTAAAAATATAATTCCAGAGAAATCATAAGACAAAAGCTTGAACAGAATGAAGAGTTCTATGTAAACATGAAAAAATCACTAGCTAGTCAAAAAAATTAATCAAAAAACACAGAAAAGAAAAGGACATTTTAGAAAAGAGAAGGATCAACAGAGTTTAAATGAAAAATATTTTGATAAAATAAGGATAAGCAGACACGATAATGTAAAAACCAGTGATAACACCCATCAAAAATCCCCCACAAATGAAGAAGAACTATTATGGGGGTGAGGCAGGGGGAGCAAGAATATGAGTGCCAGAGATCACTAGAGAAATAAACAGTCAAGGAGAGGAAGACATGAAGATGACAAACAATGACAATATTCTGCCTGCAAGCTGGTGGGTGGACATCAGAAAAGGCCTTAAATATTACTAGAGTTCTCCATCTGCTGGCTTTTCCATCTGCTGCTTCAACCTGAAGTCTATGTGCCATGTATCTTACCACTGCAATGTAATACTCTCCTGGTGTGGAGGCTGCAGCACTGCCATAAATGAGCTAAAGAGGAGCCTCCCTATAACTGAGCATGAAGGAACTGTGCTGTGCATATCTCAGCTGTACATACTTTCATGCCTTGCATAAAGTATTAGTGAAATAAAGAAAAAAATATGATGACAAAAAGAGTAGTTATTTAAAGATGATCCTGAATAAAGTTCCTTTAAATTGCTGTGAGGGTATCAGCTCTGATATGAATGGTTTAGGCTGGTCAGCTTTCTGAAGCTTCTGACAGACAGATGCCCCATTCCCTCTTTTCTAGCCAAACCAAAGAAATCTTTCACTACAGCACCATTCTCAGCAGGCGCTGAATAATGGCTATAAATTATCAAAACCAGGACTTCCACAACATAATTTGTCAAATGCGAAGCCGGCATCATTGTAAAGCATATGTGTAGACACATTCAGAAGAACAATATGTTCTGCTTCATTTCTCAGAGCCATGTAGAAGCTGGAATCATTGATCTCATAATTTATAGTAGCACTGTGTACACAATAAACAGACAGGCAAAGAGGGAGAGCATAGTTGTGAAGCATGCATTTGATACCTTCAGAAATCATACCCGCCGTGTCATTTGGTTCTTTGCTGCTGCTTTTTGAAATATCACAATACAGCAGCAGAAGGGAACATTTCACATTCTTTACTTTTTCACTCGCTGCATCACAAACAACACTGCAAAATGACAAAAGCCCTGAGCCTCAGCATTGCTTAAGGCAAAAAAAAAAAAGCATAGAATGAGGGGAGGTGGGAAGGAAAAGAAACGGGGAGGAAGGGAGAGGGGTCATGGAAAAAGGAGGATAAAAGGAGTAGGCACTTAGTTGTTGCTTTCCTTAAGGTTTGGGCCAGCTGTGTGCTACATAGGTGCCCTGGTAAAATGTAGATTAGCTGCTCTTAATTAAAACTAGCTGCATAACATCCCCTTCCTGTCACTGCAGCCAAAATTACCCAGGCCACATCCCCTTTCTTTCCATCCATGACTCCTGAATTGGCTGTGAGAATAAGATTGACACAGCATCTATTGCATCAACCAATTCCATTGCCCCAGGTGTTTTTTCCCTACACTGAAGTGTTGCTTCCACACTTACAGTACACTGAAATGTTGCTTTGTGCTGATGGAAAGACCCAAAGTAACTAAAATGCAGATCCTTCAGATCACTGAACGAGAACTGAGTGAAGCTGAAGATGGTTCAATCATTTGTAGATGCTGAATCAGATCGTAGTTAGTCATCTAGAAGACTCGTACCAATTTAAACTACCTTCATTTCTGGAGCTTACCACTGTGGAGTATAACCATCCATATAAATGGCATTGCTGCCTGGAATGAGGTACCTGATCAATCCTCAGAACGGACTATAGCATGCAAAATACATCTGGGAAAACTTTCTTCATTTTCCCTAATGCTCAAGACTTAGGTTATTGGTCTGTTTACAAAACACAATTTAAATCAGTTGGGACTATGAAAGAAAGAACTATTTCTTCAGGTAGGCACAATAGATAGAACAACTGCTTTTTCTCAGCTGCAATCTCTTTGCTAGAGGTTGTGAAGGGAAATGCATCTTCAAACATCCAGCCAGTTTTAGGTTTGCTTTACCTGAAAGAGACTTAACAAACCTAAAATCTGATAGAGAAAAAATGATTATCAAGTTACTTCTTTCCTTTTTCCTTGATTTACTTCAGGTTCCTTTACACAAACAATACATACAAAGTAAAATAATGAGTTGAAGAAACGAGCAACAGATTGGAAAAAAAAATGGGAAAAGGTGATGATGTAAATACTGACATCTCAAACAAAAACAGGAGAAAATTAGAGGGAAAATTCAGCTACATGTGGGTTTGGGTATTTTTAAGACAAAATATTATGCATCCTCCTAGAGGCCAAGGAAGATTTTTTAGACAGAGTGAGTATTTTTAACTAACTCTGGTTATAATTGGTGTATTATCTAAAAAAAATGGCTCTGATAGTTGAGTCAGACTAATTAATTTTCACCTATAGAAAACAGATGGAAAACACCAAACTGGAGTGAGATCATTTGGCACTGGTTCCATGACCAGGCATACTTACTAAAGGGGATAGCAAAATGTAGGACAGTAGAGAATGAGACCTATATCTCTCGAGTTTAAACCCCCAGGATTTTTTTCCTATTTGATCCTTGTTACATGTTTTGAAAGGGAGACAGTACCACTGGAAATCACTGTTGCCTGGTGTTTTGACTTCCCTGCTTATTTGTGAGCTACCTGCTTTTTCTCTTCTGCCTGCCAACTGTAATATCTGAAGTAGATCCATCAATGGAGTTTACACTTGGTCCCAGGTGTTAGGTTGCCTTGCTTCTATGTTAATGGCCTGATTTTTCCTATCTGTTCACAGAGAAAATATATTTCCCAATGTATGTTTGTATCTTTTTTCCCTAAGTACTGGATGGAGGAGACTCATTCTGTTTATTGGAAGCCATCACCCATAATATACGCTGTGGTGGGATCCATGAAGACAACTGAAGAGACTTCAGAGTGCTAACTGAGAGCATACTGCCTGAACTCCTCCCAGCATCCAGGGATCCTTACCTTGCTTGGCATACACCATTAGAGGATGCCAAGCAGGAATTGATTTACTTATTGAGAAGGTGAACTAATAACACAACCATACAAGTGCCAAAGAAGGGCAGACAAAACCTTTCAAGGGTAAAGAATTTGTAGATAGTGTAAGCCTACTACAGGACTAATAAGTATGTAATATGCCTCCAGACATCCTAATGCCTCATACAGATGAGCGCAGCACCAGGATGTATGCAGTAACTTGAGTATGCAGAACAGCTGCTCTCACCAGAATGAGGTCAACCCAATGGCCAGACTTGTGTTTCTATCACCCAAACCAAATCTGAAATAAAAGCATACATTGAAAGACCTCATTCCATTAGGTCTTAACTCCCATTAAGTACCCAGATTTGAGGGTGTTCAGGAGAAAACTTTGCTGGTTCAGACCCTTAGCCAGCCAGATAGAGATATTCAACAGTACAAGAGAAGAGATCTAGCAGTGCTACAATGCTTAGCAAAACAGAAGAAAAGTATTGTATTTGTGGCCAAGCATAGAATTTAAGGCTCTCTAAGCCAGTACATACACAGAATGATAACTCAAGGCCTATCTGAACAGACTTCAATCTTTAACAGACGTATTGCTATTATGCCTACTTTGAAGATGATCCAACCATCTGTATAACAGTAGGGCTAAGTACAGACAGGCAAAAAGCCTGAGGCTGAATTGATTCAGCCTTTGCAGATTAGTCTGAATTGCACAGATTAAATTGAAACAGAAGTGAACAGACATTTATTTACCTTTGATACAGGAAATATAGCCAAATGCCTGCAGTGGCTCAGGCCAGAAGCCAGGGAGCACTACAGCATAGTTCTCTGGCTGTGTTTAATTCCTCTTCCTGCTGCCCCAAGGTCCCTGGGATTTGTAGTCCATAATTACAGCAGCAGGACTCTACAGAGTTGCTCATTACTTCCACTTCCTGCTTCTGTAGCAAGAAACCTTTTTTGCGTGCCCCCGTCCTCCAATGTGAAATCTTTCCATATGGCAAAAAGCCCCTTTTGCAGTATTTGCCCCCCTTTGGGGATGCTTTCTCTTTTCTACCTTTTCTTCCTTCCTCTCTCTCATTTTATGTTTTTATGGAATATAAGGTGTACTTGTAGTAAAAATATAGGTTGTAGATGCTCTTATGGGTATAAAATAGTATTCTGCATCAGTATGTCCCTCTCCCCCCCACTGTATTTGGTCTATTTGTTGTATGTGCCATGGAATTTCACCCTTTTATGTTTTATATTCTATGCTTTTTCACTTTGTAACAAACGTACTTTAAGTTTAAAAGTAAGTTATATCATGTAACAATGTTAGCAAGGACAGGAATCAAACCTCAGCTTCTTTGTATGGAGCGGGTCCCTGAATGAATCTTGGTTGATTGCATAACACAGTAGCTAGACAGGAACAAGCTAACAAGCAGCAATTAACACCTACAAACCACAGACTAAGGAGAGGAAAGAAACAATACAGAGCCAGGAACTCCCTGAAACTTCACTGTTAAAGGTACAGAAGCTCTGTTTTGAACTAATCACAGCAACGAATTAATCAAACTTTATCAACAGACTCCCAAGACTGCATATACCTGTGGACGTGACCCCTGGAGCTGACAGCTGTCATCCGCAACCACCAAGGGGGATGTCCCATGGGGTCAATGACCCTTGAATTGGGTAAGCCCAAAAAATTGAGGACTCACCAAAGTCTGCCAGAGAGGGATAAAAGGCAGTGAAGAATGACCCCCAATAGCACCCTCTCTGACCTGACCAGCACCCTGCCTGCCCAGCCAAAAGGACCAGCCGGCAACCCCTTTCTGAAGATACATCACACTGAAAGAAGCCTTGACTGACCATCAACAGTGGCTCCAGCACTTGGGGATAGATATATCTTGACATGGGTATTTAGTGTTCATAGCTAGCTACTGTGTGTATGTGTGCATGAATGCGTGTGTGTTTGAGGGTATCAGCCCCAAGGTTTATGGTCTGACTTTTGCATCCATCTAATAAACTAGAATTTTATGATGAACCTGTGAATTGGTGCTTTGTAGCCAACACTTCCAGGTGCCTCTGGGATTTGTAGTGCACAGTTGCAGTCAGCAGGAAGTCTGAGCAGGAGAAAAGGTGTTTCACCCCAGCCCCAGCCCCAGCTCCAGCCCCAGCCCCAGCCCCAGCCCCTAGATGGGGTTTGCCTGTAGGAAGGGGGCAGTCATCCCCTCCCTCCTCCTCCCTGCAGACTGGGCTGCATCCCCAGCCAGGTTTGTTGCCCCCCGCCACACCCACCCAATCTTTGTCAAACAGATCTCACTGCTCCAGCTAGGAGCAGACAGCACGGCCCAACACTGGAGAGCATGCTGGGGAACTCTGATTGAACCAGGAAGGGGTCTGAAACAGAAGTTTCATAAACTGGTTTGACCCAAATCAGTTGCATCTGATACTACATTTAACCAGGTTTATCTTAAACCAGTCTCAGTCATTTTGAAACTGGTTTACGTGCATTGAGCTTCTGTTCTGTTACAGGTTTAAACCAATTTCCGATCACTTAAACCAGTTTACATGTAACTTCTGTCCCTAGCTTAGAAGTTCCTTTTGGAGATATTTCTGTTTATCTAACACAGCTCATGCAAACTGCTTTTGGGAATCCAAAATGCTTCTTACCTCTGCCTGGTTGCTTGTGAAGCCTCTGATTTTCAGAGGCTGAGTATCAATGTAAAAAAAAAAAAAACCGTGTTCTTAGTCTCCTAAGCAACTTGAAAAATAATGTTTTAGACACAGAGCATAACAGTAATATCACAAAGTAATGATGAGAGGGAATCTGATGATGTTTTAGACTTGAAATGGTTTTGGAATATTTAAAATAGTTGTAAACACAAATTGTCTAAGGGTCAAATCTAAAAAATACCTAGGCTCCTAAAACATCCCATCTAAAACGGGACCCCAGAGTGGCACATGTTGAATCTAGATTCTCTAGAGCCAACTAGAAGGAAACATTAAACACGGTATACCTGAAATCCTAAACTTCTCTAAAGGTAACTTATTTCTAGAGGGAGTGTGAAGCAGTCCCCTCAAGATTCAGTCTGAAACACTCTTTTGAGGTAGACCAGTGAACAGACTTTACTTTTCATCCCAGGTACCAGGTTTACTCCATGTAGATTACATTAGAGAATAATTTGATAGAACTGAATATATAAAGTAATTTATCTTAGTAATCTTTTGTGTAAAATGGAGACCACCAGCAACATCTCTTCTGGCCACACTTTAAAATAAAATTGTTTTTCATTGCTTTTCAGAACCTGATATTTCAGGCATGTTCTAAGAATGTCTATGGGATCAATATGAGATAAGCAGGGTAGATGAAGAAGTGTGGATTCTCCATTACTGTGGCTAGAGTGCTTCTGCGAGGTAGCTAAATCTGCCCGCTATGTTAAAAGCCAAGACATCTGAAGAGTTCAGATGTTTCCAGAGTTAAGCAGCAGCTAAACAGAATCACAGTTCTGGATGCAGGCACCTAACATCTACCTATGACCTGCTGAAGGCTAATAGGGTGCTTTTCTGGATTTTGTCCTAAAAGTATTGTAAGACATTGAGACAGAAGTATATTTCACTGGAGGGATTTCACCAATTGCTTTTGGTTTTTATGGACATTTATACATGTGCTCCTGAAGTAGGGGGTGGAGGCCCTTTTATTAGACAGATTCCAAGATGCGCTCTAATTAAAGCACCCAGAGCATCTCATGCATCAACATCCCCACACTTCAAAATGGTAGTGGGGGCACCTTACCTAAAACTTGTTGAACGAGCTTTAGAAAAAGTGCTCTACCACTATTTTGAAGCATGGAGAAGCTGATACACAAGATGCGGGAGGCTGCTGAAACACAGTGATTGCCACACTCCGGCAGACTTGAATAATTGCTGGAATTACAGTGCATCGGAGCAGCCTCCCTGCTCATGTATAGGCACCCTGTATGCTCTGCACTTTGGGTGTGGTCTTTTTTTCTTTGTCCCGTCTCATTCTTCAGGAGCTGCCTGTTCTTTTTAAGGCTGTTATGGACTCTCCCAACCGCTTGCTGGTGTTTTTTTTAAATCAATCTCTTGCAATTCCTTTATGTTTCACTCTCCCTGATCACTAATAAAAACTAATGACTGTGTTATCTATTCTAAATGGCTGCCTTTGCAGAATTACTTCCTGTTCTCACAGGGTGAATGCTTACAATTATAAATTACATTCCTTCACAGGGCACATTCTGCTTTAATGATCCTACTTCAAGATTGACTGTGAATCAGATTTGTGTAGCTGAGATGTGGTCCTGCTTCCTCCTTGGCCCTCGTTACTTCTATTAGAGGACATAATGATAGACCATCCTTGAATGCTCTCTTTCTTCTTTGTACAATTGCATAGGAACTAGAAAGAATCTGACCCTATATAATTGACTTTTTGTTGTCATTATAGTAAAGCATGGAAGAGCTTTTCATTTAGCTGCAACTTGCAACTGTGTTAAACTAAAGTTATTTTTCACCTAGGTAGGATTGCAAATGGTATTGCTACTTAGGATCAGAATAAAAATGTATTTTCCCTTAGAAGTGGAGTTTTATTTTGCTTTAACAATACTACTACAGTAAATAAGATTACAATCAGATTTCAATTTTCTGGCATTTTACCAGAGTGCTAAAACAAACAGTCATACTCTACTCCTATCAAAGTTAGATCTAAAATCTAATATGTTACCATATTAAAACATAATTAGCTTTTTTCTTGATTTTATTTCTGATCATCATCACCATTGCTTTTATATTTCCTAGGTTTCCAGTGTCTGTTTTTAATGACTAATCACCCTGCATGTTATGGCTGTTTGTTTGATTCATTTAGATAGAACATACTGATGTAAGTATTCAGACTGATGAATTTATATTGTCCTAAATGCCGGGAACCAAATTCTGATTTCAATTATATTAATGCAAATCCACTGTAAGCTTAGTAAAGTCGGTATAGTTATTTTGCATTCTGCCTGTGTAGCTGAGATTGAGTTCTTAACTGGAGGCAAAATCTGCTTCAGTAGTAATTTTATCCTTTTACTTTACTGGTAACAACATTAACCATTAGCAGCAAGCAAGTTCGGTTTGCAAAAATGCCTTGAATAATTAGCAGTAAGAGAAAAAAATAAATAGAAAGTAAAGAAAAATGTTATAGGAAAGATCTAGGTGGTAGCACTACTGAAGGCTGTTTATACCATATCAAATTCTTTATTCTTAAAATGTTTTCCTAAGTAAAGCACTATTTAAAGAGCCTTCCTTGTGGAGGCATATTTGTGAATAAATATCAGCTAAGTAATATCATTTTCAGATCCAGGGCAAAATAAACCAGGCAAAATAAACAGTGCGTCAGAATATCTCTATTCTATTTGAAAGATTAATAGAGCAAGAAGATGTAACTTTGAAATATACATTTGGAATGCATTAATTTTAAAGGTTATTATTACAGAACAAAGCCACATCAGCATTGGAATTAAAAACATTGGGCCTCAAGAAAAGAACAAGAAGTATTACCTCGTACAATTCACACTGTTTATAAGGCTGTTTGTTGTAACAATTTGGATCTACATGAAGAACATTAATATTCCCAATGGAACTAAAATGTTTTAAATGAATGTTACATTATATATGCTGCTCCTATTACCATATCTATGGGGGAAAGTCTAAATAATGGTCCCTTCTCTGCACTTCTTCCTTTTCTATGACTGAATGATGAAACTGAAGGGACTAGGAAGCATAGAAAAAATGGCAGAAGGAAAAAGAGCCTGAGTCTTGAGGGAACAAAAACAGACCAAAAAAAAGTGGAAACCTTGAGACACAGTCATGAACCAAGCTGCAAAGAGTAGAAAAAAGCATGTTAAAGGGAGTGGGACAAGAGAGGCAGACAGAAGAGTTTAAGAAAAAGGTAAAAGAGTGACAGAAAGACTCAGCTAGAGGGAAAGAGAATTCTCCAGTTGCCTGCCAACCTAAAGATTTATGCAGTGAAATCCCAGCAACAAAACTTGCCTTACGTACAGCATTGTCTTTCATGCAAACATATACATTTATTTATTCTAAAATGAATGGCATTTTTCTCTTTATTCTCAAGGACTGCGTAGCAATACCCCCAAGCAATACTAACATGATTAACAACATACCATGTCCGAACTTGGAAAAGCAATATGGTCCTTTGCAAGCAAGGAACATTCTCTGTTCCAAGACATCAAACAAGTCAATATAAAACAAGGGGAAAAGAAGAGAAGAGAAGAGAAGAGAAGAGAAGAGAAGAAGCTTTCAGAAGACAGCTTGAGTGAACAAAAAAGCCTTGTAGCAAACTTGCTAAATGTAGAATCCAATTAATAATCAGGGGTGAAGAGGGTCAGAGACAGGTTCTGTTTACTTTGCCAGTATTAATGAAAATTGAGCATCAGGCACTGACAGCAAAGAGTACCCCATGGACCTTAGTCGTTACTGTACTACACAGAAAAAAGGGTGGTCACTTAATTATTTAAGTCATACGTAGCTATTAATACTGCTGCTAACTCTCTGAACTGTACCTGAACTTAACTGATACTTAGGGAAGTATGTACAGCACAAATATTATGGACTTGATTTACCTCAGTCAATAAGAAGGCTGCTCAGTCCTGTACCAAACTGGATCCTCCAGAGGATCTTCATGGGCTGCCCCAACAGAGAACCTCAGTGTCAGAAGTGACTTCAGGAAATCCTGTATGAGAGAGGTAAGTCTCTGGATTAGCTGTAGCTGAGAGTAACTAGTTCAAGCTGGAGGGAGAACATCAGGATTTATTTCTGAAGTCTCTGTATCCCAGAATCTGTAATTTTGTTATAGGAATATAAAAAACCTACAGAAAATTAGGAAAGTTCTTCAACTCCCATCACGTTCTGCAGGCAGAAAGCTCATTTATTTACATAAAAGCAGATACATTAGTCTGTGTGTACTTAGGAGCAGATAGATGGAATGGAGTTCTAACATCAAATGAATATTAATCTACCAGTGTAGCCAATTTTAACAGCTTGAAAGTGAACAAACATATTTGTCTTAAAATCTACAAGGAATACATGTACATTTGAAGTGAAGTGATGAAATTATTGTAGGAAATAAAAAACTAAATATTATAGTATTTGAAAATAAAAGTTGTCTTGTCATGGATCTAAAGAGAAATTATGGCAGATGAGCTATAGTTCTGTGCAGTAGTTATAAATTTATGTTTTGAGAACTAAACACTACACCATGCTGTTATCTCTGTATACACACTGTTTTTAGTAGGCCAAATTGTTGTTTTTATTTATTATTATTTACTAAAGATCAGCAACATGCTCTCTAATGCAAAACACACAAATGTGTCCCCAGTTCAGAGATATTACTGCATAAATAGCAGACAACTACAAGATGAGGCACACTGGAAAATGTGTAGTTTAGAGACTGACTCTGTTCTCACTTGGGCCTCAGTCCTAAACCCAGTGAACAGAATGACAATGCTCCCAATGATTTGAGTGTTCTTCAAAATAAGTTCTTCATTGGAACTGTTCTTCATTTACACTGGGTAAGAAAAAAAGAGGAAAACCAGGCTTGTTGCATGAAAAAAACAGGTTTCAAAGAAGGATTTGAATGAAGAAATCAAGAGGGAAGGTTGGTGAATCAGGATGTTGGTGTTCTACTTGCAAGTTTCATGGAACAATGCAAAGATGATAGTGAAAGAAGGTATTATTGTCACACAGGTTACTGAGATTCATTTCCATCATTGGAAGAGTGATCTAATCAGTAGGGCTGTGCAGAGCAGGTAATATTCGATTCGACATCCATTTCGAATATTAAACCGGATCCTGCTTCGATTTGCTGTCTGCTACGAATCAAAGCGGGTCCGCCTCGACTTGAGGTCGAAGCTCAGTCTAATATTTGAGCTGCTTTGACTTCCCCATAGGCTATAATGGGGAAGGTTGAAGCAGGCTATAACTTTGGCATTTCTTGTCTGATCTTGATGAAACTTGCAGAAATGGTAGCTCCTGAGGAGACCACAAAGCGTGCCAAGTTTCAACAAGATAGGTTCAGGGGGTACAGAGAAACTGCACCCCAAATTCTTGAGAGCAAACCGCCTGTAACTTCTACGTGCAAAGCCACAGGGAGCTCAAACTTGCAGGAATGGTAGCTCCTGAGGAGCCCACAAAGCCTGCCAACTTTCACAGTGATAGGTGTAGGGGTTTGGGGTAAACTGCACTTTAGGCTGCTGACAGATAAGACTCGCGGTACAGATGGAGCGAGGAGGGCAGCGTTCACTCCGTCTGCACCTGACGCTTGGTGAGCCCCAGCAGCGGGAGTTTCACCTTGAGGAACACCAGCTGCTCCACCAAACCAGGATCCAAGCAGGTGTGGTGGGGTGTCACAACATCTGCAGCCATGCTGAACACCCACTCGCTTGGCACACTGGTTGGTGGACAGGACAGGTATTCCTGGACAACTGTGGCCAGATCAGGCCACATCGGGCTGCAGGTTGCCCAATAGGCCAAGGGGTCACAGTCCAGGGGCTCCACAGACTTGGCAATATAGGCAGACACCACCATGAGAGGGCTGTCTGCCTGATCCTGGAGTCTGGTGGGTCTGGACCCCCTAATGTTTGCCATGGCCTTAGCCCATATTGGCAGCGCCTGTGGTGGAAGGGAAGACTGGCTTGTGGACGGCAGGCTGGGTTCAAGCAGTGGATCCCCCTGTTCCACTTCCCCCCCCACCTCCACCATTCTGCCTCCGTCACTTTCTTACTAAGTACCTCCCTCCAGTGACTCAGTGTCTCGCTGCCACATATGGTGCCCTTCACCCTTGGGTCACACATGGCGGCCAGCATATGCACTATGTTGGACCCCAAGGGTTCAAGCCTTTTCCTAAGGCCCTCCTTCAGCCACCTCAGCAGTGCCTGCACATCTTGTGAAAGCAGCCTGCCCCAGCCAGGAACATTGGCCCCCAGGAAGCTCTCCATTTAGCTGCGGAGCTCCTTCACTATGGGGACCACCTGGCTGAGGAAAGCATCAGCAGCACTGAGGGTCTCAGTGGCCTCGAGGAAGGGCTTGAGGACCAGCAAGATCTGGGAGGTGGCATCCCACTCAGCTTTGGTCAGGGGGCGCTGATCCCAATCTCCCCAAGTAAGGCCAGCTCATGGATGGCCTTCTGTTGCTCCACCAGCCTCTCGAGCATCAAGTATGTGGAGTTCCACTGAGTCTGCACATCCTGCATGATTCTGTGCTGCGGGACATTTAGCTCTGCTTGTTTATCCTGCAGCCTCCCTTGATGCTCCAGTGGAAGTAGCCGGCCACCTTCCTGCATCTTGAAACAAGCCTGCTGGTGTTGCTGGCGACATCACCAGCAGCCCTGTCCCCCTCCAAGGCATCTTTCACAACACACAATTGTGTGCCACACAGCGGATACCAGCAAAGTTGGCATCACAGACTGCCTTGACCATATTGACCCCATTGTCGGTGACCATGAAGCCGCGGGTCAGCTCAGCCTGCCCAACGCCCAGCCACCCCTGCACCATGCAGTTCATGGCCCCCCTTATCTCTGCTGCTGTGTGGGACTCATCCATCACCTTGGCATGAAGGAGAGCCCACCAATGGCCTGACTGGCCACACCAGTGCCCTGTGAGGGAGAAGTACGCATGATCTCCACCCCAGCTGCTCCAGATGTCCAAGGTGAAGTGTACGGTCACCTGTAGACCTGCCTTGCGCAGCTCCTCCCTCAAGTGCTCCCTGCATGCTTCATATAGGGAGGGTACCGCCGTCCTGCTGAAGGTGGTGCGCGAGGGCACCTGGTAGGGTGGAGCCAGCAGTGCCAGGAGCTGCCTGAACCCTCACCGCTCAACAAAGGTGAAGGGCTGGCCATCCAGAACAAGCATCTTCCCAGTGGTCTGGGTGACCTTGCTCGCATTTGCAACTGGTCCCTTTTGCCCCCAATGTTCCAGGGTGCCCTGCCTCTGCTGTGGGGGGACAGGGGCTGTGGAGTGACCGGGGGCCGTTTCTATGGCAAAAGGGGGATACCTGCAGAGATGATTCAGCATCCCCGAGGTG
>NW_017729024.1:16490567-16492327 GCF_001723915.1 Gavialis gangeticus | reverse complement strand
CATGCGCTTTGTTCCCTTGCCCCGGCTGATTTTGGCTGGGCAGTGCACACAGATAGCAAACGCGGGATCATCTGCCAGCTCATTATAATCCCAGACCATGCTAGTACTAGGCCTTCCTCTCTGGCGTGTGGGTGCAGCTGTGGATGCTGCTGAACTCTCTCCCTCTTCAGCAGTCAGAGGCACAGCAAGAGAAAGAGCGGACTTAGCTGAGCTGCTTGCCATCACCTGCACAGAGGCACCTTCTGAAGTGCCTTCTGGGAAAGACCTTGTGGCTTGAAAGGAAAAAACCTGAGGGGTGTCGAACACAAACTCAACTGATTCCCCCTCCTTCCCTTGCCAGGGCACTGAGATCCAGATCCAGCGCCAGCTCTTCTTCTGGCGCTGGAAGGCTCAGCATAGGCAGTGACACGGGTGAAGCGCGCTGCTGTGCCGGTTGCAGTTATGGTGGGAGAGGTTGTGGTTGCTGTGTCTGGACATGAGAGTCTCAGGCACAGGCAGTGGCTCTGGTGGCACTGCTGGTCCCCTCTCTTTACTGCTTGTAGCAGCCTTATCCCTTGTAGTGGGAGGAAAGAGGCTGCGTCTGAGTTTGGTGGGGGGAGAAACTGTAGCTCTCCCGCTTGCAACCTCCCTTGCTCCCCTTCATGCAGGCTGGCCAGTGTGGCCACCTGCCTTTCCACCCCGCTTCATAATGTGTTCCTTCGTATGTAAACTGGAACCTCTAAGTGTGCTGTGCGCTGTGGATTAGATTTCTGGATGTTATGTAAATATGTTTGTGTGTAGATAATATATTGAGAAGCGTTGCTGTGGTGGAAAGAATGAATGATGTATAAATATATATATATACACATATAAACTAAATTCCTATATATAGAATAGATCCGAGGCTACTACTAACCCTATCCAATATAAGCGTAAACTAATCTGAAAAGTAGTTGTAAAATAAAAGCACCAAGTTCTCAGAAATCCCTGTTGCTAGCATTGCAAGCAGGGAATCTGTTGAAGATCAGGGCTTCCAGCCGTCGTGGTTTGATGCAGAGGTGCTGGAGAACACCAGCAGCTCAGACACTGACCCCAAGACAGAAAGCAGGGGAGCTGAAAAACTGCTGCCTTTTATGCATTTTCTCTGGCCCTCCCCCAGAACACTGGGATTGGAAGGGACCTCAGAGAATGCTGACAGGTCACTGGCCAGCCACACATCAGTCATGAAAGCACTCTTTCCCCGCTCTCTCTCTCCCTTACTTTCCTTTCCTGCCCCCCCCCCCACAGGGAATCCAGTATAGGCAAGTCGAATATTTGACCCTTGTCAAATATTCGACCTGTGCTGTTAATATTTAACTCGCATTGTTAATATTCAACTTCCAGTATTTGATTCAACAGCTATTCGACCAGTTGCTATTCAACTCAACTTTCACTTTTCAAGGTCTACTATGTCAAATATTTGTTGAATCGAATATTAAGTTGAAGCTTTGCACAGCCCTAATAATCAGAGGACATGTTGGGAGACAAAGGTTGGGTTCTGAAAGTGTTTGTACACCTAATACTGACAACATTCCCTTTGCAGTTAACAGAAGCTTTAATAGATTTTAGAAGCAGACACTGTGTAATTACTGTTTAACAAGATGGTTTTTAAAAAAAAAATCAGAGCTTTAAGTATTCTGAGCTCTTTTCCCAAAGTATAAATCTTATGGTCATTATGACTTGAAAACTATGTGTACTTCCCATAGCTGCACTGGCTCTAAGTAAATTATGATTATAGTAAA
>NW_017729024.1:16480838-16485567 GCF_001723915.1 Gavialis gangeticus | reverse complement strand
AGTATGTGTACTTCCCATAGCTGCACTGGCTCTAAGTAAATTATGATTATAGTAAACAATAATTTAAAAAAATCAAAATCTTTTAAGTAGCATGGTCCAAACACCAGATGCCAGTGATGGCAATATTTCTAACGGCAAATTAGCAACTGGCTTAGGAACATATAATATTTCTAACAGGCAATAAATTACTAATCTGGATAATTACAAGAAATCTTGTCATTAGACAAGAGAAACTTATAGATTAGTACATTACTTTAGGGGCAGAAAGTAAATATACACCAGAAATTCTTGGTTGCTACCCAAACTGTTGTTCTGGTTATCTTTCCTTGACAAAAAGGTGGTTATATGCAACATTCTAAACTAATGGCCTTAGCAGCTGATTTGGATTCGCCACACTTTCACTCAGCTCAAAAGGTCATGTGAATTTATGAAGTGAAATATATTTTTGAAGCCATATATTTTATAAGTAATGCCTCAAGAGAATGGTTGCAAAAGTTCAATATCTTTGGTCCAGTTCTCAGTCTTTAGCAGAGCATATTTTTCCACTAACAAATCCATCATCAGTTGGTTCACAATTTATTGCATTTTGATATGGCTTTCTATTTCCATATTTTTAATTAACTTTGATGTCACTTTTTGATTTAGAATAGTTTATTTTGATCCCTTAATTCTTGACACTGCTCACCCACACAAACAGGTTGTTTGCCTTATAGAATTGTCATATGTTAACAAGAAAAAAATAAAAACATCTTGTTTTTTAGTTCTCATCCTTATTGGTACATTTCCCCCCACAAGAATAGAACTGAGCTTTTTAAGTGACACTATTACAGACATTTGCCATGTGGGAGCTCGTCCATACAATAACAGTAGTCTTTGCTAGAAATAATCTTTGGCTTTTTTTCTCTCTGATCCTGGGCAGTTCTTATTTTTCCTAACCCTCCAATGTGCTCACACTGTGATTCCAACCCCTTGAATTAACTGTCACAACCTTAAGAAATATGTTTTCTTCTTCTTCTATAACTTCATCTTTACAGCATGCACACATCAAAATGACAAATACAATTTCAAATCCACACTTCACCTTTTGGACATAATCACATAAAGTAAGTTAAGACTATTTCTCAACCTTACCTGTACTTAAATTTACCATGCCTGTAACAAGCTGTAACTCTTAGGAAAGAACAAAGCTCAGAGATTCAGATTCATAAATGTTTGGGTCAGAAGGGACCTCAGTAGATCATCCAGTACAACCCCCTGCCATGGGCAGGAAAGAGCACTGGGATTAGATGACCCCAGCCAGTTTAGTGGCTAATGTGAGACAAGACCCAGAGGTTCAAGGGATAGCTGGGTCAAAGGCTGGAATGACTGGCAGGGCAAGGTCAGGGAGCAAGCCAAGTCAGGTACCTTGGAGAGTGAGTTTCAAAACAGACTTGAGTTATGAAGCAGAAGCAGAAGTTGAAGTCCAGGCAGGGTCAGCAATGGATGATCAGATTTGGAATCAGGAGATCGAAACAAGGAGACAATAAGGCAATTTAAAGGCAACAGGAGCCTTGTTGTTCAGATAACTTCCACAGGAAACTGGAAGCCTTATTGGCATGAGGATCCAATCAATAGCTGGGAGCCCTGGGCCAATCAGGGGCCACCAGTAAGAGGCCCTCTCTCAGTGGGGTTCCTTTCTCCACCACTTAATCTTTGTCCATCAGCTGTGGCCTGGTAGAGGGTTGAGCTGGTGCTCAGACATTGAGTCTTTAGATCAGGGGCTTTGAACAATGTCCTGACACACTTTTTCAGACTGACCTCAGCCACCTCACTCTTCCAAACAGGGCTCAGATAACACTAACTCTTGGGTGCGGGGGAGGTGGGGGCTGTGGCAGTGGTGGCAGCAAGAAGCCAGAAGGAGCCACTGCCACCACCTGAGCTGCTTAGAAAGGTATGGGGTGGGCCAGGGGTTCTCATCTCTTATGTGGGTCTCATCACTTATGCAGGGGTCTCAGTCCCCTGAGCTCTCTTGTATTATGAACCCAGCTCCCAAGCTGTCTCTGCACCAGGACCCTAGCCCTACCCTGTTGCCTCAGGAATACTTCGACGTACTGGATCGCATGAACCCAAACCTCAATTAATTGAATGAGAGTGTGGCCTGGTCACCACTTAAGACACAATTAACCAGTTATTCATGGCTTAAGTGTAATGTGTGTCAGGGGCCTGAGACTCCTACTGCAAAGCTCCTTCTCTTCTGGGTATCTGGGCCAGATTGAACTTCTAGTCTTGGAGCCTTGGCTTATATAGACCTTTGGCTCCTCCCACTTCCAGTCACCTGCCTTCCATCCCCCAACAGAGCTCAGGGATTTTCCATCAAGTTATCTGCAGGATTACTGCTGTGTAACCTGTCTCCTTTCAGACTGCCCTCTGCACTTTTCTGCAGCCACCTAGCTCTGCTGCTTCTGTCTCTAACAAGTTACAGGGCTTCCTTATCCTCTCATTAGCAGCCTGGAGCTTTGCAGCTTACAGCATACCCTTTTTCTCAGACATTTAGCTGTCCTGCCTCTTTACCAAGTAACAGAGGTTCTTTTACCACTTAGAAGAATGATTACTTTGGAGCCTGCCCCTTTGTGGCCTGCACCTGCAGCTTGCCTCTCTGCAAGATGCATCCCACAGCCTGCCCTTGTAGCACAGCATTCATTCTGCTCAAGTAACAGGGGTAAAGAGCCCCTGTTACAGAAACAAACTGAGCTATTGACTATAAGATTATCCCAGTTATGTGTGTTTTCAAAAGTGACAGGAAGACAAGTATGACTTCAAGTGGCCTTTCTAAATATGGATGTTTTAACCTTTTCTCTTGCTTTCATTCTTTTCTTGTTATGAGCCTACTGTCAGAGAAACTTGAAAAGAACAGATTGTCTCCTTCACCTCTTCCAAGTGAAGCAAAAGGACTATAATGCAAGATGTAAACAGGGCCTGAAATTAAAATTTTGGTAGACATTAAAATCAAGGTTCTGCAACTGGCACCCCATGGCTGCATACAGCCCATGAGGGGTTTATTTATAGTTCCCAGATTCCCACCCAGCTACTTCTCCACTCATCACTCTGGAAGCCAGTCCCCAAGCCCCCTATTCCTCCAAGGCAGAATGGTACAGCTTGTTAGACCAGAGGAACCCAAGGCCAGAGAGCTAAGGGCGAAGCCAAGGTGCCTGTGCGCTGTTCATTAAGGTTGGGTGGGCAACCCAGGCTGCTTAGAAGTTGGACAGCCCTACATGAAATGATGGAATACAATGTAAATGCACATTTTGCATTACCTGTACTACTAATTAACTGATATATCAAGTCTGTTTTAAAAAAAAATGTACCTCTCTTAGCCAGTCAAGCAGAGATAGAAGAGAAAGCAAAGAGAGAGAACTATCTTCCACTTGTTCGCATTGCATAAGGATTTGAAGAACCTGTGATCTATATGAAAAAATAAGTGAAGAGCCCTAAGCCATAGTTGTTGGATTGGATGATTTGTTCACAGTTTTAGGATTACTACTACCAGGAAAATAAAAACATGTTTTTAAAATGTGAGCAGAGACTCTCCCTTATAGTTGGATGTGCCCTATATCAGGGAAACTTGTCATTGTGGGTTTTGCAGAAGCATAGGAATTGTGTCTGGGGTTAAGCTTTGTTGGTGAAACAGTGAAAAGAAGCTTTCATTGCTGCTGTTTACACTCTATTTCCTCTACTGAAAATGCAGAGCATCTTGATTTCTCCACCAAGATCCACTAACTGTACAGTTGGGAAAGCTGTTGGACAAGCTTTCCGAAATGATTATAGGTTCATAGGAAAGTAGGACTGGGACGGACCTCATGAGGTTATATAATCCAGCCCCTGCTCAGGACAGGATCATCTCAGACTAAAGCATCCCATCCAAGTTCCTGTCTAACCTGCTCTTGAAAATTTCCAGGGACAGGGAGTCTACAAATTCTCTAGGTAACCTGTTCCAATGTTTGACCACCATCATAGTTAAAATGCTCCTCCTAACCTCCATTTTAAATTTCCTCTGCTTCAGTTTGAAGCCATTGTTACTAGCCTTGTATCTTATGACCACAGAGACTAGTCTACCTCTATCCTTTAATCACCTTTAGGACATTTGAAGAGAGTTATCAAATCTTCCATCAGTGTTCTCTTCTCCAGATTAGAGTGAAACAATCACTTCCCTTGATTTTCAAGTGACATCCCTGTTAATACAGCCCAGTATGCTGTTGGATTTTTTGGCAGCAAGACCACACTGTTGGCTCATATTTAGCTTATGGTCTACCTGGACCCCCAGGTCCTTCTCTGCAGTACAGCACCTTAGTCTAGGTTTGTACATGCAATTATTTCATATCCTGTGCAGAACAGATTTTCCTGAATCTCATCTTGTTGATTGTGGATAATTTTTCCAGTCTATCCAGGTCATTCTGGACCCTAGACCTGCCCTCTGGAATATCTTTAGCTGAACCCAAAGTGGTGCCATCTACACATTGGCTAAGCATACCCTCAATGCCATCATCAAAATCATCAACAAAGATATTAAACAATACCAGACACAGTATGGTCTCTCCCCCTGGGGAGCCCCACTTCATATCTCCTCCCAACTAAACATTGAGCCACTGGTAACTACTTGTTGAGCATGATGATCCTACCAGTTATATATTCACCTTAATGTAATTATGTCTATTCTTACGCAGCTGGTGCCGCCAGGCAGGCCTTGGGTTCC
>NW_017729024.1:16477526-16480827 GCF_001723915.1 Gavialis gangeticus | reverse complement strand
CCCTTCCGACCCTTAATCTATGAATCTATGAATCTATATTTCCTTATCTTGTTAATGAGAATGGCATGGGACACAACATCAAAAGCCATGCTGAAGTTGAGGTACATCACATCCAATGCTCCCTCCATATGCACAGAGCCTGTCACCTTATCATAGAAGGAAATTAGTTTGGCCTGGCATGCCTTGCTCTTGGTGAATCTTCACTAGGTGTTCTTGATCACCTTATTTTTCTCAAGGTGCTTCACAATAGATCCTTGAAGACCTGCTCCATTATCTTCTCAGATACTGACATCTGGCTGACTAGTCTGTAATTCACCAGATCTTTCTTTCATTTCTTAAAGATACGCACTGTATCTTCCCTTTTCTAATCATCAGTTCTCACCCTATCTCCATGAGTTCTCCAAGACGATCATCAGTGGTTCTGAAATTACCTCAGCCAATTCCTTCAGTACACTACAGTGCATCCCATCTGGGCCTTCTGACTTGAAAGCATCTAGCTTCTCTAAGTAATTTCTAACCTATTATTCCACCACTCCAGGCTGTTTGCTGCCTTCTCCAACTTTGTTGCAAGCTGCGTTCATCATCCGGTAGCTGACCCTATTTATGAAGACTGAAGTAAAATACTTCAGCCTTCATTGCATCATCTAAGTAGGTTGTCTTCTACATTCTGTAAGGGTCCAAAGGTTTTTCTGGTCTTCCTCTTACTTTTGACATACTTACAGAATCCTTATTTATTTCCTTTTATGTCCCTTGCCAACTGCTTTTCAAATCATGACTTGGCCTTTGTCATTTTCTCTGAGAATACATATGGGTATGCTTCTACACTTCCCTAGAAATATGACTATGTTTCCACTTTTTGTAGAAATCTTTCTTGAGTTTCAGTTCATTCAAGAGATTCGTATCTGACCATGCTGGTCTCTTGTTGCACTTCTCATTTTTCCACTGCATCAGGATAGCTTGCTCCTGTGCCCTTGATATAGCATCCCTAAAGTACAGCCAGTTGTTCTCCTTCCTTCCTTCTTTCCTTCCCTTAGGAAATCTATCATTTTGTGGTCACTGTCACCCAAGTTATCTTCTGCTTTCCCATTCTTAACCAATTCCTTGCTGTTTGTGAACAGCAAGTCAAGAAGAGCGCCCTGCCCAGTTGGTCTCTCTTTCATCTGTATCAAAACATTTTCCCCCAGCACACTGCAAGAATTTTCTAGATTGCTTGTGCACCTCTCAGCAGATGTCCCAGTAATTCAAATCCTCCATGAGAACCCCAGACTGCAATATGGAATCTTTTATCAGTTGTTTAAAGAAGGCCCTATCCACCTTGTCATCTTGGTTCAGTGTTCAATAGCAGACACCTGTCATGACTCTCCTCTTTCCCTAACTTTAACCTAATAAAAATGTTATTAAAAATCCTTGCCTCTCATACATTTTCTGGACCATCATGACTGCAGCAAGACTCCAACTGTAACTGGAGTTATGCCCAAATTGACATTCCCCTCCCTTCAAACCCCATACAGTTTAATTAAATTTGCTTCTAGATTTAAGTTATACAGCTAGGCCTCATCCCTCGTACAGGATTGAAGCATAACCTGGGGCCAAATAATCACATTTTAAAGATGTTCACATCTGGGTACAGAGGTACTGGCCCAACTCTACTATCCAGAAGTGAAATTCATCACTAAAAAAAGCCAACCCAAGACCCATGGTTCATTTATGTTCCATTTAAATCCTATTTTGAGGTTTTATGTGGGATTGATGTGATGCCTAAAGCTTGTATTAGTATGAAGTACAAGACAAATTTCACCTTAGCTAAGTAGCATATATTTCTTATATAGTTGCATCTAATAATTAGTAACACAAACAAAAACAGTGACAAATTAGAATATTAAGGCTCAAAGGCTGCAGAAGGAGTAAATGGAGTATTCAGGCGTTTTATTTCAGTGCCATCACTAGGAACAACTTCAGAGAACCATTCCCCAGCATTAAAATGTAAAACACTGAGTAGTTTTCCTTTGCAAAGTGAAACAAAAGCTTATCCTCTTCAATATTTTTAAATATATAAATATGGAAAAGAATCACAAGCAATACTTGAGTAAATCCCCTAGGAAATATTGTAAAATTAATTAGTATTCTTTTTTATGTATAAAAATTTGTGGTGAAGAAAAGCTGCTACATGATCAAAACACAGCTGTTCCAAAGCTAACATATGATGTTTTATACAAAGCTGAATTTGACAGAAATAATTCCCACCACTGTATTCTGCTACCCTCCTATTTTGAGTTATTTTCACCCATGTTTAGATGCTAATTTTCCAAAATTTTCTACATTCAGGTTTAATGTAAGCTATGCATCATTGCATTAAGGGAAATCTGGCATTGTATAGAACAGAATGGTGCCATTAACCTCTTAACATTGGTGAGTAGATAGGAGGTATTAAGTTTAATAATTTAGGAATAAAATACTTGCATTGTAATTACACAAGCTAAATTTACTTTCATAAATTAACATAATAAACTGCAATCTATTGACAGAAAGGTGACAAAAATCTTATCCAGTAATCAATTTTATCTAGTTTATAGCATAAAAATAAATTAGTCTTTCAAAATAGGGCTACCAGCTGATGTGTATCTTCTGCAAAATGATGTAGGACTTCATCATATTTCTGCATAAAGCAAATATAAATGTTCTGGTTCACACTGTGTGAACTTTACAATGCCCAAAGTTATATTAAGGTTGTGAGCATTGAAAGAATATGCTTTTAATTGAACTCTGACTCAATCACCAAATGACCTTTCCTCTCCCGCTTTCGCCTGGTTGTGTCTCATACACTTTATGTTAAAAGGACTGAAGCCTCCTCTGCTGAAGTCAGCAACATGAACTTTTATTGTAGGTCTGAGAAAGAAGTGGGCACTTATCACAGCGGGGACTAATTTCAGTCAGTCACTTCTGTCTTCATCATTGTCCACGACTGTTTAAAAGTTTGCTTACAAAGGTGACAAAAAAGCTCTCTCAAAACAAGTTGCTAAGTTGTATTCTCATCTCCAGTGTCCTTAAACTCATTCCACTTTTTGGTCTGATACACAGAAATAGTGTGATGGAAAAGCATTTAGTAAAGAATGACGTCTGTGGCTCTTAGATGTGCACATGTCAATTCTTGATGGTCTGCAAAGAATTCCTAAGGACCTTCAGGGTTCCTTTGATCTCAAGTATGTGCCGGTTTGCTAGCAGTTGTACTATCTGGATGGGGGGAAGAGTTGTTTTGTTTTTTTTTCTCCTTTCTAATTGTGGGGGGCAGTCACCTCATTGT
>NW_017729024.1:16465683-16472526 GCF_001723915.1 Gavialis gangeticus | reverse complement strand
TTTTTTAGTGGGGGCAATGGGAAGGAGGGGGAAAGGTGGCTGATTTTTTTTTTTTACTCTCTCATTTAAAAACAGTCCTTTCCCTCTGAGTAACAGAATTTTTCAATTTTTTCTGTGTAGAAACTGTTTATGTGGTACCAACTATAAAGCATGAATTTATCTCAGGGTGGCAACAAGAGAAACAATGGGCTCCTGCAGGGAGGCTCCTCCAATGTGTTGTAATTACAGACTCGGTTAATCGAGACTGCTGGAGCATGGTAATTACTGTGCTCCAGCAGACCCCAGCATCATATGTACCAGCATCCCCATGCTGAAAAATGGCAGCGGAGCAGTTAAAACTGTGTGCCTTGCCACCATTTTTCAGCACAGGGATGCTGGTACACATGATGCTCCAGGCACTTTAATTAGTGTGGCTCTTGGGGCTGCTCTAATTAAAGTGCCCTCCCCTACCTCCCAGAGCACTTTTATAGATGCCCAGTACTTTTGGCTCTCCTTATCACACATATGCTTCTCCCAGTTGGCATGCTGGCCTACTGAACTGGCTAAAGACAGGTTTATGAAGTATAGGATTCAAAACATTCAGCAACTACCCCAATCCAATACCCTTTCCACTACCCCCAGCTAATTAATTAGGGGGAGCAGAATTGAGGGAGGGTTTCTCTGTTTGGAAACATGAACCCAGGATTAGTAAAAGGAAATGTCAGGGGACTGAACCCTGCTTGCCCTTTCCATATTTATAAATGGGAGAGAGGGTCCCAGCTAGACACTGGCTATATTGGGACAGGACCAGGAAAATAATCTTTGGTAAGCATAATAGAAAAGATACAGAATAAATGGACTGTAGGATTTTATTGGAAAATAGAAGACTGGAAGGATTTAGGAAACTAGAAGGAACTCTGTGTGCTAAAATAGTCTGGAGGAAAAGCAAAGAATCAGAGCTGGAATAAATGCTGGGGATTTTCTGGGTGGTAGAGAACAAAGAGGCAAACATGGACTGTTTGTGGGTATCCCAAAGAATTCATACTACTGTGAATGAGTTTTGTTAGAGTTTTGCCATGGCTTCAGTGGGGTAAGAAATTCACCTATGGTATGTTCCTGTTTCATAGCTGACTCTTACCCTCCGGAAGTCATTACACTTAAGACACAATTGACCTGTTAATCACATCTTAAATAGTAACCCAGCTACACATTCAGGCAATTAATGGCATGACAAAATGTGAAACAAGCCTTAAAATTATTTCACAAAATATGTGTAATAATTTGTGGCTGGCTTTCATCACACCTTAAATCGAACATGTGGCAGGGCTCCCACCATGCAACCTGGTGTCAAGCTGCATGGTGGGGATTGTTTGATAGTTCCCCCAGCCCCAAGACTGCACTAGAGTATGCAGTGGTTCCTTTTCAGTCCAGGGGCTGAGAGCAATGTCGCTTAACTGTTGGCTCGAGTCAGGAGCTGGGGATGGGGAAGCTGAAGGGCAGCTCTGACTAAGACATCTAGCTCAATGGAGCAAAAGCTCCTGCCAGGGAATGGAGAAGAGCAGAGGCTTCCTCCTGCCAGGAAGCTCAGCCAGTGTTGTTCAGCCTGGGGTTTTGACAATCAGCTGATTGTTGGCTCCAGCCAGCACAGCTTTGGGTGTTAAACCAGAGGCTTCCCCGGGCTAAAAATCAACTTGTCTGCTCTGACAGCTCTGGGTGAACTGAATCTAGAACTGTCCAGGACTGAAGCCAACAATCAGCCGATTTTCATCCCCAGTCCCTGGAAAGCCCTGGGTCTTGAAAAGGCAAGTAGTAAAGGCACTACTGAGGTCTGATCCCCAATCCCAGAATCACACCTACTGCCATGTATGTGTGGCATGATAGGAGGTGCAATTGTTGGGATCTGGGATCAGATCCCATCACACTACTAAATGAATGTGTGTAACAATCAGCTTTCTGATGGGAAAAGGGAGTTAATGATTTTCATAAAACAAACATTATCCAATATTGACATAAAATATGCTGTTTCCACAAGCATTCATTCTAGTAAATCTGTTCAGATGATCAGCTAGGGGGAAAAATATTACAAAATCAAAAAAATAACTTGAATAACTCCAGAATGTCTGCAACAGTCACTCGATTCTATAGATTAACTCATAAAACAAAAAGCAATGTGACTGACACAATTACATCATTATGACACATGATTAATAGTATATAAAGAAGCTGTATTTTGAGAAAGAGTGAATAAAAAAGTACTCCCATAGAAAAATCATATATTATTCAAAGAAGCTTTCAGTTTTCTCCTGCATGCCTTTTAATGACTCTTGCCTCTCATTAAAATAAATTAGAATAAAATGGGAATATTCCAAGTTGAATCACAAACAGTGTTTGGATATCTTCTTAAACTTCTTGAAACAGTATAACAAAGCAATGACGTAATTAAAAATAAAATATTTCATTTAAAATCTAAATATATAATGATGATCTAATACAAAAGTGTTTTACTACAATCCCTGAGCTTAGTTGCTAACAGCTGCAGTAGACAAAGATGTTGATAGAAAAATGGTTAAACAAACTAATAATTATATAGCCCAACATTCTGATCATACAGAGGATAATAGGACTTACACTGCAGTTAGGTAGAGACAAATAATATGAATGTAGACAGAAGCTTAAATTAAGTTAAGAAGGAGGTAGGATTTTTTGTCGAACCTCTGTCAATTGTTTATGACTTCACCATAACTTCATGGTAAATGACAGTTAAACTGGGACTCTATAGCCCTGCTTCATTCGGGGCTATGCCTTGCCATAGGATATTTGCAGTCCTGTGAACAATTACTGTGTATTAGATATTCTGTGCTAAATCCCCACCTGCTGAATATAATTTTGTTTTGATCATATCCTAAGTGTGCATCTTACAGCATGGTCCATCAAGCTATAGGTTCTCCACAGATTCAGTACCCTATGGATGAGCCATTAAATGAAATAAACAAACTGCTGGAACTTTTCAGCATTTATACATGTGCTCCAGGAGAGTGTCTGGGGGAAAGAAGGCGGGGCACTTTAATTAGAGGGGCTCCCAGAGACACTCTAATTAAAGCACCCAGAGTGTCTCATGTATCAGTGTCCCCATGCTTCAAAATGGCAGGAGGGGCACTTTATCCAAAGCTTGTCAAACAAGCTCTACATAAAGCACCCCTGCCACCATTTTGAAGCACAGGAACGCTGATACATGAGATGCAGGAGGCTGCTGGAGCACAGTAATTGCCACATTCCAGCCATAGGCATTGAAACCGGGGGCTAACGGACCTTAGCCCCCCAAACAAGGAGAAGCAGTAGGGCCTCAAGGAAGCCCAGCCTAGGACTTCTGGCAGCTGCATCAGTGGTGGGAAAAGGAGAGGGGCAGGCACTGCCCAGCCAACGGTGTGGGACTGAGCCGCAAGTGGGGGGTGCATGTCCGCAATCTGCACGGGGCAGGGCAGGCGGGCACTGCAGGCTGGGGCCAGGACTGTGCTGGGCTGTTCCTGGTGGGGGGGAGGGCATGCTACACTGGGGCAGGCATCAGTGGCACTGAGAGGGAGGCTACGGGGGGGTGTGGATTAGATTGTGTGCATGTGATGGGTTTGTAAAACAAATGTCTTTGTTTTACAAACCCATCACATGCACACATCCTAATTTACTTTGTTCCCCAAAGCTGGAAGTCTCAGGGCCCTGCAATTGGGCACTGTGGCAGAGTCCTTTATCTCTGTTATGGAACAGTTTGGTACATGTCTTCAATTTCCCAACCTGTGTGTCTGCTTGCTGTTTGCCTGTGTCAGACACAGTAGGCCTTGAATGAAACTGTCACAAACAGGCTTTTAGAAATCAGTTAACCCTTGCCATTCCCCTGGACAATTATTCTAATGCATACTTTACCTACCAGCCAATTACTAAAAGCAAACTTCTAAATATAATTTTCTAGCCATCAGTCCCCAGCAAACTCTAGAAGTATTAAAGTGATTCAGCACCAAATGGAAATTTGAGTCCAAGACCATCTTCCCCAGGGTACTGGCAAAATAACAGAAAGGCAGAATGAACAGTAAAGACAACAAAGAAAATGATGGCAATGGAAAGGATGTCTATGTGGTACTATTGGACCATCACAGTATACCCTTCCAAGGACTTGGTAGTAAACAAGGACAGAAAATAATAGGCTAGAGAATGAAGATGGCTACAGCCCTGTAACATAGTAATGAATGCTACACAGAAGTAGCCAAGAGAATCCCAAAATAAACAGGCAACCAACTGCAATACAGGAGCTAAAGACCTGTGATCATTGAACAGAAGGAGGTAGGTCTGGGTCCAAGTATAAAACAACCACATGAAGCAACAGTTCACGTTGCAGTAAGATGCTGGTCATGTGAAGTAGCTCTAGGTTTGGAACAGTGGTAGAGATGAAACTGAAGACAAGTATGGAGTGGTGGTAAATAGTCTGCAGATAGGAATGGATAATGTCAGGAAGAGGTGGTCATAGAAAGAGTCCTAGCCATCATCTGCTCTGATATCAGGGTGTTGGAAAAATGATTCAGCTAAACAATGCAAAGAATTAATATGAGAATGGCATTAGCAAGAGCATGGCAATAAATTCCTCACCAACAGCCATAATACAAATAGGATTTTGGAGATCAATTCATATTTAGCCGTAATTAGCTAATGCACAGTAACGCATGTGCAGACATGACCTGGCAGTAAGTTTAGTGCCAGGTCTGCCCTGCTGCTAGGAGGCAGACCTGAGCCCAGCCTCAGGGCTCCTGGCTGGAGCCTCTCCTGGCTCAGGGCTGGATTGCTTCTTTGGCATCACTGGTGGCAGTAGCTGCGCAGTGGTGGGGCCCTGGGAGGGCATGTGGCAGCCAGATAGGCAGTTTCTGCATGTGGGGGAGCTGGGTGGAGTGATGGCTGTGAGCCACACTGCTCATCTGAGCACAGGAACTGGCTGCCCAGAGAGGACAGTGCAGCACTTTGTTTTAAATATGACTTTCAAGTACTGGCATCTGGAGCCAGAGGCTGGAGCTCCCCTGCCCCTCTCCGCCATCGGCCACAGAGGCACATGGCAGAGCTGGAGAGTCCAGGCACTAAAGTGCCAGGTTCTACACATATAGACGCCTCCCCAAATTCATGTCCTGTGCATTAGCTTAATGTTCAGTAAATTTAGTCATGACTAAATGCATGTGTAGATGCACCCAGTGAAGACCTTCCTACTTTTGCTTATCAGAATACTCTGTGAAGAGAAATCCCTCCAACTAGATCATGTCCCACCTCTTCCATAAGCAGGTGTCACAAGGAGGCAGTGTTCCCACTTTCATAGGGAACCAAATTAAACAAACAGCCTCTAGGACTGTTATACAGATTTTATTTGTAGTCTTGTATTTCTCAAATACACAAAATATATCAATCCTATCACAAAATTTATTCAGATTTAATTTGAAACACTAGTAGTTCTTACAGACTACCAGCCAAACAAAGGCCCAGAAAGCTATTAGTCTTGGCCTCAAAACTTCACATTAAAATGTTATTGCCGTTGTTGTTTTTTTTTAGCTTCTATAAATTTAAGCAGAAATTTTCCATACTAGGTCTCTACCTCCGCATTATATTTTTGGGAAAATTTCAGCTACAAATGTCACTCATTTCTGAGAAAAAGGGCTAAGGAATATTTTGTTACTTTACCCATGTTAAAAAACTCTGTCAACCATTTGTTTGAGAAGTCATAGCACTCCCAGGCTTTGGACATAAAATTTAGCTAGGGCTAGCCTTGGTGTCCATTCTGCGTCTCTACTGTCCCTGTGAATATTTACCCATATTTGTCCAGAGTTATAAAGTTATAAGATGTTAATAAACCACAGTTTACACATATTCAGGAGGGACTTGATAGATTTTCTTAGAGAATTTCCCTGAAAATTTATTTTGTGTGCAACATCCTATAGCCCATGGGTCACTTTGCAACTCTAGGCTGTTTGGGGCTATGCCATTTATGGGCCCAAGAACAGATAAGACCAAAGAGCTGTTGGGCTCTGGCAGTTTGGAAGAGAAAACTCACTGGTTTAATTGTGTAGGAAAAAAGAATCAGAACTGGAAAAAGCTTAAGGACTTCAGAGAGTGGAACTGGATCCTGGAAGGAATAGTGGGAAGAAGGAAAATGGTGGAACTGTTGCCCTGAGGGGTCAGACCATGCTCAGGATCTCAATATTGCACTGTTAGACAGGAGGGTGTGATGTACAATTGCACATGCACACATAAAAATCAATTAAGCACACATTCCCTCACTAGATGCATATACCCCTACTACACATACACACTGACACTAGCAACTCAGATACACACACGTTCAAAATAACCAGTCTAGGTTCATGCACACCTTTCACCAGTTTAAGCCCATACACATTACACACACCAAATTTAGACAGAATCAGTTACCAGTTACCAACACCTGAACATCCAATACACATACGTGGATTACTAATTCATACACCACACACACACAATGATATCTATACATACGTGTATTCACTAATTCACACACATACAACCCACCTACACATACACATAGGTGAGTTTCTAAGTTGGGTGTTGTGATATGGATGGATGGATGGATGTACTTGGGATACCTGGGGAAAAGTTAAGGTAAGAAAGTAGAAGTGTAGCGAGTGAAAGTTACCTGGACTGCAATTAGAACCAATAAACTAGAGGGGCCTGGGCTGAAGAACTGAGGCTTGGGATAACTTTAGGTTAATTGATCTTAATTGATTAAAAGACAATTCCCAAAGCCTGCAGAACAGGAAAGTGATGCAGGCACAGAGGCTGGGACTAGAGCCAGAGCTATGGGGGAGC
>NW_017729024.1:16457605-16460683 GCF_001723915.1 Gavialis gangeticus | reverse complement strand
AGTGATGCCAGCACAGAGCCTGGGACTGGAACCAGAGCTACGGGGGAGCTGAAAAGGTAGGTAGGGAGAGGGAAAATGGGACCAAGAGAAAGTGTGGGTGTTAAGAGGGGCTCTGGATGTGGGGAGCCAGAGGATGGCTCTGGGGCAGCTAGAGAAGCTGTAGGGAGTGGCAGTAGGTGCTGGGAGCTGGAGAAAACTGCAGAACAGCCACGAGGAGCTGGGAAGCTGTTGTGGAGGGAGGAAGGTGTGGGGGAAGCGTGAAAACAGAGAGACAGACAGCAGAAAATCATAGGAAAATCAGAAGGAGAGACTGAAAGGTGGCACGGGCAGTGGGAAAGCAGAGAAAGGCAGCAGAAAGTCACAGGGAAAAGGCAGTAGGAGCGTGAGGAGCAGGGGTACAGCAGAAAAATCGCAAGAAAAGTGGCAGGAGAGACTGAAAAGTGGCAGGGGCAGCAGAAAAGCAGGGAGAGGCATCAGAAAGTCACAGGCAAAAGGCAGTAGATGGCATGGGAGGCTGAAAGGCAGCAGGGACAGCAGGAAAGCAAGGAGAGGCTGAGAAGTGGCAGAAAAGGGGAGACAGAATTGGAAAGAGATTGGGAAACTAGTGGAGAGCAGTGGGGGCTGGAGCCGAGACAGAGAGATGGAGAACAAGGCTGGAATTTAAGATAAGGAAGGGACTGGGATTCAGTAAAACATGACCCTGGTTCTAAGACAAGGAGGATTTTTCCCTATGTTAAATGGCAGGAACCTCATCTTAGAATTAATTGAGTAAATACTGTTACTATTTTTTTTTCAGGTTGGCCTTCTAAGAAACTTTGTAATTACACAAGAAAGATCCTAAGGAAATGTAATACCTGTATCTTCAAAGTGGGCTTGAAGTATGTGTCTTTGAATTCTGAATAATGTTCTTTAATCATAGGGATTATATTCTGTATATGCAATATCTACATCTATCAATATGGCCACAGTATATCATAATTTTAAATATGTATCCTGAATCACTTTTAAAATGGTTTAAAAGACTCTGTTAAATAATTCATCTGTGTTACTTTCCCTGTACATCCCATCTGAAAAGGTTCGTCTTTAATACACGTGACCTGTAGGGTTGTGGCAGTTGTCTTCTTAACTATTCTCTTTCAAATGATGTACTGTACATCACTAAAGATTAGTGGATTTCTTTTCTTCAGTTCCTCCAAATAACATCACATGTATGTAACTTCTTGAGTGCTACTTGTTCAAGAACCCACCAAAGTCTTGTGTTTTTTATCAATTTATAATAAGAATACGGCTGTATGGTTTAGGGGAGCACCTTGCATGCAGCATACAGAGAATTGCATTTAGTTGCTTGTAACCAGTGATAGAAACTGAGCCAAGTTTCTTAAACTGTGTTCTGGAAATGTACCCTGTATTGTCAATCTTAGAAAATAAGTATCATCATATTTGTTAACTGCAGCCTGCAGGTATGTAAAAGGGTAAATGTCTTGATATAACACCATAGTTTACACAAGCATCTCTCAAATAGGACATTTTAAGCATTCTTGCTGTTGAAGTTCTTCTGACCACAGTAGGAGAAGGTCCTAGGTCAAGGATGAAATGAATTTGCAGCATCAGATAAATGTCAACATCAGTCATTTGTTCCTGACAAGTAAAAAGCTCTAAAATTTCATCCGTAAGAGCAATGGATCATTGAGTCATAAAGGAGTCTGGCACTGAATAGAGGAACAGATACATTTGGACTAGATAAAGCACTGCTCACTTTATATAGATTCTTTTTAGCCATGCTAAATTATAAAAAAGTTACTAATTCCAAACCTTGTATATGTTATTTAGTATGTTCTCTTTTTGACCTTCTAGAGATGAATAAAGCATAAGCTTTATCTTCCAAATAATTTAAAATGATTACAATAAATTGTTTCAAGTGAAAGAAAAAAATCCTGAAAATAATCAGCAAATGCAAGTATGATACATGTGTCCAATAATACAATAATGTAGCATGGGCCTGGTGTAGTCAACAGCCACTTACATGTTGGAGAGCCCCAATGTAGCTGTCACAGGGCGGGGACCCAGGAGCAGCCGTGATCTCTCTAACGCCCCCTACCGTGCCAAGTAGGTGATCCAGCACCCTCTCTCTCCCCTGCCACATCTTGCTCTTATATGCATTTATATGGGAGGCTGCCTTTCGTCCTCTCGGACACGGTGCAGTTCAACCTGACCCCTCTTTGGTATAGCGTGACTTGGTGCACCCCCAGCCTTATGGGCTAGGCGTGCCTCCCACCTACCCTGTAGCACGCCCCAAGCCTCGCAGTTGTACCGGACATTCTCGTGTCTCTACGCGCCTTAGCGACCCCTCCCGGGTCATCTCGCTCTTATGCTCACCCCCTCCGAGGCCTCTCAATACATATGCACCCTCTCTGGGGCCTCTCAATACATATACGTGCCCTCTCTGGGGCCTCGCAATATGTCAATACGTACGCACCCTCTCTGGGGCCTCTGGATAGCTCGCCCTCTCTTTGGGGTCCCGCGATAGGTTTGTCCCCTCTCTGGGACTCCCCTATGTAGCTGGCCCTCTTCAGGCTCTCACCCACATGTCCGCCCTCACCGGGCTCTTACCCATGCACTCACCTTCACTGGGGCTTCTCAATATGTAGCTCGCCCTCCTTCTGGAGCTTATCATGTAGAGGCAGCGCCCCACTAGGCCTGTCTCCCCGCGCTCACGTGCTCTCACCCACACTGGGGTTTCATCGCCCGCGCTTCTCGCAGTAGGTTACCCCACTGGGGTTTCGTCACCCGCGCTTCCCGCGGTTGGGGCTCAGGTGGCCTGTAGCCGTGCCTGGCTCCCTGACCCATCTTCTGGGTCGTATGCCCTGCTTGGGCTCTACCCCCGATACTGCTCCCCTGGGCTGGGGTCGGGGTACCCCACTAGCTTTGCCCGATGTCGCCCCACTGGGCTGGGGTTGGGACCCCCACTAGCTCTACCTGATGTCGCCCCCCCTGGGCTGGGGTCGGGACACCGCACTAGCTCTGCCCAATGTCGCCTTACTGGGCTGGGGTCGGGACACCCCACAACACAGCGCCACC
>NW_017729024.1:16451800-16452605 GCF_001723915.1 Gavialis gangeticus | reverse complement strand
CCCGCGACTGTAGCATATTCAGGTTCTATACTGATGAGCTTAGTATACATGCATTCATTATGACAAAACGTGTAGTTGGGAAATTATATTTTTATCAATAAACTGTTTCAATTTGAAATCAAGATGTTATAGAAGCACATAGGGTATGAATAGTTTCACAAACACATAGTCTCCCAGTTCCTTTAGTCTCCCCAACTGAGGGTAGGCTTTCTTGCCATTACAGATATTCCAGATGAAAGAACCACAAATGGGTAAAACTGGCATATCCTCAACTCTAATGCTGTCTCTTCTGCCTACACCTCTGGGGCCACATCTACTTGAGATGCTGGCTGTGCAGTCATTTCAGCACAGTCATTTAGAACTTGTATAAACAAGTACTCCTAGGCTAGGAACAGACATTACACATAAACCAGATTAAGTGATCAGAAACTAGTTTAAACCTGTAACAGAACAGATGTTCAGTGCACATAACCCAGTTTGAAAATGGCTGAAACTTGTTTGTGATAAATCTGGTTGAAATTAGTATTAGACTTAACTGATTTGGCTCAAACGGGTTTATGCAATGTCTGTCCCAGATCCCTTGCTGGTTTAAGATAAACCAGAGTCCCCCAGCATCCTAGTATGCTTTCTGACTCTGCTCCACAGCAGGGCTACTCCCTCCCGTCTGCTGTCTTGCTGGAGCTCAGCAGTCTCTGCAGGAATCTACCTGGCTCCTGGTCCCCCCCTCCCTTCCCATGCTTGAAAACCCCTGACCCCTGCCCCTCTGGGAAGATTTGCCCAAATAACCCTCTACTGCTACAAAACC
>NW_017729024.1:16444099-16446800 GCF_001723915.1 Gavialis gangeticus | reverse complement strand
TCCCAACTCTGTGCTAAGCAGGCATTCCCCCCACCCCTCATAGACACCTCAGCATTAGCCAGCAGACTGCACTCTGGCTAAGATCAGTGCTGTGGGAGAAGACAGAAGTAGACAGGCTTTTTGGAGCTATTACACAGGAAGCTTAATGTCCTTCTTGGAAAAGCTGTTTAAGAACTGCTTGCTTCCCCCCTCACCACTCCCTGCTAAGCAAGAATTCCCCCTTCCCCTCTGCCTTGCAGAGAAGGTATCTGTGGATTAGCTAACAGAGCACATGTTAGGTCTGTGCTGAATCAATAGGTAGAATCAACAGGTAATGTTCCTCTATTTTCTTAATGGGGCGATAAACACTGAGATAGGTGTGACACTGTTATCAACCCCTCCCCCACCTCTGGTTTGCTTGCCTGTCAGTTTGCTGCAGACAGTATACAGAAGCAAGGAGGGAGATTGAAAATCTCTGTATCATCAACAGATACATGCACTGCACCCTAGGGGTGTGCAAAACAGGCCCTATTCATTTTGGATTCAGATTCAGCCCAAATCAGGAACAGTGATTTGATTAATTGATTTGGATCACTGTCCCCAATTCGGTTTGGCCATGTCTGTCCGAATCATCAAATCTTTCCAAATTTAGATTTGTAGAGACTAAAGGGTCCTCTGATTCAATTTGGATTTAGAGATTCAGCCACCAAATTGGGCCAAATCGCCACCAAATAGACTCAGGGACCAAAGCTTTGCCTAGCCGTACTGCACACACCTGCTTTGCCTCAGTACTAGCTGGGGGCTGGCAACTCTCCTGCTCCTTGAGCTGCAAGCCAGGAGAAGCTAGGGACTGAAGACAGGTTGGGGATTTATACCCCTCCCTAATCAGAGCCACCTGCTGGGACCTGGCCACAGCCCCCTCTGCTCAGCTCTGCAAGGGAAGGAGGGCTGCTAGCATCCCCTGGCTTCCAGCCTGAGCCACTGCAGGCATGTGCCTGAATTTCCTCAGTCCAGAGGGATTTTCTGTATGGTTGGAAACCGGTTCAGCATAGCCAGGTTAGACTAAGCTGCAAAAGTTGAATTAATTCAAGCTTAGGCCTTTTGCATGTCTGTCCCTAGCCCTACTATGCAGTAGTCACAGCTCCTGCACATCAGCGTCTTGTGTAGGAGTGGTTTCGGGGCTATGTCCAGACTGCAATCTTGACCCTGAATTATTCTACTCAAGTAATGGCTTTGACTTGCTAAAAGTGTAGCCTGCTCATCTCTTCCAAAGAAAGCCAGGAAGGAGGAATCATCCAGTATGAAAAGTATCTTCTGGTGGAGTCCTTCAAGAAGTGGGGTAAGTTGTAGAAGGAAATGGTCCAGCTGCAAAGTATGTGGGGACTTCATTGACAAGATACATACGAAGATGTCCAGAATTAAAGCTGGCTATAGAGGACCATAACAACATTGGACAGCGTGGAAAGGAAAAATACCAGCTGTTCCTAAGGGAGAAGGTAAGTTTCTAACCACTTCATGTAGTTAATAGTGCTCCACTCTCAGCCCAAATAACATGTCCTCTCAAGTCAGGAATGAAGCAAAGATGCTGAATGCCTTATGTGTATCAACCAGTATTTACTTTTTTTTTTTCCTTTTAACAATGAACCTATACCTTGCTTTGTTTTCTATTGCTTCTAATGAATTTACAAAACATTTTCCACCTGCTGAGTAGATTATTTGACAATTGAAACTCACTTTGCCCCTAAGCCATTCTGGTTTCATCTCTTCATACTTGTGGTACTCCTTTATACTCATCTTTAAATATATGACACAGTTACATTCCTCCCTTCCCACCCACCACTTTATTTTTTATTTGTAGGTCATTGAATGGATCCTGATGCAGCCATAATGGTATCTCACTATACTTCCTATCTTTCCTTCATATCAAGATGGCCATTGTGCATTTAATATTCCATCTTGCAGCAACTGCCAGCTATCCTCAGTTCCTTTATTCCTTGCATTATCATCTCAAGAGATTCTACTTACCAGTTCCCTTAGGTTATTGAATTCTGCTTCTCCCCAGTCTACTGGCCTTATTCTGCTGCTCTTAGATTTTTTTCCCTTAGAATAGTGAATGTTATCATTTCATGATCACTTTCACACAAACAGTCTTCCAATTTTGATTCTCAATCAATTCCTCCCAATAGGTCACAGCCAAATATAAAGTAGCAGCAGCTCCCCTGGTAGCTTTCTTCGCCTTCTGAAACAACAACAAAAAAGTTTCCCCCAGCACATTCCAAGAGCTTGACAGGCTGTCTGTCTCTATTGTGTTGTTTTTAATAGTATCTGGGTAGTTAAGATTCCTCTTTCTGCAAACCATGTCCTGTGTTTTGGGTACTTCTGATTAAGGCTCAGAAAAAAAGGCCTCATTCTTGTCCTGATTAGTTGGTTAATAATTGCCTTGCTGTGGCATTTTCCCTGCTCTTTTCCCCTTTATCTTCACTCAGAGACATTCAATAAACCCGTTTGTCACTCCTCCATGAACTCAAATAAAGTGTTCTTGATGAACAATGCAATGCTTCCGTCCTTTTTTCCCTGCCTGTCCTTCTTAAGCAAGCTATACCAACAATATCCCACCAAGTCACTGATAAAAAATGTCATAGTTGTGTTTGTGTACTAAGATTTCATAGATTTCATAGCCATTAGGGCTGGAAGGGACCTTGGAAGATCATCGACTCTAGCC
>NW_017729024.1:16432635-16443815 GCF_001723915.1 Gavialis gangeticus | reverse complement strand
AATGGAAGCCAGCATTTTGCTTGCTTTACTAGCTGCAGCATCACATTGCAGCCTCATGTTCATCTTGTGGTGAATCCTGACCCCCAAGTCCTCTCGTCCGTAGTGCTAGTCAGCGTAGCACTGCCGAGCCTATAGACATGCTGCAGGTTTTTCCTCCCAAGGTGGAGAACCTAGCATTTTTCGGTGTTAAACACCATCAGGTTCTCATCTGTCCATTTACTGGGCCTGTCAAGGTCAGCCTGGATTACCTCCCTGTCCTCAGGTGTGGATGCTTTACCCCAAAGTTTGGTATCATTGGCAAACTTGGCCAGTCCACTTCTGACTCCAGTGTCCACATCATTAATGAAGAGGTTGAACAAAATAGGTCCAAGGACAGAGCCTTAAGGGACCCCACTGGTCACAGGGCACCATGACGATTGACTTCCATCAACCACCACCCTCTGGGTCCGACCACGGAGCCAATTCCCCAGCTACCAGATCATGGTGGACCCAAGGCTGCAGCTGGCCAATTTTGCCAAAAGGTGATCACGGGATACCAGATGGAAGGCTTTTTTAAAGTTAAGATACATGACATCAATCTCTTCCCCCATGTCCAGGTGATAGGTCACCTGGTTGTAAAGGGAAATGAGATTGGTCAAGCATGACCTACATGCAAGAAACCCATGCTGGCTGTCCCTCAGGGTGTTGCCATCAGCCAGTCCATTAAGAATGGCCTCCTTGACGATTTCTTCCTAAGACCTTCCCCAGGATAGAGGTCAGGCTGATGGGCCTGTAGTTTTCCGGATCCACTTTCCTCCCTTTCTTGAAGATAGGAACCACATTGGCCTTCTTCCAATCATCAAGCACTTCACCAGAGCACCAGGAGCTCTCAAAGATCTGTGCCAGGGGCAGAGATATGATGCTTACCAGCTCCTTGAGTACTCTGGGGTATAAATTGTCAGGGCCGGCTGACTTGAAGGTGTCCAGCCTCTCAAGCTGTTCCTTCACAGGGTCAGCATTGATGGAGGGCAAGGAACCACCCTCACTTAGCTGTCCCTGTCCTGTAATGGGCAGGGACATCCCATGGGACTCATGAAAGACTGACACAAAGTACCCATTTAACAAGTTGGCTTTTTCCTGGGCATCGGTCGTCAGTTCTCCCTTTTGGTTTAGCAGGGGTCCAGTGTTGCCCTTGCTTTTTCTCCAGCTCCCCACATATCTAAAAAAGAACTTTTTATTGTCTTTGATACTTGTAGCCAGTTGGATTTCCATGGCAGCCTTGGCTTCTACTTCTTCCTGTTGATTCCTTCTTCTTTATACTCATGGCTTTTGTGTATATAGATTTCAAATGTTTAGCAGCATGACATCCTTGTTCTTGTCTCGCATGGACCTGCTGAAGAATTTATGATGCTAGTGTCCTGATGAAGTATACTTTGTGTTTGAAAGCTTGTCTAAAATTTCCCCTAAGTGTGCAGTTGATCCAATAAAAAGATATGAGACCTTCCCTCAAAAAGACATCCTTGACTCTCACCTATTTAAGATTTTCATTTGTCTTCTCCAATAGATTCTAAATCTTTAGTTAGTCCCCTTTTTCTTTACTTGTGAGCTTTTATCACCTGGCCCCTTAAAATCTAGTTTAAAGTCCTTTTGAAGAAAGAATAGAGTATGTTTGGTCCATTGCTATTTAATATTACAGCACTACAATCAAAGAAATCAAAAAGTAGGAACTATACAGTGTGACCATTATTTTTTCCTGTTCCATCTTTGTTTTTCCTCTTCATAAGTATGCCCCAAATGCCCTATATCTGTAACATTAGGATGTGGCATTAAGGGAGGGGGTGCAGTATCTGAAGGAATGAGTTGGTACCACTATGTCTGAAAAAAATAAATCCAATAAGTTTTATAAAACCAGAACCCCTACATAGCAACCTTCCTCAGAGCTGTAAGTGGACATCTTCAAGTATTAAAAAACAGTGTTTTAATTCTTACCACTTCTCTCTCAAATTATACTTTCCTATAAGCCAACTAACGGAAGCAGAAACCTGTTGCCACACTGTTATTCTATCTTTGAACCCAAAATGGGAATCAGTATACATGAGTAAGAAGAAATAAAATTAATAGACTCCCCATTGTGGGTACAAATGAATACTTTTATTTCAGAAAAAGATGAAAAATTAGAAAGATAATGAAAAAAGAGAATGAGTTAATGGATAGTCTTAAAATGACATGAAGTATAAGTTCAATTACATGTAATAATGAACAAATCTCTTCAGGATAAATGTTGTTCTAGATAAAATAATGAATGACATCCAACAAGTAACCATGACTACTACTTTTAGGAAAGCATTTTCTCAGTTTTCAGTTTTCCTTCCTTAGTACTCTGACTATTGTGTTACTAAGCTTTTAAGTTTCTAGTTGCATGGTAATACTTCAACTTGCAAAGGTATTTTTATCATGTCATTACAAGGATCATTAAATGCTTGTGTCATCATGATAGATCTTGGTTTTTAAGAAAGCTAAAACTCCGGAAAGTTTGGCTGTGTGCTAGTTTTAATATTTGCTATTATACGAGCAGCATGCATTAAATCAAAGAGCTACTTTGGAAAGAAACTTACTATAAATAGCTATATTCAGTCCAACAATTTCACAGTGCTTCAACAATATCAGAATGGATACAAGCCTGAACTCTCACAATGTCTCAGAAAAAAAACCTGAGTCATGTTTAAATAAGGTAAATCATTTTCCCTTTGATATCTAGAATGCTTTCAATAACAGTTAGACTTCATTGATTAAATATATAGCAAAAGCAAAACTGAAGTGAAGGCAGCAGCAAGAGTAATCAGCAATCACCAATTCAATTAAATCTTGAAGTATCATGTACACTAAGGTCCAAATTCTATTATCTTTTATGCACCTAAATGGCTCTTACTCAGCTGCATAAGTGGGATTTCTGGTGCTTACACAATTTGTAATTCTATTACCCATGCACTGAGAACAAGTAGGTTATTGAACATACACAGAGCTAATGATCATACAGGCATACCTGAGCATAAGTGTATGTAGTAGGTAAGTACCTGTGCAGCCTACTGAACATGCTATACCCTAACTGCATGGAAGAATGTGAAAACTCAAATAACTTGCACAATACTTGGGTTCTAAACTGGTTCTACTATGTCCCAGCAGGTAGGTCCCAGAGGGTACCAACAGACAAATGTTCATCATCTGCTGAGGACCTTCTCTGTGGCGTTCTCCACTCTTATTCAACATGTACATGAGGCTGCTGGCCCAATTGTTTAGAGATTTAGAGTAAGGTGTCATAAGTATGCTGAAGATACCCAGCCCTGTGTTTCTCATCTCTGACCTGGACTTGCAGTTTTGGTCCTTTCCTAGTGCCTGGCTGAAGGTAGGGACTGATACAAGTGAACTAACAGAAGTTGAATCCAGACACACCAGAGGTGATGGTAGTGGGCAAACTATTTACCATGGGAGGATTTAGATACTTATCATTGGTAAGATTCAGCTTCCCTGATCACTCAGGTTCACTGTGGTCCTGGTTTCTCTGCTGCACCTGGATCTTCAGCTGGCAGCAGTGCCTAAGAGTACATCAATTCCATCTGGTGGAATTGTAAACCTTTCTTTCAGATTAGGATCTTTACCTTCATAATATCCAGACTAGACTACTGCAATGTACTCTATATGGGGCGTCCTTTGATGCCAGCCCAAAAGCTGCAGTGGATGCAGAACCTAACAGCATACATTATGGTGGGGTTGGGGGGAAGGAGAGGGAGGGAAGTGCATAAAGCTCCAGGCTAGGGACAGATATTCAAAAAGCCTGAACCTGAATCGATTCAACCTTTGCAGGTTAGTCTAACCTGGCTAGGCTGAACTAGTTTCCAACCATACAGATAATTCCTCTGGACTGAGGAAATTCAGGCACTTGCCTGCAGTGGCTCAGGCTAGAAGCTGGGGGGTGCTAGAGCAGCCCTCCCTACTCTTGCACAGAGTTGAGCTGATGGGGCATGGCCAGGCCCCAGCAGGACTGTCTCATTAGGGAGTTCTGCCTGCACCATCCCAGGTTTTTACCTGCTGGCTGCTCAAGGGGTGGGAGAGTTGTTAGCCCCACGCCCTTGCTAGCACTCTGCAGCAAGGGGATGTGTCCAGTGGATGCATCAGTTGAAGATACAGAGATTTTCAATCTCGCTTCCTGGTTCATCAGATTGTCTGCAGCAAACTGACAGAAGAGCAAGCTGGCCAGGGAGCTGATAAGTCTTAATCACCCTGATAAGACTTTTTATCACCCAATTAGCAAAACAATAGCTTCTCTCCCATTACTGCAAACTTCTTAAACAGCTTACTGGGGTGTTGATTAGCTCCAAAGGCCTTGCTCTGTCTGGCTCCCTGTCCCAGTGAAATTGGAGAGAGATGCACACAGGCACCTCTCAGCATTAGCTAGTATACCATATGCCTAGGGTCCTTGGTGTTGGGGTCCATGCTGTGGGAGATGGGAGGTAGTGGGGGAGGGGGTGATTTCCTGCTTGAGCAGCAAGTGGGGGTAGGGCAAGGGAAAGCCAGGCAGACCCTGTTGTGTCTGCGCTCTGCCAGAGCCTTACACAACACTAGATAGCATACCACATAGTCCGTAATGTGGGAGAGGGGAGGAAGGGATCCTTGCTTAGACAGCAAGTGGTGAGGGGAGGGGGTCATAGGGAAGCCAGTGGACCCTCCTGTGTCTGCAAGTCTGTGTCAGGGAATCCCTATCTTCATGCACTGGCTGACTCATTTCTAAACAACCTTTTAACTGAAGTTAATGGTTGCACCTTTATGGACATGGGGTGGTGGGGAGGGAGGAAGGAGTAGGGGAGGCCGTGGCCAACAACTGTGCTGGCCCCAGAAGCCTTATATGGGGTCCTGGAGGCCTCTTGAAGCTGCAGCTATGGTATTCCTGCAGCAGGAAACCTGGCTGACAACTCTGGCGGTCTAGGCTCCACTTGTGAGCAGTGTGTACTGCCACCACATGCACCACCCCACTTTTTTTTGGCGTGGTTTTTTTTGACCCTGGGATCTCCCTGGGTAAAAAAACAAACAAACCATGCTGCAAAGCAGCAGCACAAGGAACACCTGTATGTGCAGCGTGTGACATTGCAGATGGATCTGCGACACCACATACCACATGTGTGCAATTGTCTGGACATGCCCATATGAACCAAGTTCTTCACGTGAAGGGTGTAGAACCCAGTGGCATATAGCTGGAGGCTCCATGAAGAATTCTGATTAAATCAGCAGTATGCACAGCAGAGATATGCCACTCTTGCCTATGGGTCAGTATGCACTTCGAAAGACAGAGGCACCATGCACTTTCAAAGACAAAGACATAACCTTTGGTACCCTTTTTTTAAACACTTCCTTTAATTGGCAAACAGTACATTGTGTCTCATCCCTGGATTGGAGCATAAGGGGAGGATGTGCCTTGACATATTTTGTCTCCTATTTTACACAAGGAAGGAAAAAGGAGGCTCCTTTTGCTGTCCACAATCCTTCTCTCTGGCAGAGTGACTGACTGGTTTCAGAAAAGGGCAGTCATAGACCTTCATGTTTTTTGTTACTTGTTTTGTCTCTTAGTATTTATTCACTAAGAGGACACTCCTTCCAACCCTAATACAAAATGGAGTTCTCCTCCCAAAAGCTCAGCCTCTTTGCCTGACCTGCTCTAGCCTTACATTACCAGTTGCCTTCTACCACACATATTTTGCACTTGAGTGGAGGGACAGTAGTGGTCTTACCCTTTCCACAATAGTAGTCAGCAGCCCCTTCCTGAAATTTTCAGTGAGTGGAAGGTGAAGTTGCTTCCCTCTCTGGCTTTCTGAAGGACAGGCAGCCTCCTTGCTCCCACTATTTCTGCCTGTAGCAAGTATCTTACTAGCAGAAGCTGCTGTGCAAAAACAATAGGATGCATAACACTGTGTAGAAGTATCTTCAGAAAATGTTTGTATTGATTTCTGTTGCCCCTCATCACCTTGGTGTCTAAGAACCTTAAGTCAGAGGTATAGGATATTCCTTTAGTACCCAAGTGCTGAGTGGGATGGGGAAACAGAAGCATACATAGTAGGGTTTGTGCCCTAGACAGTTATAGGCTCAGTTGGCTATAGCCATGGCAGCTCTAGGATTCCAGCAACTACAGGGAAAGCTGTCCCCTAGCTAAGGAGTTAAGCTTCTCACCTGTCCCTCACCCACAGGCACCACACATGTCATCCTGAGATATAAAGCCCCTAAACCAGCGACAAAGAGTGGGGGGTGGGGGGGACCCCTATCTTCACACTCTGTTCCTATCCATGAGGCTATAGCTGCCAGGACCCTAAAGCTTTCCTGCCGTCGCTGCCTAGCTCTTTCCCTGACTCTACACAGCCAGAACCTGTAGCTGCCAGAATGGCAGCATGCATTGTAGTACACTCCTCCCCTAGCCTCCATTCTCACATAGGGCTCATCCCCCCCTTGCCCTTAGTGTTAATGCCAGGATGTAAGGGGCCAGGCCTGGGGGCCAACTGGAGATAGGAGTTACCAAGTAGGAGTACAAACCAATGGGGAGGACAAGCAGAATCCAGGGACAAGTCAGGTCAGAAAACCAGGAGATCTGAGAGGCGACTTGATAGCCACCTACAAATATGTCAAGGGAGGACACCAGGACCTGGGTGAACAACTTTTCAGAAAAGCAACCCCGCACCTCCGGAGAAGATGCAGACCAATGGACACAAGCTAGCTGAGGAAAAGTTTTGGCTGGACATAAGGAAAAACGTCTTTTCTGTATGGGTTACTAGGATCTGGAACACATTTGCAGCAGAGGTGGTGCGGTCGCCATCTCCGGTGGTCTTTAAGAAGAGGCTGGACAAATACGTCACTGAGCTCATTTGAATCCAATTACCCCCTGCCCATAACAGGGGACCAGACTTGGTGATCTTATAGGTCCCTTCTGGTCCTTCTATTCTATGATTCTATGAGATGAGCAAAGTATATGAGCAAGCCAACTGAGAAAGTCAGAAGATCAAACAAATCAGAATCCACAAGCAAGCCAAAAAACAGGAAACCAAGCAATCAGGAATCAAGCAGAGTTATCCCAGGCACAGGAAAAACCCTGTTGCCTAAATACTTCTTAGTCCTCTCCTCAGATTTATATAGGGCAAGTGTGACAGAAGCTCACCACTCAGGTGTCAGGGAGCGGGTGGAGATTAGGGTACTGTAGAGTAGTGGGTTAAGGAAATTGGCTTTGTTGGTCAGGCTAAGTTCTTGGGGTCAAGGCTGAAGGTCTGACAGTTATGCTACTGTTCCAAGTAAAATTGATATAGTAACAGCTTTCCAAGGCAAAGTCCACATTCTTTGCCAGCTCTTGGCAGTATCAGATGAATTACTGGTGCTCATCAAGTAAGTAAAGTGCCTGCTATTCATTAGTTCATTTTTTATTGTACATATAACTATCAGTTTAACAGAATATGTTTTGACTTTTACTATTTGTTGAATTTTCCTTAACAGATGTCAGTTATTTACCCATCAATCTCTCTTCTTCAGAAAGGAAAAGGATTGATCTCATCTTTTAAATATGCTTGACTTACTGTTTTTCCCACTTTTACCAAAGTTTAAAGGGGCAATTCAAAATAAATACAAGAGCAGGAGAAGAGACAGATGGCAAATCCTTTCGGCTGAATGACAAACAGTGTACTTGGATAGGAAATTTAGTCTGTGACCTTGAAAAAGTCTATGAAAAAATACTTTGTCAAAGAGCTACAGGGAGGCTCTTTTTACAATCCTAGGTGTTCCTGGTATTGAAAGATATAAACTACAGATTAAATACTGTTTCTAAATAATTGAATCCTTCTAATTTTACTAAACAGAAGGGGTACTGATTGGAGGAAGCAGAGAGGGAATATGGCATATATTCATCCTTACTCTTCTCCATGGAGTTGTATTATATTAACTGTTTTTATTAGAGCAGCCACAGTAATTGGTTCACTTGAATTATATTTTGAAAATCATATCAACTTATTACTGCACTAAATATTCACGGATTAAAGGAAATCTCATCCCTATTGAGATCAGTGGGGATTTCTCCTTAAAACTGATGGTAAGTTATGGAGACATAATGATATTAGATAATATTTTCATTAAGCAACTGTTTATGTTTTATAAATTACATGCAGTGAAAGGTCTCACTAATTTTAATGACTGCTCACATAAGTAAAGGTAACAGGTTTAGACCTTCAATTAGTGAAAAGAATTAAAATAAGGCTGAATACAGTGAAGCAGGTTTGGTTACTCTTAATATGAAGTAATATAATGATTTGTAACTCTAATGCATGTTATGGGTAATTTCAGTGGTAATAAACTTATTGGAATGATCTATGGACACAAATAAGCCATGGGAAAATATATTTATTTCTTTAGTTGCACCATTTTTATAATAGGTTACTTTTCAAGGGGGCCAAAAATCTAAATACCAATCTGTCTTTGTGTTTGCTATCATTTGTCATCAGTACCCATCTCACATACTGTATCTTATTTTTCCCATCTTTGTTATGTCAGCAGCAGCAAATTGATCATAGGCTGCAGGGCACTATAGCCTTCTGGGTAAATAATCACACTGCCAGAAGTAGAGAATCATTCTGAGTGTATTTCAAAGAGGATGGTACAGGATGATAGTGATTTTTAAAGCTTTTTTTTGTACCTACTTCTTGTAAATTTACTCTAAATAGTACTCATGTGTGAATTGCTCTCTGCAACTACACCAAAGGATGATCTCTGAGGGTTTAATTAATTCTAAAAATAGTCACTGCAGTGAGTATGTGAAGAAAATACCCATTTAAATGCAGGTGTGCACTTGCACACAGGCAGTTTGTAAATCAGTGAAGACTGATGAAATAGGTACATTGTAACTGTTTTTTTGTTTGCTTTCCAAACAGGTGCCTGGAGTGGCTCATTTTGAATATGCTACCTAAACGAAATGTATTGCTAAACTATAGGAATGCATGAGAACCGGTTTTCATCAAATTGGTTTCTATGCTGTTATGCTAGACAATTAAGTGAACCAGTTTTCATGTTTCATGACTCGTGATAGAAGTGGATAGGTAATCTTGCTGGTGATGCAGATAGAATCATAGAAAACTAGAGCTGGAAGGGACCTCAGAAGATTATCTATTCCAACCCCCTGCTCAAAGCAGGACCATCCCCAACTAGATCATCCCAGCCAAACCTTTGTCTACCCAGGTCTTAAAAAATTCCAAGGATGGAGATTCTACAATGCCTCTGGGTAACCTATTCCAGTGCTTTATAGATTCATAGGTTCATAGATGTTAGGGTCAGAAGGGACCTCAATAGATCATTGAGTCCAACCTCCTGTATAGGCAGGAAAGTGTGCTGGGTTCAGATGACCCCAGCCAGATGTCTATCTAACCTCCTCTTGAAGATGCCCAGGGTAGGGGAGAGCACCACCTCCCTTGGGAACCCATTCCAGATTTTGGCCACTCTAACTGTGAAGAAGTTCTTCCTAATGTCCAGTCTAAATCTGCTCTCTGCTAGCTTATGGCCATTATTTCTTGTAACTTTCAGGGGCATCTTGGTGCGTAGAGCCTCATCAATTCCCTTCTGTGCCCCCATGATGAATTTATAGGCAGCCACAAGGTCGCCTCTCAACCTTCTCTTGCGGAGGCGGAAGAAGTCCAGGTGCCCTAGTCTCTCCTCATAGGGCTTGGCCTGCAAGCCCTTAACCATACCCGTGGCTCTTCTCCAGACCCTCTCCAGGTTATCCACGTCCGTCTTAAAGTGTGGCACCCAAAACTGGATGCAGTATTCCAACTGCGGTCTGATCAGTGCCCGATAGAGGGGAAGTATCACCTCCTTGGTTCTGTTTGTCATGCATCTGCTGGTGCACAATAAAGTGCAGTTAGCTTTGCTGATGACTTCATCACACTGACAACTCATGTTCATCTTGGAGTCCACTAGAACTCCGAGATCCCTTTCCGCTTCCATGCTGCTGAGCAGGTGATTTCCTCGGCAGTAGGTGTGCTGGACATTTTTCCTCCCTAGGTGCAGCACTTTGCATTTCTCCTTGTTAAATCGCATTCTATTGTTTTCTGCCCATTTGTCCAACCTGTCCAGCTCTGCCTGTAGGTGTTCCCTGCCCTCCAGCGTGTCCACTTCTCCCCACAGTTTTGTATCATCCGCAAACTTGGACAAAGTACACTTCACTCCCTCGTCCAAGTCACTGATGAAGACTTTGAAGAGTATCGGTCTAAGGACCGAGCTCTGCAGGACCCCACTGCTCACGTCCTTCCAGGTTGATACTGACCCATCCACCACCACTCTCTGGATACAACCCTCTAGCCAATTTGCCACCCACCAGACTATGTAATCATCCAAGTCACAGCCTCTTAATTTGTTCACCAGTATGGAGTGGGATACCGTATCAAAGACCTTCCTGAAGTCTAAGTAAACAATATCTACCCCTCCTCCTGCATCCAGGTGTTTTGTAACTTGGTCATAAAAAGAGACTAGATAAGTCAGGCATGATCTACCTGCTAAAAACCCGTGCTGGTTTCCCCTCAGCATAATTTTTCCTGCTGGGCTCTCACATATATGAGCCTTAATAATCTTTTCAAAGACTTTACCAAGGATGGAGGTGAGACTGACTAGCCTGCAATTGCTTGGATCCTCCTTCCTCCCCTTTTTGAAAATAGGGACCACATTGGCCCTTTTCCAGTCCTCTGGGGCCTGGCCCATGTGCCACGAGTGCTCAAATATTCTTGCCAGTGGCTATGCAATGACATCAGCCAGTGCCTTCAGTACCCTCGGATGGAGCTCATCTGGGCCTGCTGACTTAAATGCATCCAGTCCTTCCAAGTGACTGCATTATCTCAGGGTCAACGCTTGGTGGTCTGGTGCCCTGCTGTTGTTTCTTTATGATCACATTGTGAGGCTTGTCTTGCCTCTCATTTAGGAACACTGAGGCAAAGAACTCACTGAGGAGTTCAGCCTTGTCCCCTCTGTCTGTCACCAATTGCTTTTGCCCATTCAGTAGTGGTCCTACACCACCCTGGGCCTACCTTTTACTCCCTATATATCTGAAAAACAAGTTTTTGTTATCCTTAACTTGGGATACCATCCTCAGCTCCATGGTAGCTTTGGCCTTTCTAACTGCCTCCCTACAACTGCGAGCTGAG
>NW_017729024.1:16423990-16432394 GCF_001723915.1 Gavialis gangeticus | reverse complement strand
CTCTACGCCTTATGGTGAATTCTATTATTTGGTGGTCACTGTCCCCCAGGTAACCACTGATCTGTAGGTCCCCTACCTTGTCATCCTCTGTTGCCAGTACCAGGTCCAGAAAGGCATTCCCCCTAGTAGGACTATGTACCTCCTGTGTCAGGTGGAGGAACCTGCGTGAATGGTGGGAATTTGCTGTCTGAGTCGCCCAGCAGATGTCAGGGTAGTTTAGGTCCCCCATGACTACTGCTTCCCTAAACTTTACGGTCTCCAAGAGCTGCCTCAGGAGTTCCAAATCTAGTTCTTCCCCTTGGTGTAGGGGTCTGTAGTAGACTCCTACCACCAAATCCCTTTCATCTTGACCTCCATGTATCCTAACCCACAATCCTTCTACTTTCTCCTCCTCCAATTCCATTTTGATAAGGGTCTATGTATAATGCTCCTTGACATAGAGCGCAACCCCTCCCCCCTCCTCCCTATTTTATCCTTTCTGTACAACTTATAGCCCTCAATGTGTAACTGCCCAGTTGTGGGTAGAGTCCCACCAGGTTTCTGTTAACTCCACTAAGTCGTAAGTGTTTTCTGCAAGCAGGAGTGCTAGTTCATCCTGCTTGTTCCCCATGATCCTAGCATTAGCGTATAGGCACTTGAGCCCTGTGACTGGTGCCTTTGTTGCCCCTCAGCTCTGATGCCCAATGGGTCCCTTATTGCTTACCTGCTTATTGCTTACCTGTGCTATACCGCTGGACATCCCATGGGTTGCAGGTTCCTGGTGGTCTCCTTCTTCTGCCTCCCCGTCCCCCGTCTGAGCTAGTTTAAAGCGCAACATAGGAGATCAGCCAACCTGTTGGAAAAAAGACTTTTACCTTTACTACCCTCCTCACAAGAAAATTTTTTCCTAATATCTAACCTTAACTGCCCTTGCTGGAACTTGAGACCATTGTTCTTTGTTCTGTCATTTACCACAAGTGATAACAGTCTAGCTCCATCCTCTTTGGAACCGCTCTTCAGGTAATTGAAGGTTGCTGTTAAATCCCCCTCATTCTTCTCTTCTCCAAACTAAATCAGCCCAGGTCCCTCAGCCTCTCCTCATAAGTCATGTGCACCAGTCCCCTAACCATTTTTGTTGCCTTCCGCTGTATTCTCTCCAATTTGTCCAGATCCCTTCTGTAGTGGGAGACACAAAACAGGACACTGTACTCCTCATCAGTGCCAAAAATATATTTATGTTTATGGAAAAATACAGAATAATAGAAGAGCAGATGGTTAAGATAGTGGAAATACACTCTTCACCCCCAAATTAATTATAATGTCCAGGACCAGGACCAGAAATGAACTCTGATGTTCAATTTCTCCATTATTATTGGCTTTATTTAAATTGTAATTTGTTAGCAGCATTTTCTTGAAACCTGCCTTCCTCCCATCAAGGGGTGCTCATCCTACTAAAAATGTCAAGGAGATTCTCCTGGCACTGAAGTCAGTGGTTCATCAGGTCACTCATATATATAGGATAGATGGCAATGTATGTAGGCTGAAAAAACCTAAGAAACAGTTTAGGACAATTATGCCTGAGGATAGGAAGCTTGAGTAAAACCTTACAGTATTGCAATTGGGTGGTACTTTAACACTGGTAAGGGAAGTTTTTAATGTCAGCTGTAACCCTTTCCATGGACCCAAAAATCAACATAATCTGGAAAATTTTGGATCATAGGTGTTGAAATGTTTTGCTTTTACAGAGGTTTTGACATTCCTGAATTACATTGCTTGTGGTTAGTTGAACTTATTCAAAATAAAAATTATTTTTGTCTTGGTTTGAAATAACTGTATTCACTCAAATATAAAATAAGCCTGATTATAAAATGATCCTCCCCATAATTAGATTATATATATGTAAAATTAATAAATGTGTTATAATTTTCTAGGCGTAGAATCAAACTATTGAAGGTTTGCCTTAAATTTGTCTCCCTCCCACTGCTACACCAAGGAAAATAAATATTGGAGATCAGGTAGCCCCCTTTCTAGCTGTGCCCTGCAACTTCTTTCCCCTGCAGCCCCTTCCCCTCTTCCTTTATGTCAGATTTTGCTCTTCCTGGTCACATAGAAGTAGTGAAAAGCAAATTTGAAAACAGTGACCTAGAGATAAACACATCTGTAGTAAGTTACATATAGAGAAATGATTACAGTTACCTATAGGCTTGGTTCATCCAGAATTTATTCAGTTTAACTCTTTTGCAACTACTGCAAGTTTTAGCACAGATACTCCATTAATACATTTTTAAGAAGCGCTTCTATACCTATTTTTATATAGTACAAACTAGGCATATCTGCATTTGCACTTTACTGCAGAGTTGGCCAATTAGCTCCACAGTAAAGCATCACAGTTTACACATGTGCCCATATTAGGGTGCAGTAAATTAAGTAACTACCAAGTACTACCAAGACAAGTTCTATCCTATGGTACAGTATTTACATGCGCTGGAACACATGTGAAGACTGTGACCAGGACTGTCTGGAGCATCAACATGCTATAGTGTGGGAGCTGCCTGCCAGCTAGCCCTGTACTATAGCACCCTCATACCCCAGCTAGCCCCTCCGTTGCCTCCATGCTCTAAGTCAGGTGCTCTTGGATGCAGCATCTTCATGTGCTCCCAGGCCCACCCTGGCTTGAATTGCTGCAGTCCCGGGTACATGTGAAGATGCTGCACTTGGGAGCAGCTGACTAGTGCAAACTGCACCAGAGTTTGTTCAGGTGCATTAACTGCTCATATAGATGCACCCGCTATGCATGACGTTAGTCTGAAGTCAAAAGGCTCATGGCTTATCATATAGTTCATGTTGTTGGGCCCCAGCAGAGACAACAGCTATTCATTTCAAGCTTCCTGACCCCACAGCTCAGCACTGCTCAGTATATGTGCACTCCAAATATTTGCCACAAAGGATCTATATGCTAATTAGCCACCAACTCAGGACTGGAACTAGGTGTTCTTCTCACAAGTCCTGGGATCTTCCAAAATTTTATATGTAGATAAGACTCAGGACAACCCGGTCCAGCTTCAACTTATGGAGGTCAGGGCTACACTGATCAGATGTGACAGGCTAAGAGAATGAGTGAGAGACAGATTCTGGGTAAGCTGTTTGCGGCCTGGTTTGGTGATATTTGTCAGACATTTAAGGCTAGTTAAAAAACAGGACTCATTGGAAATGGGAAAGTAAGGTTCAGCTCAGCTGTGGGAAAGAAGATGTCAATATGTATTCAGTCAATGGCTCATAATGACTTGAAAAAGGGCGGGTACTAAGCTGGGTCTGAGCTCATTGGGCTCTACCATATATCTTATTCAGCTGGCTTACACTAACCTATCATTGTAGGTTCCCATTAGTATGTTTGTCCCATATAGGCTATGTTTTTTTTATAGTTTTGCTTGGTGTTGGCTGCATTTAATTACAGTTCCCATTACTGAGCACTGATCCTTTGGGCAGCTTTTTAATGTTAGACAGTGTAGTTAGTGACGTTTCCTTGTATGCAAATCTAAAATGAGGGGCTTTCCACCCCAGGTTATTTGGGGGGAACTCATCTCTATTCAAATAAATATGGTAGTCTCTGGTTTTAAAAATCTAGATTGCTATAGTACATAATAGATATTGAAAGCCGAGTGCCTCAGATGCTTATTCTCCTACATGGGCTGGATTTTCTACTTATATTACATCCCACATCATATACTGCATGTCAGTATATGTCAAAATGACCCTCCTCCCTTTTGATAGGCCTTAATCTCTCAGTAATCAATTTATTTTCTTCTAATTGTTTGTCTGCTACCCCTGGGAGTTGTTCTCCCTGCTCTTCCAACTGTTTTTTACTATGTTGTGCTGGCTTTCACTGCTCACACCTGATGAATAATGCCTTGCATTCAAAAGTTTGTCTAACTGTATCTCAACTATGCAGTTGGTCCAATAAAAGATATCACCCTAATAAATCTTTGCTCCTCTCCTGGGTGCAATGGAGTGCACCACTGTAGATATAATCCAGCCAGGAGGCTCTGAAGTAAAAGGGGGCATGAAGCACTCAGACTGCAATCCCCATGAAAAATTGCAGTAGCTCAAATGAATGAAGATTCTTTTAAAATTTACCCCATGCCAAATCATTTAATTCATTTCAATAAGCCAAAATATTTTGATTCAGGTCTATGCAACTGAAAAAAAAATAATTCAGATTTTTCTGTTGGAAAATTGTGGGGGCAGAGGGGAGGGAATTAATGGAAATTTACTGTGATATATTTGAATTTTCAACCACTACATTCTTCCTCAGAAAAAACAAAAATCCCCCAATATTTGCAACTAGCTCTGCTTGCAAGGGTTGCCTGAGAAACTGAAATCATAGGTAGGACTGAGGGGTTGTGTGTTTTGCACTTCGGAATCAGACTGTTCCAGATTTTCCCAGATAAACTTGTGAAAAGGAACATCTATTAAGAGGCAGTACACCTCTTAAAGAAACGTCAAAAGGTGAGCTTGTGTTTTCTTAACCACAGTTACTTAATGTTAATTCTTTCTTAATAAATCTAGTCCATAAAGAGGGTGAATTTTGACCCCACAAAGTGTGGACCTTGTTTAAGAAGAGATTGAGAAAAGCATTTACTCATACTGATTAATGAACATAATGGGAAATGGGTAATCTGATTTTTTTTAAAGAACATCCAGAAAGAATCTTCCTTGGGTCATGGAGTATCTGAAGTATATTTATCAAACTTTTATCCTAGGTTTTCTAAATGTACTACTCCAATTAGAAAAAGCTTTCATGGAAATACACATTTTTTAAAATAACCTTTAAAACCCTGTCACATAATAAGCTTGAAATTAAGCTGAGACTTTTTTACAGTTTTGTTCTAGATAAATATTCAGTGATATTTTAAGGCTATAAGGAAAAATATTGATTATAAGTCAATGGTACCACTGTAGGTGCAAGGCATCCCTTGGAAAATACCAGCTCATAATTTTCATTCATTTTTGGACTATGGAAAATTAATAGAACAATTCTTCTGTTTCAAAGAACATTGAAAAACGACAGCATGTCACAATGCTTTAACACTATGGATTCCTGTTTGAAATCTCCAGACAAGCATGCACATGTATTTCCTCAGGGATAAATAGCTGCTACTTGTACCCAGGGAATGGCCCTGTATGTGCACTCTGGCACATGGGAAATTGCTCCAGCAGTAGAGGGGTAGAGGCGGCCCAAGTGCTAGCCCTAGCAGCTTTACCCGAGGTCCTGGGGGCTTTCCAGGACTGCAGCAGTGGTGATCTAGGTGCATAGAGCCTGGCCAGCAGTAGGAGCATGGCTCTGGCCAGCCAGGCCAGTTTCAGGTGATTCATGCTGCACCCATGTGAGCCACCCCACTTTTTCTTTTAGACATCTTTTTATAGATACCAGGATTTTCCAATATCTAAATTTTGGCTCTGCACTGTAAATATACAGAAGGGAGAATCTTTTCAAGTGTGCCACATGTGATTTCTGTACCTCAAAAGCCGTTGAGATGCCACAAAGTGCACATGTGCTCATCTGGGCATGCCCTCTGGCTTTATCTTGTGAATCACATTTGCATACCTAACAGCACTAGAATTACATGGCATCTCATGACACTTGTGAAAGGATATCCAGACAGCCCAGAGTGCTGAAGCACCCTAGCTGAGAATAGCTGTTATAAGTTCAGGACCCAGTATAATAAAGAGCTTGATGCTCTTAGGTCTTCATTTCTTCCTTCTTGGTGCTTTATTTTTAGATCTTAATTCGCTAGCCAGCCAGACTGATTTCACTTCATCCTCAAGATCTTGCTAGAATTCTCAGAATTAATAAGGCCAAATGGATAACTGCAGAGGTCAGAGAAAGACAACTTTGCAGTATGGCCTCTGATATAATGGCATGTATACTGTCAAGGAATACTTGAAACAATAGCTTTTCAGGAACAGGGAGTTAAATTGCTTTCAGGCTGACAGAATACAACCTATAAATCTTATGAGAGTTTGAGAATCATTTTTTTTCCACCAAGAAATAAAAGGCCAAAAAATAAATATCCCCTTCCAGAAGTTAAGCCTTTATCAGTATTAAAGCACATGTATTAGGAGAGAATTGCCTACCCTGGAGTTTCCTTGCCTAACCAGGGAATTTAGCGTAGCATTGCAAATTGTTGCAATCTTATTTTTGTTTTCTTTTCTTTTAAGCTCAAATGTTGAAGTCCTCTGATGGCATGAAAATTCTTGGGTGTTTTTTTTTGCTTTTTAAAAATTTTAAGGTAAGTTCTCAGTCCCCCCATTTTTGCTGAAAAAAAGTCCTCAAAATTAGGAACTATCTAACACCTGAAAGCAAACACAAGACCTGAGATTTCAGTGAGAACTTCAGTAAGAACAACTCCAAAGGGCTTTACCCAAGTAATATTCTGCACACCCAGAAAATATAACTGAAACATTGCCTTGAAACGGCTACCAGTTTCTGAAAAAAACAGAAGAATTTCAAAACTGGTATGAGTTTGATTAGCTGTCAGATGAAGACTTAGATAACTTTCATATAAATAATAAGCTTTTCCTAATGGCACTAAAAGATATCTTGGCTCCATTGTGACAACCACTGGACTTAATATATAATTTAATGAAAGACAGGCACCTGCCATCAAGAGTTTACAGTCTAAATAGACAAGGCAGGCAAAGGGAAACCAGTGGTGTGGCTAAGATCAGGCAGCAGATCAATGACAATGGTACAAATAAAGCTCAAGTCTCTTGACACCAAGACTAGTATTTGTCAGATAGCAATCCTTTGACTTGCTATTTCTAGGTGAAAAGCACAGATATAAGGAAGGTTGATAAGGAACAGCTGACTCCCACTCTCCTGCCCCCCAGACTCCCACACATTCCCACAGTGCTGAACAAAATCTTGCTGAGATGTTGTGCTGTTCTGTATGCATACTACCTCCCAAATGGGAAGCAGCAGAACCTCCTTAATACAGCACTGGGGGGAAACTAATGATCCATGCTGAGGCGGAGTTAACTAGTCTAGCTGCTAGTTCTACTTCAGAGCTACCATGCCCAGTGTTACCTCAGGTGCCTATACAACATGCCTGAAAAAGGGAACATGAGAGGTAGGCTACGAGAAGCTTCCTGGAACTGGCAAGGGGTTTGGCTGTGCGGTTGTGTTTGGAATGGGGGGATAAGCGATCTGTAGACCATGTTGAGAACTGGCTTAAGAATGTGTGCAGGGTTGGAGAAGTGAGTAGGCTAGCGAACTGTATAAATAGGTGGCAGGAAGTGTCTTGAGCTAGTAGGTGAGCTGTGGCGTTGTGCGGGCCTGGCAGTGGGCTGTGGGACTATGTATAGGCCTTGTAGAAATGGTTTTTAGGGGCTATGTGGGGAGCTAAATGTTGGCTGTGAAACTGTGTATGGAAATGGGAGGTAGGTGTCAAGGCAGCTTTAAATGGAAACATGGCCATGGTACAGATGGTTCAATGTGGGTCCTAAGTATTGTTCCATACCTGCCTGTGCATCAATCCCATGCATATTCCAAAGGCCAGTTACATACCTGGGGAGAAGGCTCTTCTCAGCCAGACTAGCTGACCTGCTCCACCGGGCTTTAAACTAAGCCCGTTGGGGGACGGGGGGACTACCACCACTGCTGGCTCACTGAACAACCCTTGCAAAGCCAGCAGGCCAAGGCACTTAAGGGAGCCCACCCCTGACCCAGCCCTGGTACAATCTGTGGGCAAGGCAAGAGCCCCTAAGGGGACACTTGCCTGCCTGTACACAAATGCCAGGAGCTTGAGAAACAAGATGGAGGAGCTTGCCCTCCTGCTCAATGCAAATAATTAAGATGTCATAGGGTTCACAGAGACCTGATGGGACTCCACCCATGACTGGATCATGGGTATAGTTGGCTATACCCAGTACAGGAGGCACCAAGTAGATAAAAGGGGCAGGGGTGTAGCTCTCTATGTTAAGAAAAGCTGCGTGTTCATACAAGCTGATGTTGGCGCCTAGGGTGGATGACTGGAGACCCTCTGGGTTAAAATCCATGGGCAACACGGCACAGGGGACACAATGGTGGGAGGCTACTACAGACCTCCCACCCGAAGTCCTGAGCTCGACCAGGCATTCTCCTGGGAACTGGCTGAGGCCACATGCTCCAGGACCATGGTTGTCATGGGAGACTTCAATTACCTGGACAACTCATGGGAGGATCACTCAGCAAAAACTGAGTGGTCGCAAAGCTTTCTCTCATGCGTGGATGACCTCTACCTGACTTAAGAAGTCTATGGGCCAATGAGAGGCAAAGCACTGCTCAACCTGGTACTGGCTACTAGGGATGATCTAATCAGCAACCTAGTGATCGATGGGAAGCTGGGTGACAGTGACCATGAGCTGATCACCCTCACCATCTGCC
>NW_017729024.1:16418465-16418990 GCF_001723915.1 Gavialis gangeticus | reverse complement strand
AGGGAGCAATCCTCAATGCACAAGCTAAGTCTATTCCATCTCGGAGGAAAGGCAGCAAGAGGACACAGCAGCCCCCCTGGCTCTCCAGGGACTAGCAGACCTCCTGAAGCTAAAAAGAGAGGCCTACAAAGGATGGAGGATGGGATTCACCTCCAAGGAGGATTATTCAGCACTCGTCCGGTCCCGCAGGGAGCAAACCAGGAAAGCCAAGGCTGCAACTGAACTCCAACTAGCTTTGAGCATCAAGAACAGTAAACAGTCCTTTTTCAGATATGTGGGGAGCCGGAGAAAAAGCAAGGGCAACATTGGACCCCTGCTGAACCAAATGGGGCAACTGACGCCCAGGAAAAAGCCAACCTATTAAATGGGTACTTTGCATCAGTTTTTCATCAGTCCCATGGGACACCCTTGCCCACTACAGGAAAACTCCTGGCGGTCTCCTGAAGACTGGAAGAAGGCCACTGTGATACCAATATTCAAGAAAGGGAGGAAAGTGGATCCAGCTAACTGTAGGCCTATCAGCCT
>NW_017729024.1:16412091-16417289 GCF_001723915.1 Gavialis gangeticus | reverse complement strand
GGGCTGGACTCGATGATCTTCCGAGGTCCCTTCCAGCTCCAATGTCTATGAATCAACTGCAGCTCCCCCAACATGTTTCACATCCAGCTAACTATTCCTAATTTATAGGACTTCAAGAAAACAAGGATTCTACAGATATGGCTTCACAAAAACTAGGGTAAAGGAGTGAGAAGAAAGTGAATCATCTTTAAGACAAATAAACTCTAGAAGTGCAAGTGACTGAGAACTGGAGGCTTATGAACCAGTTACTTAAAATGTAGTATCACAAAAAGTGTTAGTTATGAAATATCACTGTTGCTGTGAGCTGTCTGTGGTGAAACTCAGCAATGAAACCAATTAACCTGAAGTATTATCTGGAAACTAAACAGATATCTTTGAAGGACAAGATGGTTTGTTCTTTGGAGGTACATGATGCTAAATGAAGACACAAGAAAAGCATATATTTTCTGCAATCACCATCAGTGATGCAGCTTTATGTCTCTTTTTCTTGATATCCCCCTGAGTGAGGAGAGGATAAAACCATTCATAATTGGTGAAGAATTTCTAAAACCAGGGATCACTGATGAAGATGAATAGGTTCTTAATGAGGAAGCATCCAGGAATGAAACCAGCAGCCTTCTGTCTAACGATGCTGTGGCTTGCTGCATAGACATGTTCAGTGATGTTAAATCTCAATTCTTGGAAAGAGTTCGTCAAATCAAAGTGTTTTTCAGTGCAGTTGGATGAATCCACAGACATTTCAGCGCACAAGTTCTGATTGCTTTTCTGTATTATGTGTTTGGGATTGAAAAGCTTGAAAATTTCAAGCATACCAACTAAAACAAGAAACAGAGATTTTTGTGTCTTTGATAATTTAGCCTGTTTGACAATTATGTAACAAAAAACAATCTGGATTGGAAACTTGTTGTCAGTGTCAGCAATGATGCAGCTGCTCTATTTCAGGCAAAAAATGGTTGTGACAGTGAAGATACAAGACATTGCTCCTGGTGACGTGTAAACAGCACATTGTATCATCCACTAATTACGAATGAAATGTCCTAACAGTCCTAATGACTTCCTCATTCAGAATGGCCTTTAAGAAAAAAATCTTTTTTTATGGAAGCATCATGTTTCCATGACCTCACAAGTAAAATGAAATTCAAAAAGGAGCATGAAGTGGTTTTAATTTCAAAACATTTGAAGACCTTTTTTTAGATACCTGAAGATAACTCTCTATATAAAGCTGATCTACAAATGGGCTATATATGAATGAGACTGACATGATATCCAATCAAGAAATCCAAGTAACAAGTGAACTGCACTGAAGGAGGACAATCAATTAGCCCAAAAAGAAAATATTTAGGAAGAAAAATATATTGTTGATATTATTTGGGGGAAAACAATATTTTGGCTAAAGATGATGGGAGAATATTGAACACTGAGTAAGAAAGCTATCAAGGCATTTTTGCCATTCCCACCAACATGTACACGTGAATCAACCTTTCCATCATAATTAGTACAAAAATGAAAATGAAAAAAATGAAAAGAAATGGATTTGATATCATATCAACCCATTGTTGTGTCCATACCTAAATTCTAGGCAAGAGTTAGTCAGTAATGTCCAACTTCAGCAATTCAGTAATTGTCACTAAGGGTAAAATAACGAGAAATTATCTGTATATTAAACCAGTGGTGGACACAAGTTGTTAAGGTGGGACAGGGAATCCAAAAGACTGAAAACAACAAAGGGGAGCGCTTCTACAAATGCATATTAATGTGAAGCTTATAGCTCCAGGTTTATTGCTTGTAAGTTTAATGTATTTACAAGTACTATCCTGCTACTGAGTTAAGTTCGTTTGCTTCAGACTAATAGGGGCACACATGTAGGTCTTCAACATTTACTGCTCAGCTAATTAGTCTACTATGCAGTAAACATCTCATGCAGACATGCCCAGGAATACTTATCTTCCAATTTAGGGTACAAGTTGTTAAAGGATAAGACGTGGATATTGGCCATAGCACACCTAGATATGTCAAGATAAGTAAATACTTTAATTTGCTTGTGAAAAATTGTGGCAGTATCTTTGTGAAATATTACTGGTCTTGATAATCATATATGGAGTCATTACTTGAAACTGCAAGTATTCAATGCTAAAACATTTTTCTCCCCATTTATAAAAGTAGGGTGCTGCTGCTTAATTGACAAAAATAGCATGATATTTAATTTTGAGAAAAGATCGTTTTATACATTTAAAGGGAAAGAGTTTTTTGGAAACTAACTCTAATGTGAAAATATCTATTTATATCCATTTTTTATTTTTGGTCATATATTGTACACATACTTGATCCTCATATTGACTAAGGAATATTTCTACCTCTTTGCAATGTACTTGGAAAGCGTTGCCTTCAGAAAAACCTGTATTGTAGGCCATTCAAGATACAAGTATCTGGAGAAAACAAGGGTGCTTCAGTAACTTTAAAAAGTTAATTTTCCTCAGTGGACTTCAATTTCATTCTGCAGTGTTTGAAATTATTTCGATAATCCAACACATAGTTCCATAACTTTTTGTGATTCCGTAACAGAAAGGGAATTTTATCAATAATGTCAGTGACTGTGCACACACATTCAAATCATCCAAGACAACTCTCCCAGGTTTGTTTTCCTGAGAGAAAAGCTGAGCTGTACAGAAGTTCAGACAGAGAAGCAAAGAGCCTATAGTGAGGACAATAGGCTGACAAGGGTCCCTAGAGCATGCAACTGAGGGAGCTTTGCAGGGTGGGGTTTCTTGTTTTTTTAAGGGAATGTAGGCAGGGACTGGCAAGGTCAGGGAAGGAGGGGACGGGTTCTGCCTCATGCAAAGAAGAGTCCTTCAGACTTTCCCCTCCCCCCATGCTGTGTTGGAGCCCAGCTAAGGCTGGATAGGGAGTGTTATGTTTGTACGCATATCTGCATCTAAGTGCTACAGTACGATTCAGGAGCAGAACACCACCCCCCAGGTGCTTCAGTGTTGGGCTTTTTCAGCCCAAAGCACTCAGGGGGCATGTTCAGCTCCCTGCTTGGCTGAGACGGACACACATTATCCCCCCGCCTCCCCACCCCTCTGGGAAGGGAAGAGGAAAGTGAAGCAAAGCTTACTGGGATTACAGAGATTGGCTCTGAATCTCCTGCCTGTACAGAAGTTCTGTCCCCTGAAACATTATCTAGGGAACCACTTCATTCAGGTCATTCCTGAGTTATTTTTCTCCCAGAATGCCTACTTTTACTCTGGGAAAAAAAATTATGAACTTCGGCACACTCGTGGTTTCTTCTGAGAGAGCAGGGACTCTCCCTGGAGAAACTTGACTGCCTGTCCAAACCCAGTGGCACAAAAAAAGGCTTTTTCTTGGTTTGTAGGTATAATGCTTTCACCCTCCCCCCCTTTTTTTTTGGTAAACCAAGCTAGTTTTGTGTGTGTTGTTTAATAAAAGCAACAGCAGAAGAAATGAGTTCAGTCTGCAAACCCGTTTCAAAGCTTTATTATTGATAGGTCTCACATGAATGGGCAAAAAATGAATAGGTAAAAAATAAGCATACTCCCTTCCCCCCCCCAAAATAAAAATCTTTTAAAATCAAAATGTACATGGATCTGATTTTAACAGTTGGCAAAAAAAAAATATTTTTTTTTTCCCATTCATAAAATGATGTTGAGTATTTAGGTTAATATTTGGTTATGTCATGCTTCTGGAAGGTATTCAGCTGACAGAACTGGGCTCTTGCTATCCACTTCTTATTGCAAATATAGTATAGGTAGCAACAAAGGAATTTTCTCCTATACTGTTCAGCCAGTGAGGAGTAATCGTGAGCTGGAGGGACCTTTTTGAAGAATAAGGATTAATCAGTCTCAAAGTTTATCCAAGCCTTGACTTTTCTATTTTGTTTTATCTGCTAATAAGGATACCAATTAGTGTTAGTTGCAAGAGTGTTTCTTTCTTTTTTTGTGATGCTGACTACTAAGAAATGTACTAATTCTATCAACCCACTTGAAGTAGAATAGTTCACTAGAAAGTTATCATTTACTACTTATTTGTAGTGGAATCATATTATTGATCTGTGCAGGATCTGTAGTCTGTTACCAGTCCCAAAAGCCATCCAGTCTATGGACAGTGTGTATTTGTTTTTTATGCATTGACCGATATAGATGGCCATTTAGAAGTCCAAGAGGAAGGTCAGGGAAAGGAGATGGGGAAGATCAACTTTATTGAGTTTAGCAACTTCTCTCCTTAAAAGAAGAAGTTGACATTCAATAGAAAAGCTGTTCTTTATTAAACATGACCTTCATGTTTGCTCTGAAACAGCCAAACAGAACATGAAGGTACTGGAGGATAACATCAAATTCATTAAAAGTTTTATAACTTGTTTTCCCTCATCAGCTTCAAAATGGAAAGTGAGACCATCTCCTAGATCCTAAATCAAATGCAAATGTATTTAAGCTGCAGCAAGGTTCCCCCCACCCCAACCCTGCATTCCCCAAAAGAGAATAACATCAAATTATGAAACTTCTAGGGAGGTTTTGCTCACCTTGTCTTTAAACAGGCAGATCTTTGTGCCAAAGATCCAATGATTTTATTCTAAACAAACCTTACCTCCCTCTGTGATGGACTATAATTTTGTCACAGTATTTCTGGTTTAAATATGCTCATGTTATAATATTTTTGCATGCTTCTATTTCCCTCAGTTTCCCGCAGTTGTGCACTGAGAAAAAATGTAAATTGTGTTTGAAACCAGAAGTGCAGAGAACTCTGTCAGACCTCTGTGACTAGGTGGTGGGCCATCAGGAAACTATGTGCTAATTCGCTTATGTTGATACATCAGGCTTATGTTGATCCCAGCACCTGAAGAGACTCCCTGGTGTGTCTAGTGCATGGTTTGTCTAGATGCCACATACCTCACATTTAGATACTCTTCATGCTGCAAGGGAGCACTGCCCATGCATGCACTGCTCCACTTTTTTTTTTCACAGATTTTTTTGACCTCTAGATATCCAGGGATCAAAAAATTCCATGGGAAAAAAAAAGCAAAGAAGCACATGCACAGGCAGTGCATGCTGCTCAAAAGCAGAGCTGGGCCACCCAGAGCCACGCTATGGCTGCCAGCCAAGCTTTATGCAGCAGAATCACCATTGCTGCAGCCCCAGGAGGCCACCAGGGCCCTAGGTGAGGCTCCTGGGGCCAGCCTAGTG
>NW_017729024.1:16392903-16407091 GCF_001723915.1 Gavialis gangeticus | reverse complement strand
TTGACCTCTAGATATCCAGGGATCAAAAAATTCCATGGGAAAAAAAAAGCAAAGAAGCACATGCACAGGCAGTGCATGCTGCTCAAAAGCAGAGCTGGGCCACCCAGAGCCACGCTATGGCTGCCAGCCAAGCTTTATGCAGCAGAATCACCATTGCTGCAGCCCCAGGAGGCCACCAGGGCCCTAGGTGAGGCTCCTGGGGCCAGCCTAGTGCTGGCCTCAGCCTCCCCTACCACCCCCCCCCCCCAGGGTAACTTGCCATGTGCCAAAACACACGTGGCACAGCCATTCCTCAGAGACAAGTAGTGGTAGTGTAAGGTGTGCTGCTGCTATCTGTCCCTGGGGAACCAAAAGTCCTTGTTCATCTGGACATGCCCATTAACTGCATTTAAAACCCAAGTGCCCACATGTCAAGCAGTAAAACACATGTTAAGTGTGATTGTATTGTAGCAGTAACAACTTTTCGTTGGAAGCGTATCTCCATTTCATTTTAAATAGCATATGTTCAGCTATCATCTGACTGCTCTGTGACGTTTCCATGAGTTCAAGACTGGTGTGATGCCAGGGCTGGGATCAATACTCAGCTGTTTACTTGTTCCAGTCCCAGAACTGCATCAGAGTCAATTTAAGATTGCCAGTGACAGAGATCTGGCTTGCTCTGCAGATCCAGGGCCAGAGTGGTACCCCTCTCTGGGCTCAGCTCCCCATGCCTCCTCTGCCCACCATCAAAAGCTGATACCCTGATACACCAGGATGAGCCAGGGCAGGAGTCCCAGGCTGGGCAGCAGTGGGAACATGGCAGGGAATGTACAGGCTCTGGGCATGGGGGTTGCACATCCTCACAGGCGGACATGAGAGCTCCAGCACCTGGTCCCAGGAGTTAGGAAGTGGTACAGCCAGCTCCAGCCCTGTCCAGAGCAGGCTAAGATTGTAGTAAGCTTTATTGTGAAACTGCCCAGAACTTGTTCAAAACTTTTAATGTGGGATGGTAATGCTTACTATGTTCTCAAATAAAACAAAGGCTAAGTGTCCTGTGCAACAAGGCCATTGGAAAAAGAGACACCTAGAGACAAGAGGGAGCTAGAACGGCAAGAGAATAGGCTGGAAAGAGAACAATCAGGGCAATTTTCTTGGCAGAGGCTATTTGGGCTTCAGGGCTCAAGGACTCTGCCTGCTGTATTGCTGTTGAACCATGAAGATTATTTTTATTTTATGTTTTCACTGTCTGTGACTTCAGGTGCACTTTGACTGCTTAAAGAGGTGGAATCTGTCACTGCTGAGCTAAGCCAAAAGGTAGCCTCCTGGGATGGCCACAGATAAGCAGGGCATTCAGGGACCAAAAGGCCAGGTCTCAGAATCCAAGGATGCTTAAGCTAGCTTCAGGGGATACTCCAAGAAACTGTGTACAACTGGGGGCCCCATTCAAGTGCTCCTTTGTGGAATCCATGACATTTGTCACAGATACATTTTTCCACAAAGTCTGACAGCAACGGGCATCTAAAGGAGTTTCTTCTGCTTCAGGGCTCTGTTCCCAGGTACATCACCCTCTTTGTGATCTTCCTTGTGCACACAAGTCTGCCTGGTCAGTGTTTGACCCACATCCATTCAGTCTTTCTAATGATGAATCTATGAAAATGGACTGATACTTTACAGGCCAGTTAAAATTGATTCTGATCCTCTGGACATTTGCTTCTTAGCTCTGCCTAACTACTGGCTCTCACAATAGGACTGAAGTATGAGACTATCCTGCCTTAGTAAAGCTATTCAGAAAATGTCTGTCTAAATTAAATTTCAGTGAGAAATCGGAAGATAGGAAAAATCTTTAAAAAAAAAGAAAACATCTTAACCAATCATCTATATAACTTATTGGAAATTATTATCATAATGACATTTCATTCCTTAAGCACTCTGACAGTGGGATCAGTGAGGGGATCGCCTTCAGACCTCAGGTTGGGGAGGAGCGGGTTAGAGAGCTTCTGGAGGGGCTGGACGCGTTCAAGTCAGCGGGGCCGGATGATCTCCACCCCAGGGTGTTGAGGGAGCTAGCTGGGGTTATTGCAGGGCCCCTGGCACGGCTCTATGAGCGATCGTGGTGCTTGGGCCAGGTGCCAGATGATTGGAAGGTAGCAAATGTGGTCCCCATCTTCAAGAAGGGGAAGAGGGAGGACCCGGGTAACTATAGGCCCGTCAGTCTTACCTCAATCCTGGGGAAACTCTTTGAGAAGATCATCAAGGAGCACATTTGTGATGGGCCGGCATCAGAAATGATGCTCAGGGGCAATCAGCATGGATTTATTAGGGGGAGATCATGTCAGACCAACCTGATTGCCTTCTACGATCAGGTCACAAAGGCCATGGATGCAGGTGTCGCGGTGGATGTAGTCTTTCTGGACTTCAGCAAGGCCTTTGACACCGTCTCTCACCCCATCCTAGTTAAAAAACTAGGTGACTGTGGCATCGATGCCTACACAGTCAGATGGATTGCAGATTGGCTGAGGGGTCGCACTCAGAGGGTGGTGGTGGATGGGTCATATTCGACCTGGGGGGAGGTGGGTAGCGGAGTCCCCCAGGGCTCGGTCCTGGGGCCTGCGCTGTTCAATTTCTTCATCAGCGATCTGGATGATGGGGTGGAAAGTAACCTGTTTAAATTCGCTGATGACACCAAAATCTGGGGGGAGGTGAGCACGCTAGCAGGGAGGGAGAGATTGCAGAGGGATCTGGATAGGTTACAGGGGTGGGCTAACAGGAACAGGATGCGTTTTAACACGGACAAGTGCAGGGTGCTGCACTTGGGCAGTAGGAACCAGCAGCACACTTACACAATGGGGAACTCCTTACTCGAGAGCACGGAGGCAGAAAGGGATCTTGGAGTCATTATTGACTCCAAGATGAACATGGGCCGACAATGCGAGGTCATGGTTGGCAGGGCTAACCGGACCTTGTCGTGCATCCACAGGTGCATCTCGAGTAGAGCCAAGGAGGTGATCCTCCCCCTCTACGCGACGCTGGTCAGGCCACAGCTGGAGTATTGTGTCCAGTTCTGTGCGCCCCATTTCAAGAGGGATGTGGACAACATGGAGAGGGTCCAGAGGAGGGCCACCCGCATGATCCGGGGACAACAGGGCAGACCCTACAGTGAGAGACTGCGGGACCTGAACCTATTCAGCCTCCACAAGAGAAGGCTGAGGGGGGACCTGGTGACCGTCTATAGACTCACTAGGGGGGACCAGAAGGGTTTGGGGGAGACGCTGTTTCCCCTAGCGCCCGCTGGCATAACAAGGAGTAATGGGCACAAGTTGATGGAGAGGAGGTATAGATTGGACATCCGCAAGAACTACTTCACAGTTAGGGCGGCTAGGAGCTGGAACCAACTTCCAAGGGAAGTGGTGCTGGCCCCTACCCTGGGGGTCTTTAAGAAGAGGCTGGATGCCTACCTGGCTGGACTCATTTGAGTCCCGTTTCTCTTTTTGGGGTTTTTTGTTGTTCTCCCGCCCTGGCGGGGGGTCGGGCTAGAAGATCTACTAGGTCCCTTCTGACCCTTAATCTATGAATCTATGAATCTATGACAGACAGCTTCCTTGCAGGTGTTCTCTATTTTTCACAAGCACCAGGAAGACACTGTTGCCCTGGCTACTGCCACTATCTGGATCTTCCCATTGAGGTGTGCCCCTAGTCAGCTATTCATAGCCTGCACATATCATAGAGAAGCAGGGTTGGAAGGGACCTCCAGAGGTCATCTAATCCAACCTCCTGCCTAAAGCAGGATCATCACTCTCCAAACTTCCCATACAAACCATAATCCAAACTCTATATAAAACTACCATCAACCCTGAGCCAGCATAGACCTGCGACTCTTTAATGAGATATTGACTCCTGCCTCTCAAAGGCCCATGATGCCATGAAAAAACAGCTGTGTTTCCCACAACGTTATTTTTCTCACTTGGAAGGAGCTTTCAGTAAAATTTACAGAACTGCCTCATTACCATTTTTCTAACTCCATTTGCCTTTTGCAAAGCTTCTGGGTTGAGACCACTAATTATTTAATCAATATTGTCCCCCTGTTTACTTACAGTACCCTGTCTGTCTGTCTCCATCTGCTGTTTTTGTCTCGTCTTAGATTGCACACTATTTGGGACAGAGACCATATTCCTACCTTTTTGCACTGAGTTTTCAGTGCCAAGCACAAAGAAGAAATAGACTATGACTAGAGATTTTAGACATTACAGTAATCTTCATCATCCCACCAGTGCCTGCAATTCCTTTGTTGCTTATCCAGAAGGATACCCCACTGACCATACTGTGTTAAGAATTTGGGACTAGGAACACTTGATTTTGCTTGCTACTCTACAGTGGTTGAACTATTCATCCATTAACAAGAAGAAATATAGTCTCCTTGAACACACAATTAGAAAGCAAGAGCAAAATATTTGGAGAAGTAGAGAAGTACTGTGTTCAGGTAATTAAAGAGCCAATCATTGCTAGTTTTTCCACATTAATAGTAGCTGAGGAAAGGAGTGGAGCAAGTAATACCACTGACAGCAGTCAATTGTAATTGGAATCTTTGCTTTATTTTTATTTGGGTCTTAACTACTCCATTCCCTCTGCCCCCAGCTCTCCTTCATACTTGTCTGACTTCAAACATTGGATTTCCAATCCTAACTTTATCATGACCTATCTGATGACACTGCCATCTCCTGTTAAACTACCAGTGATGGGTAGCATTTTCAGAGAGACATCCAAGAGCCTTATAAATTATAGAATGTGAGAGTAATGGGACTAGAATATGAAAAGGAAGTAAAGTGAAAGTAAGAATAAAAAATGAACTGTGCAACAAGTTTACCATTCTCAATTAAACCTAGATTATTCCTGAAATTAAAGTGCTTTTCTTGCTCACATCAGCTGAAGCTGAAAGAAGAGAATTCAATAGATGTGCTACTCTGTCGTACAGCTAATCAATCTTCCTGATTGTGCAGCCTTTCCTGACAGCTGCACTGGCACAGGTAAAACTGCTGACCTGAAAAAAATATATACATCTTATAATAAATATAGTCTATCAAATCCACATTCACCTGTCGGATCTGACTATACAGAATGCATTTGGAACGTGAATTACTTTTGAGAAAGCAGTTTTCGGTATTCACGCACATTATCATTTACTGTAGTTGTGAGAGGGAGGGAACATAATTCATTCTCTAGCTTATTGAAGAAAGTTACTGTGTTCACATGCTAGTAAGTAATACTGTTATTACTTCAGCAATTTCATATTCTGACTAATATTGTACACAGCCTGTTTGCCATTAGCCTGTCTTTGCAGCATTTCCTCTCCTTGTAAATGGCTGAAGGGTTGTACTTGATAATATACATTTGACAGCACAACATTAGGCACGTAAGATATTGCACCTCAGTGCCTCCTACTCACAGTCTTAGCTATCACATGCTACATTTTCTGAAGCAGAAATCTTTCTCCAAATAGAAGTCAGAAGAGGGAGGTTTCTTCTTACCAGAATGTTCAGGGCTATGTTATTTGGGAGTGAGGGAATTGAGGGGATGTTCCTGTGCTGTCAAATAAATTTATAAAATATTTATAATAGTTACAATGGATCTAGAAATCAAAGAAGCAAAGTCTTATTTCAATCCTGCTTGTGTACTTCATTGTATTCCTGAGTTACTCAGCATTCCTGATCCTGATATAACATATACCTATGTCCACTTACACAATAGTCATGCAAAACATATATTTTGGAAATTTAGCTGATCAAAAAGAAGGAATGTTAAATCCCTCCTGTGTGTAAGCTTTTTATACTATATAAATTGCAAGAAAACTAGGCCCCAAAATATGTAGAAATCTGCAGTAATTCTTTGGAGCCTGATATAAAACTAATTGAATAAAAATATTTGGAGAATGCTTTTCATCTTGCTTCCATCACCCATTCTGTACTTTGGATAGATTCTCCTTGCCCTCTGATTCTTTCCAGCCTGAGTTTTAGTTGAGTTGATGAGACTATTGAGGGGCTACAAGATTTTTAGATTGTGGCAAGCAAGCTATGTGAACCTCTTGGACAGTAAAAATTGGAAAGAATATGTTGGGCCATTATTGGAGTAGACCAGGTCTGTCCAACTAGCAGCACATGTGGCTCATGAGGTATTAAAATGTGCTTCATGGGCGCCACCCAGCCACCAATCCACCCATTGCTCTTGCAATGGTGGTTGGCAACTCTGAGCTCCCCCTCCCTCCTGCAGTTTCTTGTTCTTGCCCCTGATCCTGGCGGTAGGGTGTCACAGCAAGAGGGAGCCAGGCTGTCCATACTGCACTCATGTTGGGGATGCATGCTAGACTGTGTGCGCTGCATGCTCCGAAAAGGAGGAAGTCAGGCTGCTCATGCTGCATGATACAGGTGAGCTGCCTGTGCAATATGTGTGGCCCAGAGGGGGCTGGGTGTGGAAGTGTAGTACACACGACTGCAGAGCTGGGCTCTGTGTTGCCATGGTGTATGTGGCCAGGAGGGAGAGCTGGGATGTGTACGTCAAGGAGGATCTGAGCAGCACATGGTGAGAGGGAGGAGCCAGGCTGTGTGTACGGGTGAGGGAGCGGTTATAGTTGGGGTGGCCCCTGGATCTGCATCCCATACTGCATGCAGTGCCTGCCTGTTGAGAAGTTGGACAGCCCTACAGAAGACTTCATGTCTCCCAGTGATGTCAACTGCTTGTTAACCCCCTTTTTCAAGAAGCCATTTTTTGGTACAGCCAGACTCTCCAGTTATTGCCAAATCCTTAGTATTGCTTGGATAAGAATATCAATAAGGAACTTCATCTCTGCCAGTTCCATCTCTTTGACCCCACCGAGTTGTATTTTAGACATAAATATAAAAAGGAAATATGATAACTGCATTGGTTTTATTAGATCATGATCAGTCACTGGCAATAAATAAAGTGCAGGTGTCTATTTAGATTTGTTTGCTGGCTTTAATGCTGTTGACCAGAACTGATGATATTTAATGCTGAGGAAGACAAAAGCAGGTTAGAAAGTGCTTTGACCATCTCTATTCTCTTCTTTCTGAGACATTACAAAGGATAATTCTACTCAATCATTCTTCTGCCCCGAGGACTCATTCATTCGTGTTTATCAAGATTTCATTCTTTGCTATTCAACATGCAGAGTCCATTAGAAGGTAAGTGTCAAGGTCTGAGCTATGGTATCTTCAGCATCTGAATAACAGCTCCAATCCACCTGATATGGTATTACGAGTTAATCACTGCTTAACAGAAACCAGAGTACAAGCGACAGCTAGCTTGAAAAAAATAAGGTAATGTTAGAAAGGATCAAGGAAAGAATGTCTGGTGTATGTTTTTCAGGTCTTGAACAGGATCTCTATTTTTGTGCAGCTTATTCCAGCTATTGACAGATTTTTAAGTTTTTGATTTTAACTTAAGAGACCTAAAATCTTGGCTCCTATAGAGAGTGCTTATCCCCACAAATTGCATTCAGCTGAGGTATCTAGATAAATACTACCCTCCACACCTTTAAATATGAGAAGGCTGATCTTGGATACTTCTGAGTAAGGATTTGTCAAGTCTAGACCATTGAAATGCTTTTCTTTAGGTTGGCCATTTCCCAGACTTGGTGACCTTCATCTCATTCTGCAAAGCTGAGATGTTCTCCCAAGCACTTTGTGAGGAAGGTATGATAGTCCCCAAAATGCTTTTACTTGTGAACTAGCTCTTAGTATACAGGAATTGCATAGGTCCATAGGTAATGGAAGGGTCTTATGTCTCATACAAACTTCCAGTAATTTTAAAGGAAGAATACATCTTGTGAGATACTGATTTGCCATTCTAAATTTTCTAGGACACTCCCAAAATTCATGGTTGAATCCCAATGTCCTCAAAGAGCCCCTGAAGTAGAACTTAATTATTTTTTGGACTGGTTCTGAATGGTGGACTTCTCTCCTCCAAAACTTTCCTACTACATCAGGAAGATTCCTACTGCATCTTTGGAGAAGCAGATTTTTTTGGCAAAGGTGTGTGCGGTACATGAAAGTATCACTTAATACCACAAGGGCAGGGCCAGCAGCACAGCATCCACCCCCAGGATGTCCCTCCTGCTGCTTCCTCTCCCCCCAACCCTCCCATGTCTGCAGGAGAGGCAACTGAAGAGGCCCAAATGCCAACAATTAGATAGCTCCCCTGTAATATATCAGAAGCAGTAGAGCTGCATACCAGCAGCCCTGCATTCAGCTTCATTAGCCTGTTCCCAGTAGAATAGCTAGGCTAACCAGAACTGGAAATGGGGTAGACCACTTTTGACTCTAGAAATCTGCAGAGTATCCAGGATTGTGCCCTAGATTTGTTCACCAAAAAGTTGACCACCTCACTCTGAGAAAAGAGTGTCAGAATGCAACTTGATCCCTTTTAATTAGTTTTTTTGGCCCAACAGTAAAGAAAAACAAAGGTCCAGAAATAGAAATAAACCAGACTCATCTTCATATTTTTGATGATGACTAGCTAGCAGTTTCCTGCAATACTCATCTGATGATCCTGTTAACAGATAAGAAAAATGTATACATTTCAATACAAATTAAATGGCATGATGACTACTATTTCCAGGATTGAAAACACTCTGGACAGAAGAAAACATACAAGTCTCTTCAAATTTTGAACCCTTTTGTCAGTCCCCATTTGGGTAGCCTTTTGTTCAACTTTCACTTTATCCCTTCTAATATCTCACTTGCATTTCTGCCACATTTTCTTAATGCTTGAACCAGATTCTAAAAATAACATTATCTTTATAGTAATTCAATGTCATAAATAAAAACATGTTATGATATGCCATTTAAGTAAGGCAAATCTGAGTTATACTAAAATATTCAAAGGCCTTGGCAATTCAATGAGAATATACACCTACCACTGTAGAGTAATTTGTATCCATATAGATGTAATAAGAGATAAGCAACTAATTATGATAAAGACCTGGTGTGTTGCCTAGGAGCTCATAGAATAATAGATATTGAGATAAAAAAAGAATTGTCATCATTCCTCTTGCTCATGCTAATGCAGAATTGTTCTCTTCAGTCAATTCTCAAGTGTTTTGTCCATCTGTTACAATTTGAAAACTTGCCATATAACTACAATTCAAACACTTGTTTTGCTGGTGACTGTATCCAAAAAATAGGTCTGGGAAAAAAAAGTACCTGGAATAAAAAAAGGAGAAGAAAACAAAATTTTGGCTCCTAAAGACTAAATCATGCCATAAATATTTAAATATCACAAAATACCAAATGCATTTTTTTTACATCTGGCATGAAGTCCCACTTCACAAAGTGAAAAAGAAAGATTTAAAATGGTCTCTTTGGGAGGAAAATAAAAGGTTTCTCTGATTTGTCAAGAAGTTTGAGCCATACTGTCTTTAAACAGAATTGACATGTGTGAAAAAATATTTCCTTTGGGGGGGAGGAATGTTTTCTGTTCTTTGGTTTTCTTTCTTTCTTTCCAAATGCTGAAAGATAGAAAAGAATAAAAAGCCAAAATCCTCAAAGCGTTACTTTTGTTCAGTACAGAAGTCATTCTTAAACTAATTAAACCTAATCATCATTGTGAGATGTGTCTTCTCTGGATAAGGCTTTGGAAAATGAAATATTTGTTTAATTAAACCTACATGCATTTCTCAAAAAAGTAGTAAAAAAGTTAATGACTTTTCTGAGGTTGTTAAAACCCAAGCACACTAGAGCAACAATTAAGGCAACAATTTAATGTCAGATAATGATTGATTGATCAGGGCATTAGATGTGTGGAGTTTTATTTTAACTTTTTGCTTCCTACAGTACCCCATTTTTTCTTTATTATTATTTAACAAGGCTTCAATTACAACCATAAATTTAGTTCTAATTAGAAGCTAATGACCTTATCATTCAAAAAAGGCTGTGTTGCCATATTAAAGCAATCCTATTTCAAATAGTAAAGCCATACAAAAAGAATCCAATTCAATTCACTACAGGCTGTTAAATGGGAAAAGTAATTTGACACCCCCCCCCATCTTATCAGGTAACCCAAATTGGATATTTAATATAACAATTATTAATTCGCAGTAAAAGTAGTCTCAGAATGTCTATGGGGCATATTCTTTTATCTTATCACTAAAATAAAGCAGACAACTAACATAAAAAGAAAAGAAATTACAGTGACCTATATATGGTAGTTTCCCAAACAAATGGCTAGATTAAGAACTTAACACAAAATGTATGGTCTATTCTTTAGCAGGGACAGGGAATTGTAATCATCTCTGGTAGTAAGCATTTCTTCACGCACATTTTGAGTTGTTCCCTGCATAAATGAGTTCCTGTATATTCATCAGCTTGTTTTAAAAGGGTCTAGAGTGACACCTGCTAGAGGAGATAAGCTCTGTTCATTTCTGGTTATATTGTAGCTCTTTCACTCCAGTAAGGATGAATGCAACTTTCTTACAGAAAGAAACCTTTTTTCTTGCTTGACACTTTAAAAAGTCAGAAGCTCAACACACACAACCGGCATAATTCTGGTATTAATGTTAGTAATGAACACATTAGTGCACTCAGCCACAGAGTTCATCACTTGAACAATATGCTGCTGTAAGTTAAATGTAGTTTTAAACAAAGTTTACTGTCTGTGTTCAGCACAAACACATTGCTTCTTGATAGTCTACAAAATGAATCAATTATGCCAGAATAATTTAATCAGCTCATGTGAACTGAAATAGTTCTCCAAAAGTTTGTAGAACTACTTTGGGTATCTCGACCATTATGTTACTTGTTAAGCACTGATCATGTATTCAGCACTCCACAGCATGCAAGGTAATATAAGGCCCCTTTGTCTATCTTACTTGCTATCTCTTTGGACTAAGACTGAACAAACTTTCATCTTAATAATTTCATTGTTGGTTTGCTGTTGGGCAGACTTTAGAATTTCTAGTGATTCTAAGAATTCAACCAATGTGTATATATATAACCTCCACAGGATCAATAGCTCTATAGCCTCTCTACCCAATGAGACAGGCAGAATCTCTGGCTCCTACACATATCTATCCCAGAACACAGTGTGGTAGGAAAACTGACAGCAGCCTGGTTTGCCAGCTCAGAAGGGCTCTGAGCAATTGGTGGGGTGCCCCCACCAATCAGGTGATGGCAGGGGAGAGGCTTACCGTGACCCTACCCAGAGGCAAAGTGAAAGCTGGACCTGAGAGGGGTCTAACCCCCTCTGTCTCTGATTGGTCCATTTGCAATCTGGGGGCAGAGCCCCCAGAGGGAATAAAAAGTCAGTGTGCCCAGCACATGGGCAACTGCATCAAGAGATGAAGAAGAGGGCAAAGAAGAGCAGACCAGCTGAGTGGAGCTCTTGCTCTGGAAGAGCCCAAAGCCTCCTAGTTGTGTAGGGAGTGGCAAAGCGAGCACGTCCCCCATCCCCCCATAAGGAAGCATGGTGAGTGGTGCACTGCCAGTACACAGAGGGTTTGAGAGGGACCAACACACTGGGAGCTGCACAAGGTGGTTTGGGTCTCCAATCCCTGGCATGAGGCCAGGCTGTCAGTCACAGCCAGTGCACTGAGGGTCCAGGAGTGGACCCTTATTCCAGGAGCTCCTTGAGGCGGTTTGGGTCTCTAATCCCTGGCATAAGGCCAGGACCACAGTGCACAGGTGGAGCACAGAGGGTCCAGGAATGGACTGAGACCCTGGCGCTGCACAAGGCAGCTCAGGTCTCTAACCCCTGGCACAAGGCTGGACACGTGGCATAGAAGGGCCATCAGTGCACAGGGCCTAAAGAGGGTCCAGGCTGCAGAGAGCCAAGAGCAGCTGGGGACTTCCCTGCTAAGGGAGGAAACGCCTCACCCAGGGAAACCAGCACAGCTTCATTGGGACCAGAGAGTTGTGACTTGCCCTGGAAAAGAGGATTCCCACAGGAGAGGAAGGATTCCCCCCTGCCCTCAGTTGGGGCTAGCAGCCGGAGGGAAAGCCCCAAAGGGAAAGGACTCCTGAGGGTCTTGAGGGTTCCCCTTCACGGGCTATTCAGACTGGGTAGCGGGGAGCCTGAAGGGCACTGGGGATCTTGAACAGTCTCTTCCACTTATCAAGCTATCCTTTCTATTGCACTTTTGGCCACTGTCATCTCATCTGGAACATTGCATGTTCTAAGGTCTTGTTTCATACACTCCTACTGTATCTTCTTGGGTTTTCCCTTATTTAAGAGAAGGCTTGACGTCTACCTGGGTGGGGTCGTTTGAGCCCAGTTTCTCTCTCCTGCCTAGGGCAGGGGGTTGGACCTGATGATCTACAAGGTCCCTTCCGACCCTACTTCTATGAATTCTAACATATTTACACTTTATAGAAAGTAGAAATGGAAACTGTGCTTACAGGTGGAAATGGACAGGTACACAGCTGGGTAACTGCTATTTCAATGTGTAAAGTGAGTTCTGCCTATAAATATAAATTCAGTTCCTAAAAAGGTATCTGTGTAGCTATAAGAGACTTTTATAAAGTATTTGATTTAGGTCTTAGCTAAACATGGCATTACTCTGGATTAGCTATTCTGTGTTTGCATGCCTCTTTCGAAATGAATATATTCCTTTTCGTATTAAGCAAAAAAATGGACCAGGGAACTCTCTGAATAAGGCGATCCAGAATAGCTTGCCTTCAGTACTGCACTACATTCTAATTAAAAAACTAAGACTCTACAATATCAGTAAAGGATGTGCTAAATGGATTAAGATCTCAAAAAGATCTTAAGAATATTCTTCCAGTGGGGAATAATTGTTGAGTGGAAATGTTACTAGTAGCAATTTGAAGGAGTTTGTACTAGATCCAGCATTATTCAACATTTTTAGTCAATGATAAGAAAGTAAATATACAATAATTGTTGATAAAATTCATAAATGGCATGAAGACTGATAGAATACAAAATAACAAGGGGGTTGAGCCATCATACAGGGCAAACAGATTGTTTGGTAAACTGCATCCACTAAATTGCCTTTAATTTAGACTTTAATACAGATATATGCAAAGTTATACATCTGAGAACAATGAATCCAGGCCATGCAAACCTTATAAAGAGAGACTATAAGAGTTCAACCACTTAGTTTTTGAAAAAGACGATTGAGAAATAACTTGATTATAATGTAGAAGTGTTCTTAAGGGGAGAATTACTGGGCAATAAAGGGTCCTTAATCTAGAAGAGAAAGGCATAACAGGAACCAAATGTCTGAAGCTGAAGCCAGGCACATTCAAATTAGAAATTAAACACAAATTTCTAACAAGTAGGTTGATTAACCCCTGGAATAAATTAACAGGGGAATTAAAGAGTCTAGATATCTCTTTATATGTTCAGATCAAAGCTGGATACCTTCCTGAAAGATGCTTTAGCCAAACACTAACTATGCTTTAGTTAAATACTACTGATCTCAAACACATGCATCTCAGAGCTCAAGCTAATTGGATGAAATGTGATGTCCTGTGCCGTCTCAAAATAATACTAAATGATATATTGGCCTCACTGGGAGTGAGGGGAAGGGGATGAGAATTAAGCAGCTAAATTACAGTTGAGGGCAAATTTGCATACCTGGAACCCAAGTCATGGAGCCTCTTAACTGGAGGAAAACTGCATCATTGCAGATAAAATGTGATCTGTTCCCACACAAATTTAGAAAAAAATAGGTGTGTGTCTTGGGTTATCATAGTTTAAGTGCTTTGTTTGAGACCCTTAACATAGTCAGGGAAGCAGAAATGCATTCCTGGTTGACTTGGGCATGTTTATTGCCCCCAGCTCATCTTTGTTGCTTGCCATGGCCTATCCCCAGTTTTTGTATCAGGGACTGTCAAAAGAATTGTTTTAGATCCTTTGCAGTTTCATTTTACACATCCAGCAGGATTGTCATAAATTTTGCTTTTGCAAATAGCACAGTGCACCTTTACATTTCCCATCATCCTAATTCAAAATGAAAGGAGATATGTAGGTCTTATTCCCCAAAATCCAATTGCTTTATACACCCACACACGCACATGTATTTTATACAATTTTATAGTGTGCGTGTGCACATACATGTAGGCTCCATGGGGCTGCACCTACTCATGGGGGTTCTCATTGCCTCAGTGTCAGGTCTGTGTGTACATTGTGCAGTGGTTCATAACGGGGTTCATGCAAAGACAGAGACCTCCATCTCCCTCCCTCC
>NW_017729024.1:16388547-16392637 GCF_001723915.1 Gavialis gangeticus | reverse complement strand
GGCAGCTGACTGGAGGCAGGACGCTGGGCTGCAGAAGGGGTCTATGCTGCAAAGTGTCTGTGCCAACTCAGCTCTGTGACAGCTCAGGGGCAGCACCCGCTGGGTGCTCAGCCAGAGCAGCTGAGAGCAGGGTGAATGCTAGTGCACCTTCCTGTGAAGAAGGCATTAGTGGGGAACCTGGGATGTTTGTGGACAGTGACTTAACTTGAGTTAATAGGGGAACCAGTACTGAAGTTTGATGCACCAATCTAACCTAAATTGAGTTTGAATGCACCTTGATCCAGGTTCATCGTAGACCAGTCTATGTGCACAGAACCTCTGTGCTGTTATGAGTTTAAACCAGTTTCCAATCACTTAGACTGGTAAAAGCATAATGTCTATACCTGGCCATAGAGCAGCTGGTGAGCTAGTTGTCCACTCCCAGAGAGATAAATTATATGTCTAAATCCAGGAGGTGGCTTTGGGCTGTGAAAGCCAGCCTTACATAAGAATCTAAGTCCAGGAAAGAGGAAGGATTACAGACATACTTCTCTTCCTGGTGTATATTTAATTAGTATTTATTAAGGATATTACTCTCCTATTGGCTATCTTAGGTACCCTCCTGCTTAGCAGGCTATAAATGCCAGTGTTGGTGCCTAATTTTCCTCTTGCATAGTATATGGAACTTGGGCACCTAACCTGGGTTCATGAATTCTATTTCTGCAGTCGCACGCCTAAGAGTTATGCATTGTGACATTGAGTGTAACCACACTCAAGTCAGAGTCATAGAGAGGTAGAGTTAGAAGGGACTTCCAGAGGTCACCTAGTCCAGTCCTTTGGCTGAGACAGGATTATTCCTATCCAAACCATTCTACCCAATCCATAATCTAAACCCTATGCAAGACTACCATCAACCCTGACACAGCACAGACATAACTGTCACTCTAAACTCCCATGGGTAAAGCAGGAGAACTCTGCCAGCCAAAGTCCTGCTTCTATAAAAGATTGTCAATAGATAGGGATGTCCATAAATCACACCATAAGTGCCCCCACAGTGGGTCCCTTAACATTTTTTATTTTGCCTCCCACACCCTCCTGCCTGATTGGCTGAGGTTTTAATTATGCTGCAGTGGCTAAAGGACCAGCTGAAGTGGCCCCTCCACCAATCAGACAGTGGGGGCAAGCAGCAAAATTAAAAACATTAAAAGACCTGCAGCAGGGGTTGGGGGGGGGGTACTTCTGGTGTGATTTACAGAGGTCCCTATCAATAAATAGTCAAGAGATCCCAGACAGAGCCCTTTATCATCTTTGTTGCCCATCTCTAGACTCTCTCTAACTTCTCCATGGCCTTTTTAAAATGTGGAGCCCAGAACTGCATACAATACTCCAGATGAGGCCTAACCAGTACCAACTAGAGAAGCACTATCACCTCCTGTGTCCTGTACCCAATACTTCTATTGATGCATCCCAAAACCACTTGCACCTTGTATGTGGCTGCATCACACTGCAGCCTTTTATTGAGTCTGTGATCTACCAAGTTTCCAAGAATCTTTTTCTACAGTGCTGCCATCCAGCTAGGTGTCACTTATCTTATATTTGTGGTTTTTATTAGACTTCCCAAGGTGCTGAACCTTGCATTTGTCTGCATTGAACTTCATCTTGTTAGCTCCAGTAAAGGTTTCCCTTTATGAATGTACGCCATGCTTCCTTCTGGCCTTAGACTGTGTGCATCATGCTGTAAAATTAAACTCTACAAATCTAAACTTCCCTCACAGGTTGTTCTACAGAGGACAAAAAGTGTAAAATATATTATACACTAGAATTAGGCAAATACCTTAAAGATTTCACTGTAAATGCAAGAGAGACTGCTCAAATTGTTTTATTATTCATTATTATATTTTTAAAAATTATGCTACAATAGTCAATTTATCTGTATTTGCTCGATAAACAAATACAAGAAAACCAGAGAAACTATTCATTCAACTAAATATAAGAATATTCACGAGTGAAATATGAACAATTAAACATGAATCTGGTATTAGGAACCTGAGCTTAAGAATTATGCTAATGTAATCAGGAGAGGAGAGACAGACAGACCTGCAGACAGATACTTTTGCAGCATTGGTGGGATTTTCAAAAAAAGTTTATTTTTGGTTTAATTGTTGCTTTACTGATATAAGTGTCATAAATGTTTAATTCCATGATAATGGTTGATCAGAATTAAACACAACTTCATTCTCAGGTTTTTTATTTTGAATAGCAACAGCATTTGTATACTACCAGTTGTGAAAAAATTTTGGTCAGCAAATTGTTCACAGCAGTTCTTCAATATATAATTTTAAATTTAAAAAAAAATCAGAGACAATTGTAAACTACATATGGAAAGTTCATGAATAGAACAAGATAAATTAATCTCTTAAAATATTTGTTCAGCTCTACAAGCAAACATAGTTTATACCTCTTTATCTTATACAGATCAGAAACCAACACATACAAAATGGATAGTGTCTTTTACTTATCACCATGCTAGATACCACTTGATATTATATAAGCAAAGAATCAAGCATCATCATCCAGTTCTGTTGAAGGAGTAGGTTAAAAAAAAAACCCAGCAGAATGATGCAACTTGATTGACCTATCTTGTCCTTTTTTGACAACCTGACTAGAATGAAAATTGCCCTAAAACAATTTTAGCCTATATCTTTCAGGCGAAACTGGCAAATGAACACTCTGTCTCATAGCCTTTTCAGGAAGAATGTTCCCGCCTTTTATTTCTAGATATTTCATATACTTGACCCAATGCTTACTCAAGTCAGTAGTATCCTTTCCACTGATCCCACTAGGCTTGGACTAGGCCCTAAAACAACATTACACTAACCTTCCTGTACAAGTTGCAAAACAGATGGAATGATGCTTAGCATCTTATTAGCAGAAATCCACATTAATTTGTAGTTTTATCTTCTATTGGTCTGAGACAATGATAAAACACTTCATAGAGATTGAATTCAAAGCTGCAAGGATTATAAAATAATTATCACTTTGAGGCTCAGAGTACACCAAATTACTAGCAAACCAATTTCTTATTTTGTATTTAAGCCATGAATGCATAAAGCTATTGCTTTATACTGTAAAAGAAACAGATATGTGAAACAGCTTCAAAAGGAAAGAAAATAAGATTCTAGTTTTAGGCTTGCTTTAGTTGCATCTGTTTCTGTCTTGGTTCAGGACCTGTATCTGTGTATATTTCCATCCTGGCATTTCTCTATTTTCCAATATGTTGCTAGAAAAGCATGGTTCAGTCTTCCCAGATAACAGTTCTTCTCTAACTGTTATAAGATACGTTGCCACATTTGAGTACTTGTCAGCCTGGAAGGATATTAGTAAGAGGCTGATGTAAAGAGGTGTGAAGATTATGTAGTGGAAGTTCTTTGAAGTGATGTTTTAGCACTTGCAATGTTTGGAGAAGCATGGGGGCAGGCCTTGTCAGGCCCTCACCTGACAGAAGCAGATTTTCTAATTATGGTATGTCAGTGCAGTGGTGAAAATAAAGAGATAAAAGTAGAGGGTATGAGTCAAGTGACACCACCGTTCCATCACCTGAGTTCTCCACATTAAAAGAACCACAACCCCCCCCCAAAATCCACAATACCATAAAAACACTCATCCACTGTGCCCCACTGAAATGCCAGATAAAAGGCTGTGGAGAAAAGATTAGCCAGTAGGTGTACCATGGGAAAAAGTGTAAACAGAGGACCTGAATCCTGTTACTTGGACACAAGGGAGGGAGAAGTCAACACACCCAGAGCCTGTGCCAAAGCAGTGCCCATGAAGGTGGGATCTCTGGCATATGGATCATCACTAAGGAGGACTATTCAGCAGTTGCTCGGGGATGTAGGGGGACGGTTAGGAAGGCCAAGGCAGAGATGGAGCAGGGGCTGGCTTCCCGGATTAAGGACAACAAGAAGTCCTTTTTTAAGTACATAGGGAGAAGAAAGAAGGCCCCAGGAAATGTGGGGCCCTTGCAGGACAAGATGGGGAATCTGGTTGTCACGCCAGACGACAAAGCCAACATATTTAATAACTTCTTTGCCTCTGTCTTCCTCAGTAAGGA
>NW_017729024.1:16355416-16388123 GCF_001723915.1 Gavialis gangeticus | reverse complement strand
TCTGGAACCAGCTTCCAAGTGAGGTGGTGCAGGCTCCCACCCTGGGGGTTTTTAAGAGGAGGTTGGATGACCACCTTACTGGGGTCATTTGACCCCAGTGCTCTTCCTGCCATGGCAGGGGGTCAGACTAGATGATCTGCTCAGGTCCCTTCCGACCCTAGAAACTATGAAACTATGGCATCCAGGACAGAACTGTGAGAAAATATCTTGTGAGAGGAGCAGGGATTGAAGCAGCCAGTACAGGCAGAGGGAACTCGCACCAGGAGGCCAGGGGCTCCTGTCACTTTAAGAGGATGGAGCAGTAGGAGCACAGGTTGGCTCTTATAAGATTAAGAGAGTGAAAACCCCGAATATGGCTAGGGGGGAAGGGATGCGATTGAAAGGAGGTGGGATGCCCGGGCACATAAGCCCAGTCTTTGAGACCAAAAGGGCGATCCGGCCCTGCAGGCTGAAGTGAGAGGAGCTTCCACAGGGAAGCAGACTGCAGCAATGCCCAGGGAAACAGAGTCTACCCAGAAGGGCGAGAAGGGACCTGGCTCTGGGAATTGTAATTCATGGGAGGTGAACTTCAGGAGAGTATGTGTATATTTTAATTGTACTAACATATGCTCTTTTATGCTCCTTGTAGGACCAGTGGACCAAGTGTGACTGTAAAGGGGTGACAAGGAGGCTATAGGGGTGTTTGAGGGGCACAAGATGTTTTGAGCGCTGCCAGGGTGAGGGGTGCAGGGCATAGGCAGACTAAAGCCAAGAAGTGAGCCCAGGGGGGCAGCATAGTGGGCCCAAAGCTGAGATGGCAGGGGCCTGAGCCCAGAGAGGGGCAACGCAGCTAGCTAGGGGTTGAGAGGACTAGAGATAAAGCCCAGAGGAGCCAGCACAGTTGGTCTGAAGCTGAGGGAACTGGGGCCAGATCCTGAAATGGGCAGCACAGGCAACCAGGGATTGAGATGGCTGGAGCCTGAGCCCAGGAGGGCCATGGGTCGAGGGTCCAAACAGACTGCAATAAGCCAAGGGCCAAACAAGAATGAAACTGAAAAGCCAGGCCCAAGTACCATTTTGCAGCCAGAGAAATCTGTAGGCCAAGGCTAAGAAGGCTGAAGCCTATACAAGGGAATAACTTGCAAATGAGTGGCACCTGTGAGGTATGGCTGTTAGGCCAAAAGGAGACCATGAATTTAGCCTTTAAGGCAAGTAGGGCCTGGGGGAGAGAATACTGAGAGAGAGACAGAGTGCACCCTAGGCTCACCAACATCTGAGGTCAACCTCCTCTCATTACTTTTAATAACAAGGCGTGGCAAGTGAAGAAGCAGAATGAGACCCTAGAAGGAAGGAACAAGAACCAGGCAGGATAGAGGCAGCCACTAGGGGACATCATGGTAGCCTTGGGTGCCAATCCTGTGGCAAGGAGAAAGGTATACACAGTATGGTTAAAGTCAACATAAATATGTCACTGTTTTGATAGCTGTCAGTACCTCCAGTCCCCTACATCCTTCCACTAGCTCAGGCAGTGAATACAAAGCTGCTTCAGATAGCCAAGGAAATAAGTAGGATAGAAGTAGGGATGGGACGGTATGGGAGGCATCTTACAACCTTGGCTAAACCTCTCCCTCTACTTAAGGCAACTTCTATCTCATCCACCTCCTACATCAGTGGAGGTGGTATTTATGTAGGAGGCGGATGTCTGCTACATAGATATTTATGTTTTCCTGCTTTCTGGTTGGTTTCTTTCACACCCACTAGGCACACCTACACATGCAATTAATGCACTTACATTTTCTACGCAGAAAACTCGGGCTTATTAAAGTGCTACCTAGAGCACATCTGTACATGCACCCCCATTAGGAGCAAACAGAGCCTGACAGGAGCAACCCCACCTAGGGCTGCTCCTACCCTGCTATGCCTCCCTGCAAGGCTGGCAGAGGGCAATGTGGCTTAGACCCAAGCTCTAGGGGGGAGGAGGGGAAGCTTTCCCAGCTGGACAAGCAGCTCCATTCCAGCCAGGGGGAGATCAGATTGGCCTTAATGGGGTGGGAGGTGGGGGGAGCTGTCCCAGATCAGTGGGCAGCTGCCTCACAGCCGCATGGAGATTCAGATGGGCCCTGATCTCCATGTGGCTGGCAGACAGTGTCCTGCTGAGCTGGGCCGGGACAGCTCTCCCTTCCCCCCATGGCCCCCTGCTGCCTAGATTAGTCTAATTCACAGCAAAGCATCTCACATAGATGCTCCCACTTAGTATCCAGCCTTTGCAGACTCTTCTCCCCAAGCCAAATACTTCCTTGCATAAATTAACACTGCATTCCCAAGTTGTGTCTCAACTATCCCATTTTAGGAGTTGCCTCCTGTGATGGGGCAGCTCTCGAGGCTGGGTCTCATGTTGGCCCACCCACCTGTCTATGGGGCAGTCTACCCAGTCTCACCTGCCACAGCTTAGCTGTTCTCAAAACAGATGGTAACATTCAGGAGATTGTCCATCACATGCCCTGATGCCAGAGGCACTATCTGCAGTTCTGAACCTCCCCTAAACCACAGACCATGCCTCACAGATGGCATTAAAAGTTCTTAATGTCTTTGTCCCCACACGGGCCCCATAATCCTTTATTCTGGACCCCAACTGGATCCCTCCAATCAGGCAGCCTACTCCACCTTCATTCTGGGCTACCTAGCTCCCTGGACTCTTCCTCCCCTGGGACCCTTGGCTACACAGGCCCTCGCCTCACCTCCAAGGCCAGCTGGAACCCCAGGCCCTTGGCTCTGGGTGTCCTTTGTGGTGGGCCCCTGGCCCCTTTGACCCTTCTGGTCCTGACCCCAGCATTGACCAGTTGGGGGTGCCTCAAGTCAGCCTTCTTGAGCATCTAGCCCACTCTCTCTCATGGGTCTGCCTTCTTGGCCTTACTATGGGATTACCCACCCGGTTGTGGGAGCTGGGGTTATTAAGGTGCCCGACCCACCTTTTACCAGAGTGGTAACTGGCCTGGCATTTCCTGAGGGCTCCCACAGGACTAGGAGCCGCACCAGGCTACTGATCCCTGGCAGGGTGCAGTTTTAGGTCATGCCCAGGACCAAAAGCCTCCTATCCATCCCCATCAGGTCTTGCCCTTACCTCCTAGATGTTCCTACTGCCAGCAGCAAACTGCTATATTTATATAGGCAACCAGTGTTTTAAAATTGCTGCTTCAATTTAGTACCTGCTGCCTGCTTGACTCGGCCCTTAAAGTGGCAGGCACATCAAGTGCTCTGCCACACCTCCCAAGCCTCCCAGCTCTGACAAGCTGTTCTCCTTCCCCACAATATCTGGCTACCTCCATCTGCAAACCTCTGTGTGCCCCATTAACTCTCTTCTTCCTCTAGCATGCTCCTCATCCAGGTAACCTACCACATGTGTGTGTCTACATGATCTCTCTTAATCTCCTCTAAAGCGTTTGTCTCTCTCCAATTCTGGCTTACACTTGCCAATCTTCCTATAGGTACCCTAAAGTATCCAGTTTATCTGGATGTTCTGTTGCTTCAGCTTTTATAAGTGGCCTACATCTAGCATTCCTAAAAGAAGGGCTGGCAGAGAATAGATGTTAGGCATTGCAGAGCTCACGTACAGGATCAACCCCTGGGAGTCAGACTAGGTGAGGGAATCATATTTGAAAATCCTGCTTGGGAGCATCCAAAGCTTTGACAACAGCAAATGCCCCAAGGGATGACAGGGGAACTGTTCAGCTACAGATCAAATGGCCATGGCCATTTGTTTTCAAGCAGAGGCAGCATGAAGGCCATTTGGAAAATGAACAGTAGAAAGTCATGCAGAGTGGGGACAGTGGTTACATAGTATTTAGGAGCATGTATCAATGAGAGTTGTGCTCCACCTTTTGGCTCTAAGTTTTAAGATGACAAAAAAATTAGAAAATCTAGGGCAAAATTTTCAAACAGCTTCTAAATTGACAAATCAGATTGTGTTTTTTTCTGAGATTATTTCAGTTACCTGATTTGCATTATTCAAGTAAAATCATTAATCAATTCATGCTCAGAGTTTGTGAACACTTTTTACATACCATTTTTTGAAAATATAGTCTGCTTGTTTCTGTGGAGGTCACTTTTCAAATATTTTTATTTATTTTTCTTATAATACTATACTCAATTCAGAGAAACCAAATTGGAAATTAAGTACTTAAGTACCTTTGAAGATCTGGACCCAACAGTGAACTTGTATAAAAAGAAGCAACTATTGATTATATTTCTTTAAATATCACTATTTGATAGTACTGATAATAACATACAATCAGTAGTAAATAGGATTTACATCATTATGATGTAATCAAAATTAAAGAAACGCATCAAATTTTATATATAATGTCAGAACAACACCCTGAGGAAATTATCTGAGTTTTAGAGGCTAATTCTGTTTTTTGTACTATTTGTCAAGGTCATTTCTGACCTTGTAATTGTGGAGGGTGGGAAGGAATGGATGTCACACATTGCATTTAATTATTCTAGCAGTACTGTACTCCAGAGCAAGATAAAATGCATCAGATCTGTTTCTTTTCACAGGGATCAAGCAGTGCATGAAATCAAATTTTTTTATATTTTGATTTTATTAGACTCTAGAACTCAAAATTTGTTCTTGGAAACTTAAATGCAAAGTGAGGGGGTGGAAGGAAAGATTTTTTTTTTTTTAAAGGAACAGACCAGCTTTGAATCTCCGTAGCATTACAATATAGAAAGCAAATACTGCTCTTGAAATCCAACCCATACGTAATGTATTATTCTCTCCAATTTCAGAGGGGTGATCAGTGACCAAGAGTACATGATAAAGATGATTTTTCAAGACAGCATTAGGTATGACAGGATACATGGCACTGCAGCAGCACCAATATTTCACAAGATTTTTTTCTCCCCTTTTAACTAGATAAAGAAGGAATATCAAGATCACTCCCTCTGATACATATAATGCTGTGTATAATAGAAAACAAGAGCCTGCTTCAGACTGCATCCTACAGTTTTATTAAAGATTGAATCAACTTTGTCTATTCTCAGTATATTCACTTACTCTTTCATACTCTGAGAAATATAAAATTATATTAAAAAAGCAAATACACAGAAAGCAAAAAAGTCCACCTGTTAGGTGATGACTGACAGAAATTCCATTGCTGAACACTGCAGTGGCTCCTGGCCTTTCATGATCTTAATCAATGGTATTTGTCACACTCTGAAACGCGTCTTCTCATTTGATGTGTTCCTTTCCATTGATTTCCAGATGACAAATAACTAAGAAATTCATTAAGTTGTCAGCAAACGCCTGGCTTGGACCCTGGGGCAGAAGAGACTTTTTTTTTTTTTAATTTTCTACTAAATGAAATGAGATGTGATAAAATTAATCTGTATAATGGTCTTGAAATGACTCCTTTAATTGCACAAGGAAATAAATGCTGTTAATTAATAGCTAATATATTACCAAATGTAAATGCTGCCTTTATAGTGCACTTTATTTGGGTTAGAGATACAGATATATATTCCAAATATAACTTTATTCAGACATATGTGAAAATACACAATTCCTTATAGGAGGAGATAAGAGGGGAGTTCTTTCTTTCATAAATTTTCTGGGTGAAATCATGTTCACTGTACTGATGCAAATTTCCTGTAGACTGAAACCTAGCTTTGCATGTGTAAGATAAGCAGGATTTAACCCTCTGTATGATTATGATTGTTATGCAGTAGTAATGGGATCTAAGGTGACTATTAAGTGAGGGCAGGCAATAAAGTGATAAAAGCTTAAGCAGGCCAAAATCCTACTTAGAAGCCTCCTCCACAAAGGTCATTACTGAGAATAATGCAGGGCATTCCACATCACCAGGAACTTCACATTATTGAAAGTGATACACTGTGTACAACATAATAAAGTTCATGACACATAAAATGCATGACTTGTACCATTACATCTAAAATGGCATGTGCTACCTACTGGGGGGGGAAAGTGGGAGGTGGGAAGAGAAAAAAAACAAAAACAAGTCATCCCTAAAGGGTTTCCATACTGCTGTATCAACTGCCTTACCCACTCCCCTTCTTCATCCCAAAAGAGGTAGCATAACAGACCTACCCAGGGAAAGCAAGGCAGTCTTTTTCAGCTGAAACTTTTGTTTGGAAAATATGCATAGTTAGCAAATCATTTTATAACTATTTGTCAATTGTTTTTAGTTAGAAAAAATAAACAAAGAAAATACAAAAACAACCTCAAAAGTCAAAACAGTTGTATTTAAAAGAAAAAGTAATTTCAAAATGTCTTTTAGCTTAAGATTTAAGACAACAGCGTAAATGAAACTTTGATCCAGTACACTTTGGTTGAATACTTTGTCCAGCAAAATTTATTTTAAAGTTTTTGGCAGCAAAATCAGTCCATCAATCATTCACATAAGTGCACCAGTTTCATTGCCTATTGGGCCATATGTAACTACAGAGTACAATTTGTCCCTTTATGAAGGCCCCTCTCCAGTCAGAGACTCACGGTAATTTTCATAAAGAAACATAATGTTATATTTAGTGTCATGCCAAACTCAAAGGTGGCTTCTTTTCCAGAGATGCTTCCCTTGTGACTGTCTTCGGAACACCTGTGAGTATATTGTTCTTTAAGATCTTTTTCCTACTCCACCTCCCCTGCATGTCTCTTTTAGGACTGGCTTTTTAAATTTGATGAGAAAATAATTGCAGAACTACCGTGGCCATTTTGCAGCATCCCACTTTTTTTCACCTAGCAAAATATTTAAACTTCCCATTTCCTCCTCCTCACCTCTGGAGAGATGGTAACGTTCTCATACCAAGTGTTTAAAAATAGATCTATTTAGCTAGGGATAACATGTAGGGTATGTCTACATTAAGTTCCAAAATGGCAGGTATAATGTAAATTTACCCACATTAGTTAGGTTAAGTACTAATAATGTAGCCTCATACAGCATGTGGTCCAACAGCTCCCTGGATAAATGTGAGCTACCTGCCTTAGCTGAACTCAATGCAATCAGAGTGAGTAAGCTAGTAAATTTAAAAGTAGGTCTACATGAGCTTTTTCTTTAACAGGTCTACATGAGCTACTTTGGCTTACTTTATAAAGAGCATGTCTACACCAAGAGGTATCAATGTGTTTTGCCTCACATACAGCTCCATATACCTTTACATCCATACTTATAACAGTTATACCCATATCGTAGACTGAGTAAAACTCAAGCTTTCAAGTCTGTCACCAGTTATGGATGCTTATATTTACCATAGTTTGCCCAGATTGAAAAAAAGTTTCTGATGCTGGTAATAGAGACCCTGATTTGAACCACAAAACAAAATTTGGGACATGAATGGGCTGATCTCACAAGTGAGGATGAAAAACAGGAAACTTTGGACTCATCTTTGTGTAGAAATAAATAGGGGAGTTCACCTTTAATAATTACAGGCAAAGTGACACTTAAAATGCATTCTCTTCATCTAGGCTAAGTCAAGTCAGTCAAAAAGCCTGAGGCTGAATTGACTCACTCCTTGCAGGTTAGTCTAAACTGAAGAAACTAAATTGAAACAGAAGTGAATGGACATTTACCTTTGATTCAGCAAATGCAGCCATATGCGTGCAGTGGTTCAGGCCAGAAGCTGGGGGGGCACTAGAGCATGACTCTGTGGAATGCAGCCAGCATAGGCTGTGTGTTCACTTCCTCTTCCTGCTGCCCCAAGGTCTCTGGGATTTGCCATCCAAAATCACAGCAGCAGGACTCTGTAGGGTCACTTATCACTTCCTCTTCCTGTTTCTAAGTGCCTCAGATTTGTAGTCAACAATTGCAGCCAGCAGTATGTTTAAGCAGGGGAAGGGGGGGGTTGACCCCCCTCTTTGGCCCCAGACCTAGTTTGCCTGAGGGGGTAATCTGCCCCCTTCCACTCCCCAAAGACTGGGCTGCACCCCCAGCTAGACTTCCCCCTCCACTCCCTTGTCAGCCAGCCCTCACTGCTCCAGCTAGAGAGCAGAGGTGTGGGGCCAGCCCTGCTCTCTGGAGCAGAGAGCACAGCCCAGTCCAGGGCTGCAAAACATACTGGGCTGCTGGGGGACTATGATAAAACTTGAACCAGGAAGGGGTCTGAGACAAGTTTCATAAACCAGTTTGACCCAAATCGGGTAAGTCTGATACTACATTCAGCTAGGTTTATCTTAAACCAGTGTCAGCCATTTTGAAAATGGTTAATGTGTACTGAGCTTCTGTTCTGTTATAGATTTAAGCCAGTTTCTGATCACTTGAACTGATTTATGTGTAACTTCTATCCCTGGCCTTAGTTTCTCTCCACTTCTTTTTTAGGCACTTTGAGCTCTGAAGAGCCAGACATCATGCCCATATCCTAAGTGGACAGTCTGTGTTGAAAGAGAGCTATGGAGAACCTGGCTTCAGGGCTGTGCTGAATTTAAGTAGATTCAGCAGGTACAAAAGGAATGAAAGAGAACAGGACCAGGAGCTTATAGAGCACCTGTTCTCGATATTTCTGAACAGATCCCAGATTGCAAAAGTTTATGCGCAGGCCTACATCCCTTAGAAAAAGGTGAATGCTTTGCAACCACAAGCCACATATAAGTGGCCCTTTCTTTCCACCCTCAAGTATGCCACTGCCCTAAAGACAGCTCAGGACAGACAGCTGTGCAAAGGAATTATAGGAGTTGTAGAATCAAACAATGGCTGCGCCTCTCTTCTTTTGCAGCCCTGTACAACACCTGTTTAGAAGCTGTGCAGGAGAAAGGAACAATCTTAGAGGCACTGCAGATGGCATATACCATCATTAAAGTGTTGCATGTTCATTTTTGTTTACTTTTCTTTTTCTCTGCATTTTACTTTCACACCTTGTACACTACTTAACACATTTAAAAAAGCAACAAGTAGTACATTTTCTCACACTTAGCAGTCATTTGATCTGTGTTGCTTTTATATTAAAATATCTGTTAGTTCAACTCAACTTCTACTTGTGTGTTCAGCACTGGTTGTCCATTTATTTGCAAGGAAATGAATAGCCCCAGTTACTTTTGGAAGTTGTACTAACTGTCAAGAAAAATTTTGTTTGAATGCTGCCAATGCAGAGAGAATTAAAGCTGACATGCGCAAGACAGGCTCATGGAATTTTCCATTGGGCTCACCCAGCATGTGTCCCCTGGGTGACCCCAAGAGCTGTCAGTCAGGCTGACCTACTTTTCAGCCCTGCGCATGCTTGGTAACAGTGAAGAGCTCAGGCTCACACATGCTCAGTCAGCTAAGAGCATGATGTCATTCGGCTAGAAAGTTCTTTGAGGGACACATTCTAATTGGCCACCAAATTGTTATAAAAGGTTAAGGAGCCCCTCCCTCGGGGGGAGATCCGTTCAACTGAGGACAGAGGCTACTCCGTAGGGACTGTCCCTCAGTTAGGTCTCCTCCAGCGTGGGCTCTCGCTGCTTTTCGTACCTCGGTCTGGTTGCATTGATTGATTCTCTGGTTACTGGACTGTTCTGGCTTGGACTCTGACTTCGCTTTCGGATCACCCTCAAAACACTGGCGACGACTTACCTGGCTTTCGACCTCGGAAATCACCCCAGCTATCCGATCGTCCTTCGGGACTGGCGTCACACCTGACTATCTTCAGCGAGTTACAGTTCATTGTACTGTTCGTTAGTTTACTCCTTCTATGAGCCGTTGACCAGTCCTAGGACTATTGAGCCAGGCAGCCGCCCCTAGCCTCCGGGTTAGATAGCAAGGGCTTGGCTCAAGAACCCTGTGGACCAACGGACCCCTGTGTTGTTGTTCGTTCGTCACACCACTGTAACTGAAGAATTACGTTGCCTACGCCTCAAAAGCGTAAGTTGAATAAACCCTCTTGTTTAAGAAACCATCACTCTTCCGTGCCGCTCAGTACTCCATTGCCAAAAACTCCCGCCTGTCCGCTCCAATTGCCACCACCTGGCTGCCCCACCGTGACCACGACCATGAGCTTGGCTCGCCAGCTCCGGGGCTGTGACACTAACATATCAGAAAAACACAAAACAATCTACATAACTTTATGGAAATCCATGATTGTATGTTAATACTCAGAGATTTACAGTGTAATCAACATGAGGCAAAAATAGCATCCAACAGCCCAGAAAACTAAATAGGTACAATATTTAGTTTTTAGCTACAATGCAAATGAAAGCAGTTCCTTCTTCTTAGAGGAGCTGTAAAAAGATTCAGAAAAAAAGAAAGAAAAGAAAAACAGTAAAGCATGTTCCATAGTAAAGCATAATCCCAAAAGTAGCACGTGCATTTACAATCAATTATTAACATTACCAGGGGTCATGGCCAAAATGTAGACACTTGTTTCCATTCCCAATTCCCTTGCCTCATTTAAACCTGCACCAGTGTCGATAGCGACTTTTTCTAGTCGTCTGAACTAAAGTATTAACAGGATCCTCTCCATGTTAAAATACTTGATTCTAACCTCAAAAGTTGTGCAGGTCACAGCAGGCCACTCATACACACAGCATTTTCCATATGTGTACACAAATTATTTCATAGGCAGCACCATCTTACCTTTGTCCTTCCACAAAAGCACTCCACCACCATCCTGCAACTGCTGAAGAAGTGAATGAATTTATAGTGCAGACCTACAGGACCGGGAGCTAACACAGAAGATAGCATTGGTGGAAACGGGATGTGGTCTCAATATAATAAGAAAAATAGGTCTCAGCTCAACCAAGGATGTGAAAGCCAAATCTCTTTTATAACATCTCAGTATTATGCACCTTACTGATACTTCCCATGAACCATTTCTATTAATTATTAACCCCTACAGAATCAGTGATCATTACACCTATCAGTTAACTCATCTGTTGATTCCTTCTGGGAAACAAATTGACTTATATGTATGTGGCTCCGATATAAGTTGGGAAGCCTATTCCTTTTGCCATTAACTTAGGAGGTTTCAAACACGTGCTGATGGAGATTTGCAGTTTTTAAAGTGTGTGTGTAAATCTCCATCACCAGCAAGGCTACATTTGACCAGAGCAGGCAGCTATAGTTATACGGGACCAAGATGCAAGCAATCAAGAAGCTAAGCTATAAATCAGTACCTAGCCATCAGGTCTGGACTAGAGTCTCTAGCACAAGGAGCTAGCAAGGCAGAATCAAGGAACAAGGATGAAGTCAGGAACCCTGGAACAAACAAGCAAAACCTAGGGGCTGGGAAACTGGGAATCAATCAGGAAACTAAGGAGTCAGAAGCCCAAAGCTAAAACTAGACATCTGGGCTGATGAGTAGCATCCTGGGAACTGTAAGAGCTGCTGAAGTCAGCCGTACCCATGCAGTCAACTAGGGCCAGCAGGAGTAGTTAGGCTATTCGCAGCCTGGTTTACTCAGGTAACCAGGGCCAACTAGGGGGAATTTAGCTTGCCTGTTGCCCTGGTTCCTAACACTCTGGGTTTGTCTCCTGAGAATCCCTTTAGCTGCTCTATAAACCCAGTGTTGATTTCATGAAATAGCCACAGGGTTTGGCAGCATATCTAATTTTGGAAATAACATGCTTCTTTCCAAGAGAGAAGTTTCTTAGAATCTGGTTTATAGGGGGGTTTGTTTTTTGGTTTTTTGTTGTTTTTTTTGGGGGGGGGTGTTATTAGTTTATTTTGATTTGAATTCTTTAAGGGGAAAAAAACATTATAAAGGAAGAGCTAGGTATTAAACGTATTACAATATGTTCAAAGTGCCAGAGTCCTCCTTCATGTCTTTCTTGTTTCTAAAGCCCTAAAAGCAGAAAGTCATTGGTCCCACTGTTTTTGAGATATTGTTTGACCATTCTTTGGTCAAGGTGATTTAGCCTTTACTGAAAGGCTGGTTTCCTATTATTAGGCATCTTCCTTATTATCCTTGCAGTGTTGCCAATTCTTGTTATTTTATTGCAGGTCTCAATGTTTTGGTTAAAGGCATAGATCCTACAGTCATATGACAGTTTAGTCAGGGACGATCCTGCCTTGAGCAAGGTGCTAGACTAGGTGACCTCACAAGGTCCCTTCTAGCTCCACTGTCCTATGATCCTATGACTTCATGAAAATATGAGGTTTCATCTAAAAAGCAAAACCCAGCAAAGGGCATGTCTATGCAACCTCACTACTGCACCAGCGATCATTACAGCAAGACACACCACCCCCACTCCGTGAATGCTCACTCCAATAACAGAAATAGGAATGCAAATTGGAGAATATATGGGTATGCACCAGTGTTCCATTAGGGCTGCTACATTCCTATTCGGGGAAGTAGCACACAGAGAATGGGGTGCCATGGCACAGTGCTAAACCAGTAGAGATATGCCCTAAGTTTCTAGCTGTCATGGTCACTGAGAAAAAAGCTTGGACGTGTGAACACTATTGCCCAGATGGCAGGGGGAATGGGAGGGATTCAAAATGTATAAAATCTTTAAAATCTTAACACAGTCATAGTTTGGGGTTTTTTGGTGTGTTTTTTCTGTGTGACTCATAGGTTTTCAATATTTAGGACTGGCAATGCCAGGCCCACAGACATCCTTTTGCTTTTCATATAACCTGTGCAACTGGAACATACGTATGTATTTTAGTTTTCCCTCCCCCTGCATGCCTTCACTAAATAATCCATTATCTCCCTCTTTGTCCCTTCAACTCCATTTTTTAAATGTTTCCTATCCCTCAAATCATTGACCATATTTTTTCTTTGCATTCTTCTTTTGTGGTAGAGTTTTAGGATAAGATTGCCAAAGCTTCCTTGAAGCATGGATAAATCTGCTCCTGTGTCTCTTAAAAGATCCCCACCCGTATCCTTCCTTAGTAAGGGATTCCATTATTTCTTCCCATTAAATCCTGCTGTCTAGGTATTTTTTTATTCAGTACAGTCATGTACACTGTAAAATAGCAAAATATGAAGAAAATTTAGAGAATAGTTGTAGCAATGTATGAATCTTCCATCCTTTGCCAGTCAGAATCCTTTGGGTCACTGCAGACTTTTTCATAAGTTCATAGATGCTTGCAAACATTCCCTCTATTACATTATAGTGCCTTCACTATATGGTATCTTTGAATGCACTATGAAGAGTACACTTCATATCTTAAATCCACTCAAGCAGCATGGAAAAAAGTACATTAACCAAATCATTGTGCATCCTGTGGGGAGAAAAAAAACCTACTCTTCAGTTCCATCAACTTTGGATAAGTTAAAGAAAGCAAAAGAAATTTCAGCTTATGTGACTGGGAAGAGAACTATTTGAATCCAGCAGGCATCATATTTCATTCACTACCATATTTTTAACCAGGACTGCAGCAGTTTTCTCTGACAAATTTCAACTCCACTAAATATTTTGCTTATACTGCATACGCTACCTGCTTTTTATACAGTCGGTCTCATTGCATGCAGTATAAAGTCTAACCTGCCATTCTAACACCAGAACTATTAAGTTACCCTAAAGTTTTATTTAGGATTTTTGAAAGTGACTATAGTGATCAAAGATTCTGAAATGGCTATCTTGGAGATTGTTTTTCCTCTTTAGTATAAGCAGCAATTTTTTTTAAAAAAAGAAAGCTATTACCCATATGTACATTTAAATCATTGAATAACCTTGTTTCTCCCTCATATTCACTTTTATGTAAAAACAAAACAAAACAAAAAAAACCCCAACAAGGATAATGGGACTAATTTGTGGCCCTTAGTCACCACCTCCCACTCAAAGGGTAAGTAGTACGGATCCATACTAAAGAAAATCATCAGAGATGGGAAAAACCAGGGAACAGTAGTTGGGAACGGGGTGAGTGGGAAGGGAGGGAAATGGAGTAAACAGGGGGGATAGGTGAGTCTTGAGGTGGGGGGGGCATGGAGAAGGGGTGATTGAGGACAGGACAGAAGGGGGGACAAGGGGAGTGGTTGTGTAGGGACCTGCTAGGCTTCTGCCTCCTCTACCTCTTAAAATGGCTCCCTCCACCCTCAGATCACATCCCTGCCACCCAAATTCACCCCTCCTACCCCCACTGGCCTCTCCACCACTTGATCATTGCCGTGCTGCTCTGATCAGCCTGAGTGGCAGAGGTACCAGTAGGGGGTTTCCTCTTCCCTGCCTCCTCCTGGGATCCCTCCAGACAATGCCACTTCTGTGCACCCAGATCCAGTCCCTGCCAGACCCTGCAACTGAAAGGGAGGCAGGGAAAAGGGGAAGGCTGTGGGGAGGAGGGGTGGGGGCAAAGAGCTACCAAAAACCTAGAGGGTTCATGGGGATTGAATTTGGATGTGTGGGAGCACCACAGGCTGCAGGAGGCCTGGGAGCAGGCAAGGAGGGGGAACATATGACTGATTGCTAGCACTAGTTAACCTTAACACAGACTAACATGTCTTACAATGAACACTTGCTAACTCTAATGCGCAATCTGACCCTGGGGATTCTTAGCAGGGAGAGATGGCCTACAACTTCTGGTTCTTAGGTCTCCCCATCCTGGGCAGTTTTCCTTAACCACTAGAGTTCTGAGCAAAAGGTGGTCATAAGTGCTATGCCCTTCAGTATCAAACTCGTGTAAGTCACAGTATTTGACTGCCTTCAATTTCAGTGGCTCATGCAGCATTTCTGCGCTCCATGGTTAAAATGATTTGCAATGAAATGTAAATGACCTTGGATGCCTCTGGGGCAATATAGAATAGCTTCTGACCATGTGCAGCTGGAACCAACTTAATCACATGGGGGGGAAATGTAGACATGAAAAAATGTTAGGCATGTGATTGTGATTCAGGCTGTTACATGAGTCAAGCAGAATGATATTAGTGACTTCAAGTAGATTCTATTTTCTCTTGTTCATCTAAGGCGCACTTTTCTAGACATCTACCGATTTTGCACCCTGCCTTCATGCTGTGGCCTCATGAGTATGAGCACATAGACTGAGTATGCACAGTAGGCTCCACAGTGCCCAGATATATGTGTATCTGAAGGTAAGTCCCAGAGAAACAGACCTTCTACGTTAGCACAATAACTAGAACACTCACCCAGGAACCTGAAGACCTGTGTTTACCTAAAGGGGGATTGAGTCATCTTCTCTTTGATTCCCCAGCACAGTGCTTTAACCACTGTGCCAGAGACTGGCTTCATCCACACTCCTCTCCAGTGTTTTGGTTTTTTGTGTGCACGCTGTTGGGTTTTTTTGAGGATGACAACCATCACCCCTTGCATGTAACAGCTGATGTATGCATCTACATGTGCATATTAATGCACAGCAATAAATTCCAGCACATAATGCTGGCATTTCTGCTCCTTTGTAGGGCAGCAGGTATCTCAAGCTGCAAATTCTTCATCTTGTTTTCTTCATTCTGGTCCCACATGTCTCTCTTTTGGCTTCCCAGGGGCCAGCATGAAAAGGTGTGCTGGAGAGGAGACTAGATCATGCCTAATGTGTAGTTAAAGCATTGTACTAGGCAGTCAGAGAGGCAGAGATCCAAACCCTTTTTGGGCAAGGAAATGCTAAGAACTAAGGTTTCCAGTTTCCTGAGCTAGCCCCCACATCAGTCAAATACTGGTCAAAACCATGAGAAAAGTCCTCTTCCCAAGTCCTACACACAGGCTATTTATGAATTTGTTGCTGGCTACATCTTTGTAATTACACATTTGGAATAGGCCCGCATATGTAGCCAGGTACCTAGCTGGCCAGTGGGTAGTCTACAACCCATGCTCAGTCTATGCATGAATAATAACCTGCAGGCTGCAATTCAATTAACCCTGCAGTGTGGATGAGTGAGTGCCAAAAAAATACCATTCATGTGGCTAGAAAAAGAGAGAGAATTCCCGTCTGTGTGTCCTAAAAATGGTGTAAATAACACTTGGACGTCTTAGCAATGAAATAGGATTCTGCACAAAATGACAGGACCTTTAGGTTTATGCTTTCTTGGGTACAAGAAAGAAAGAGAATGTATGAGGGAATACGACAGTAATGGTAATTGGCTGGAGGGAATACTTCTCACTCTAAAATACTTTTCAAAATGTAGAATCTGTCATACATCAAACATAAATATATTAATTCTGTGGATTATGGACAAAATAATTTTACAAGATACCTATAGGTTAGCTTCATGTTCCATGCTAAGACACAAAATAAGTGGATTATTTTAAAGAAATACAAAGTACCAAACAACTATTAGATCTTCAAAAATCATCCAGATATATTCTACAAAAACAGCTATGCAGTGTAGTTTTCTGAATATATAGATGTGAATATTGTAAAACTTATCAGAACATTAAATAATGAAAAACATGGTTTATGTAGTAAAAATTGCAGAAAAGCATCATAAAGACACTGGATACTTTAAGAAACCATTCACAAGGCTAAGAGCAAAACTATTTAGTTAATTGTCCAATTTCACACACAAATAGGATCCATCATTCTAGCATTAAGCATATTATTTCCATTTGAATGTGAAAGTCCATGTCAGTTATATTATTTGTACACAGAATGAGGAGGAGATAAAACTGTCTTAAAAACAAATCTACAAAGTAAACTCTGTGCTGGACTAATTGCTTTTTGATTATGTCAATACACAAATGTTGTAATCACCTCTTGATTGTGTGTGCCTAAACATTACATTGCTTTTAATAACATAGGGATTAAGATACTGTAAATATGCAGAATCACAGAACTCAAACTTCATAGTACTAATAAATTATAAAGCTGAAGATACAATTAGAAACTGTTACAACATTGTGTATTTCTTTCTACTTTGCTGGGCCAAATTCTCTAATGAGAGAAGCTGAAGTCTGTAAGAGTGCAAACCTTCATTTGGATCTTCAAATTGATAGTTTGCATATGTAACTTTATTATTAGTGCCTACTAATTCAAGTTCAACTATTTCTTTTGCTACTGTATGGGTGCATCTACATGTGAAATTAATGCAACTGAATATACTCTGGCTCAATTTGAACCAGGGTAAAGTAATCCCAACATCACCATCTACATGTGCATTTAAATGCAGTAATTTACAGCACTGCCAGTTCCGTCAAATACAAGCGGTATCTATCTGGCAGCGCAGTAAATTAGTCTACTTCAGTTTACCCCCTGACATGGGGGGGGCAGGATTGGGCCCCTCACTACTTCTGCCTTCAGCAGGCTCCTGTGGCCAGCAGGACACCTGGTGCTAGGGAGGGGATTCCTTGCCCCATTTGCAATGTGTGTATGTGTGTGAGAGTGGGGTGGGGGAGGAGGCTAGGGATTTCAGGCAGAGCCGGATATCAGGCAGGGTCAGCCTCCCCTCTTGCCCCTACCTGACACCCTGTGCTGCCCATGGGGTGAGGTAGCCTTTCCCAGGCAGTGACAAATCCTGCCAGCTGCAGGGGCCTGCTGAAGGCAGAAACAGTGATGGGTCTGATCCTGATTTTGGTGGAGCCTACAGTGCCCAGCTTCCCCTGCAACCCTCTCCCCAGAGTCCAACAGCACTCAAGGGCCCAATCCTTTTTTTTGTGACAAAGATCAAAGCAAGGATAAAGACGTAGAAACATTTGATGTCGAGGATCCATACAATGATCAAATGACTCATTTGCAATTTTTTTCATTACAAATTTTTTTCATTATAAATTTTGGATCAACTTCTAACAGATATATGAAAAACCTAACTTTTTTGATAAAAAAAATAGGTTTGACATATACATTGTGTCAATTTATACACTATAAAATACAGTACTCCTTAAGGCAAGTATTTTATGTAGGTAGTTAATAAAACCCATGATGGAGCTTGTGTCTGGCTCTAGAGTGAACATTTCCTATACATTTGATTAAGTTTCCAGTTTCCTTTTAGAAACAATCCAACTATAACGTCAATATACTGTGGAGTGGCACAAGGCTGAGCAAACCAATATGCTTACACAATGACCTTATCAGTTCTTGGGAAATGAGTTGCAATATCTGTTCCACTGAATGGCCAGGTTTCAAAAGCACAAGCATAATGAATTTGCAAATATAAAGAGTTTGGAAAAATGGAATGTGTGTAATCCTATACATCAGGATGCTTTGAATGGAATGATTTAACTCCTACATGCCTGGCATTTTTCAATCTGGAAGTCCAATTCAAAATGTACCTTGTACTTGTGTGCCTGAAGTCTGCTGAACAGAGGTTTTTATAAACTGACACTTGATCTAATGATAGAATTTTAGGACTAGATTTTTGGCTGGCCTCAACTTGTCAATATATGCTTTTATAAGTGTGAACCTGGGGCCAAATAACAATTCTTCAGTTGGTAGATTACTTTCAAAATCATTGACCTAGAGGTGAAAGACTTCCTGTTATTTAATGCCTTAACTATTCAGCTTCCAAAAAGTGGTTTTCAGTCCATACTGGATTCAAGCAAAAGGTTTCACATAATGATGATGACTACTTGTTCACACCTTCTTATTGTACAACTTTGAGTGAAACTTGGGCATGTTGTCTAAATTGGGTGAATTGAGACTTCACAGGCAAGTATTCTCTCTCTCCAGCAGTATTAGAATCATAAAATAGGGCTAGAAGGGACCTCTTGAGGTCATCTAATCCAACCCCCCTGCTCAAAAGTAACTGTTCCTGCAATATCCCAGCTGAAGAAAAGACTACATATGTAGGTTAAGAAATAAGTACTGACTGATATGATTTTATTAAAGCATGGAAAAAGGCAGATGTAAACAGAGATGCCCCATGAACTGAGGGTGACAATCTCACAGCAAAGCGATATGGGGTGGAAACAGGCAGAATGATAGTTTTTGTCTAATATTCTGCTGAATTGGCTCTGTGCATGTTCAGATCTCTTAACACTTATTATTTATAACATTTCTCTTCAGCCTCCAGATGTGCCTAGCAGAGGTTTATGGGTTTTGTTGGCTTTATGGTTACTGTTGAGATAAGGAGTTGAACCTTCATCATATGCTACAAACCTTTCCCCTTCCTTTTGCAGTAAGAAGCTCTGCCAGGGGGCTACTGGAAGTTTGCCATGTCCCAATGGCAAAACAATGGGTAATTTGCTATGAATAGCAGAAATTTTGAGAGCTACCGTCATGTTCTCACATAATGGAATCTGTGGGGTTGAGAAGGAAAAAAAGTGTTAGCATGATAGGGTTTAGCCAGACGTGCCTCAGATTGAGCCCTACCTCTGTCGAGATAATATCTTCTGATTTTTCTTTAGTATGGAGCTGTACCAACTACATTTTGAGTGGGAGATAGTGACTAAGGGCCATAAATTAACCCCATTGTCCCTTTTTTGTTTGTTGGGGGGGGGGGTTGTTTTTGTTTTTTTTACATAAGTGAATGAGAGAGATGCACAAGAGGTAAAAAGCAGTCAAGTCTATAGCAACATAATTTAAATGTACATGTGGTCATCCCTTCCCCATGTCCCCCTCCTCAAGACTCATCTACCCCTCTTCACTCCTTTTTCCTCCCTCCCCACCAAACTGTTGTCTGGCTGTTCCAAGCTGTCAGTCTAGGGCCATAGAGTCCTGTGAGATAGGTAGCCCACTCAGGAGCAGTGCCTCATAGGATACTGGAAGACTGCAAATTGGTGGTTTTATCTCAATTAACAGCCAGACATTAATTTCACTCAAACTAGGAAACACAGCTCAGAGATAATCCTCACCCAAAGTGGTGTAACCTTAAAATGCCTAAAGTGCACTTAGCACTTTGTTAATGCATCTTAATTTGTGATCATTCAAGTTAAGTGCTTTTAGTATGATTTAACTGTAATGTGTTAATTTAATTTACTACAGAAGACAGCAATTTAGCCATCAAAACATAGGCTTTCTGCTGAAGCTAGGGAAACATCATGGGGTCCAAAGGAGAATAAGCAAGAGGGACCCTGACTCTTAGGGTCAGAGGGGGAATGCTGCTTAGCAGAGGGAGCCAATGCATCCAATAATTTAGTGCATTTTTCATGACAGTCATTGGAAATCCTGCATAGAAATCAATGCAGACATACAGCAGGCTTCTTCTACTACTGCTTGAAACTCTTCTCAGAGGGAGGGAAAGGGTGCCAGGATTGCATAGTTAGAAAGCAGTCCACATTATATCACTTCTTCATGCAGGACAGACTTCTTGGAAAACATAACCCAGAATCCCTAAACTGGAACGAGCGTGGGCCTGTGTTTGGAGAGAAGGAAAGAAAAGTTGGTAGACTGATAGGAGCAAACCTTAATGTCCTAGCTATATGCCTTGCATTTCTAGTATAATGAATTTGGCAAACCCCTTTATAAAACTTGTGCGTGTTTAAAGCCAAATACATGTAAAGCAATTAAATATTCATTGTGCAACATCTTAGGGGCACAGATGACACATAGATGGCAAAAGCCTTGCCTTTGCCAGTACAGCTATGATAGTCAAGTATGTGATGTTTTTCGACCACTGCTATTGCTAATAAGTGCTAGTGACATATAGCTAATATGGGAAAAAGCTTTTTTGCCAGCTTAGTTGGAACTTAGTCCCTGAACAGAATAATCCATACTGGCCAAGAGACTTTTTTTTTTTTGCTGGTACAACTGCTCTTTCCTAGAGTTTATGGCAGCATAACTATATAGGTTAACAGTGGTGAAAAACAGATAAAAAACAAACAAACACTAGCCTGCCTATGCCAGCAAAATTTAAATTATAAACCAGATCTTTACTTTCTGTCTTTTCTTAGTCTATATAACTAAGTGTTTTAACAATGACTATATACATTTAAAGGCTAAGCACATTCTCAGGGTGAAAAATGAGATTGTTGGAAAGGATTCAGACTCTTGTAACTAGCTTTGTGCCATTGGTGATGCCATCATGTCTGGATTCTTGGAAATTAGAGGCTTGAAGGATTGTGTAGAGAACAGTGGCAATAGACAGTTGAAGTACCTATTGATTTTTCTTTTTCTGTTTTTAAAGTAAGCAGCAGGCAGCTAGCAGTACAGTTAGCTGCATCATACACTGTAAGGTCAATGAAGCCAGGCCTTGCAATTTCAATCAAGTAAGCATTTGTCATATTCCCCTTTTGGCTGGTTCTTACAATCCATATATAGTTTAAATAGAAGAGGGACAGTGAGGGTCATTCCTTGCTGCCAACAGGGTAGACCTGTGCCAGCTAATTACAAACAGGCACTGTATATCCTCTTCTTAACTGGAGTGACAGTTACAGCATAATAGACTTCCTAAGGCTTTGATTGCTTACTACAGAGAGCACTATTGACCACAGAGAAAAAAGCTACAGTGTAAGCTATTTTGAAAAAGAAAAATCATGACCTTGACCACCAGCCCAATAACAGTGCCCTATGGTTTCCTTTGGCAGTATCCATCATGTAAAAAGTGACAAAAAGTAGGAGAATGTTGTGTTCTAGGATTAGCCATTCCACGGTTTCTACTGCAGGTAGGTTCTCACAGCCCAATCTAGTGCCATACTCACTCCTCCCCAACAGTTCTCTCACAGAAAATAAATTTAGCTTACTGAAATTTCCCATGCTGCATCTCAAATTAGTTATTCGTTTGAGGCTATCAGCTGAAAGGGGCTGTCACAGGGCGGGGCACAGGAGTGACCGCGATCTCTCCTGGCGCCCCTACCGTGCCAAGTTGCCCTTCTAGCACCCTTGTCTCGCCCGCCACGTCTTTGCGGTTTATATAATGTTAATGGGAGGCTGCCTTTCCTGGGCTTCTCAGACCCGGTGCTCTTGCCCTATACGGATCTCTTGGTGCACCCACCCTAGGGCATCGCGTGGCTCCTTCCTCCCCCCCAATACCACGCCCAAGCCTCACCGGTATTCCAGAGGTTTGTGTCTCTATGTACATGCTCTCTCCAGGGCCTCTCCAGTATATGCACCCTCTCCAGGGCCCCTCTGATTTCTGATACACACGCCCTCTCTGGGCCTTTACCCGCGTGCCCTGCCCTCTCTGGGCTCCTGCTCGCGCGCTCTGCCCTTCCAGGCTCTTTAGATTTGCCCTCGCCCCTTTCAGAGGCTTCCCCAATCAACTCACCCTTGTCTTGGGCTTCTCTTGTATCCTCATCTTCACCGGACAAGGTAATCTTATACGTGCCCTCCCCGGGCTTCTAAGCGTGCACCCGCCCTTCTCCAGGCTTTTGAACCTCGCCGGCCCTACCTGGGCTCCCTATTCCCATATTCACAGCTGCTCTATGGCCTATGCCTCACGCCCATCGCCCTCTCTGGGCCTGTCCCACACCCATTGGCCTCCCTGGGCCTGTCTGGATACACGCTTCCCATGCTGGGGCTCAGGTGGCCCGTAGCTGCCTGGCCCCTTGACTCTTCTCGGAGTCCTTCGCCCTACTGGGCAGAATACTGCCCTCACGGGCTGGGGTCTCAATGCCCACACACCATGCCACACCAGCACCAAACAGCCGTGCCTCCCAGGCACTGCTTGCTGTGCCTGAACAGGGCACCCAGGAACCCCCAGACTCCTGGGGAGCTCCCATGAGGCCTCCTCACACCCCTACAGACTCACCCGGTCCTCTAGTGTTACACCAGCAACCTAACAGAAACTCAAAGCCATAAGCCACCTGGCTGTAACTCAAAATAAACCTCCTGGCTGGTCTTACATAAACAAAACACAAGCTATGAGCCAACTGGCTATAACACACGCTCCACGCTGCCCTGGCTACTCCTCATCTCCGTTGAGGCCTCTCCTCTCCACACCATTCTCCAGACTATCAGGCAGTAGGGCAACCAGGCTAGTTTACTCTGCCTTCCTCTGCTTAGTTCTTCAGCAGAGCTGTTACTCCTTCAGCTGCCAGCAGGGAACTGCCAGCTAGGCTTCGGCCCAGCCGCTTATAAACGCCTGGCCCATCCCCCTGGCGGTCAGCTGACCCAATCAGTTGCCCTAGCAACCCTCACCTGGGCTGCCCTGAAGATTGGCAGCTAAGCCCACACCACTATTACTAGTAGCAGGCACCCCAGTGCCCTGCTACAGGGGCAATAAGAGGCAACCGCTCCCAAATGGTGACAGATTTGCAGGAGGCAAGACAGAGATCTAAATGGGACAGAGAGAGTAAGAAATGGGTGTAAAAAATGAAGAAGGGATTTAGGAAAAAAACAAACAGGAGAGCCGTAGAACAAATAGGTCCATTGCTATGCAAGTATTTGAGATTCAGTAAGGATGGAGGCAGAGCAGAAGCTCTTATTATACTCGTATTATAGCTCCACTGTTCTTTTAGAAAGTCATATTAATAGTTTGTGAACCTTCTGGTGACTCTTACTAAGTCTCAGCAGCCAACAAAACCTCATCAGAGCTTTATTGGTTGTATCTATGACATTATACATAACTAGTAAAGGAAGTAAAAGAGCTTGTCAGAAAATAAACTGAAAGAGTTTACAAATAGTGTCATTTTGATAACATATTATGCATGAATAGCAGTAGTCATATCTTGTATGTCATGGAACAACACATTATGCTATAACGGTACATGTTATATTTATGTATAGGGTGACCATATCATTTTTGAGGAAATATGGGACACTGCCTCCCCACCAAGTCAGTGGTACTGCTGCAGGCAGAGGCAGGCAGGGGCACAGGGCATAGTCCACTGGGGAGACAGAGCAGCATGGCGCTGCAGGCAAGCTGGCGGGCAGACACCACTGCTGCTTTGTGGGAGTAAGTCAGGAGGACTGGAGCAGGCATCACCCTCTTGCACTTGCCTGGCCCAGCTCCTCCCTAGCAGTGGCTGGAGGTGATGGGGCAGGTTGGGTTTGGCACCATTCCAGTCCACCTGCTTGCTCCCACACAGCAGTGATGCCTGCTCGCCTGTCCGCCGGGCACACCGTGCTGCTCCACCTCCCTGCCAGACGCCGCCTCACACCCCCGTGATTCTGGGACTTTTGTTCAACCAGCTGGGACTGGCCTATGAAATCCAGGAGTGTCCTGGCACAACTGGGATGTAAGGTCTCCCTAATTATGCATTAGTATTACTATTATAAACTACCACTACTAACATTTTGTTTTGAAATGAAAATTCAGGATTCTTTATAGACAAGGTTTTCTAAAACCAAAAAGGAATAGAATTTTTTATTCATGGCAAGCTCCAGCAATATTTGATTTTATTTTGACTCAAATGAAAGAAATTTTTAACATAAGATTTCCTATGAAATTGGAAAATTCCTATGAATTCCAACATCAACCATTTTTTATTAATAAACACATTATTTGGACCTTATTTAACCTATATAGTTCCTTCCCATTATATTTGTTGCATAAAGACACACTGAATAAGAGACATAATTGTATGCCATGACTGGCAGTCAAAGAACCACAGCTGTATTATTTTAAATGCTCTTTCGTATGTTAATGTTGAAGAGCTTATATACACATTATGTTTCACATGGTGCTGAATACAGATGATTTGTTTTTCTAAAGATCATGATGTCTATCTTTTCCCTTGCATATTATATGTAATTAACAAGGTGCATATTACAGTGGGTCAGGACAAACATTTTAAATGTTATCTCCAGCTAAATTTACCAAATTACAGGGATAAATAAAGAAGTGCTCATCATACTTATCTAACCATTTGGCAATTAATATGTTCATCTGGCCAAAGTAAAAAACTAAAATTGTTTATTCTGAATAGCACAGTTTTATACCTGAAAGTCAAAGGATTAGAATGGGTTCTTCCAAAGCTTCTAAAATAGTAGTGAAAGATTCCCAAATTTGTCCTGGCTTTACTAGTTTGAAAAGGTTTCAGCTAAATGAAACGGCATGGGGGTAAGTTAGGCACTTGAGAATGGGAACCTGAGGCCCAGGTTCACAAAGATAGGTAGATGTGAATCTCCATTCAGGTCTTGCAGCTGTGAACCTTCTTTTGGATGTAGGTGACATAGCACAAGAAGAAAACAGAAACCAAAAAACCCACCTTATTATACCCAATAGCCTAGTATTTTCAAATCCTTGTTTTGCCTAGATTAGAGCAAGAGTCAGACTTCATGAACCAGGACAGTATCCTGACCATACAGCTGTTAGCTATTCTGCAGCCATTCTTTTTGTTTTTCTTCCTGAAAAACTGTTTCACTTTCACAATTTAAATGTCCACTGGAGCAGACTTGAACTTGACTCACCCACACCCTTGGTGAATTCCTTAATCCCTAGGTGGTACAGTCAGTCTCATACTTTATCTCCCTGAGCAAAATAACACTAAATCATTTACTGTTCTACCCGACTCAGCAATGACCTCAACCTCAGTCCCCCACATCATTAAAAACTATCCTATCTACCAGGCTATATAGTCACCCTCTCTGATACCCTTAAAATTTAATAATTCATACAAAGTGGAACAGCTCCAATAGAAAGATTGACTAAGACTGGTTCTCTAGTTTGGTGGTTAGTTAGGACATACACCAGGGATTGGGGGAATGACTTAGTTTCAAGTCTTTCCTCTAACTCAAGCAGAGGTGGATTTTGAACCTGGGTTCACCCCATATTAGAAGAGTGCCAGAATAACTGACCTATTGTCTAGTCTGAGCTGTGCCTTCATTTTGGACTATTCTGGAGTGTCTCATTTTTTACTGTGTTGTTTCCCACACTTGGCAAGAAAGTGCTGTCATAAACCTAAGAGGCTCCTGCGGATCATGCATGTTTTCTTGATTTTGTTTTACTGGTATGGCATGCATAGTCTTTACAAAAGTATTATCATATACGTTTAGCTTTATCATCCTTATGTTTATCTATATTGTGGCATTTGCCATAAAATGTATTTCGTATATGTTATAGTAGGGCCAGGAGGGCCCAATATAATAATCAGCTATTGATAAAAGCACCAAAAAGCCCTGCTGAAGCACCCAATGAATGCACATGCTGTGGAGCCAAGTTGAAGTAATGCACTGCTTCTTCCAGTAAAGTGTGGGTTTTGGTTTTCTTTTTTTAATGTCTGCAAGCAGCCTAAGTGGCTGAAGAGCAGTAATAGCTTGGAGTTAGAATCTGACAAAACTTGTTCTCTCAAGCAGGCCCTGCCAGGCAGTGATGAATTTACATTTTAAAGGAAGAGACCTGTAAGAATACCAGCTGAAAGGACACCTCTCAGAGCGGGGAAAGTCAGTGAGAGACTACATTTTAGGCACTAAGTTGTCTCTATATTTAATATAGTGGTCTATATTAAATCAGGGATGGTTTCTGCAATGGTAAACATTCATGGGAGGGTGGGGGAGCAGGAAATTCTATGCATAGTGTGCCCCCCCACCCCAAGAATGTAAGAGGTGACACATATAAGTATCCAGATAAGCAACTGTACTTAAGCCTGCTGTGAGTAGGGTACAGTCTTCAGTCACCAAGGCCTAAGGAAACACTGGAGTCCCTCAGCCTAGATAAAGCTGTCTGAATAAAGCAAACTGGCAGGAGTAATTGCAGAAGGTCCTAGCAGTGAGGTCAGAGGGAGAAATAGCTTTTTTACCTATTGAAGCAGACTGGGAACTGTATTGTTGGATTTCAGGTGCAGGGTAACAACAGGTTATTGCTCCGTTATTTTCTTTTGTTTGTTTATTCTTGTATATCTCAATATATGGTTACATATCTCAACAAGCATGGTTATGTTATGTTGTTCATATTTTTTTTAATAGTAAATCCATTTTGTTAGCTATTTGCCTCCTTAGTGTCAGGGTTAACTGTGGTTGCAGAGCATTTGATCATGCAGACAGGCTTTCTTTACAAAGGAAAGGATTTTCTGTAGCTAGCAAAATCCCCTCTGCTACAGGGGGCAAAGCCTGAATGAGACTGGTAAGGCTGAGATGGCACAAGCCAAGGAGCTGGCTCCTGGCACTTCTCAGCTAGTTCTCAGTGTCCAAGGATGCTTGTACACGTGATGGGGATTTAGTCCTCAGGGTTTTATCCTATGCCTTCTAAATTGAAGTGGTGGGTTTTAATCGAAACCCACCACTTCAATTTTTCTGTACTTTTTTTTTTCCAGAGCTAGAGCCTGCCTGCAATCAGGGGGTGAGATGTTGGTGGGTCAAGCAGCCCCTGAGCTGTGGGGGGCGTTGGTCCTTCCCTCCACTGCAGCAGCACCCCCCGGGGCCATCCGGGTAGGCTGCTAATGTGCCACTAGCAGGGCGGGGGCTGCCCCAGCTTGCTCCAGGCAGGCTTGGGGAATAGTTGAATCAGGCTAGGTGCTACCTTCAAGCTGGGGCAGCACCCAATCCACTAGCAGCCTGCACAGGCAGCCCTGGGGGGTGCTGCCACCACAGAGGGAAGGACCAGGGCCCCCTGCAACTCTGGGACTGTTTGGCCTGCCATCAGCTCATCCTCCCCACTCCCGGCCATGGGAGAGGAAGGAGGTCAGGCTCTGCTGGAAAGAAAAAAGACCCCTTGCCACTGCTGCCTTCAGCAGGCACCTGCTGAAAGTAGAAGTGATGAGGGGCCTGATCCTTTTTTTCTGCAGACCCAGTCTGCCTGTCCCATGGCCTGGGGGCAAGCTGACAGGTGCAATGCATCATTGCAGACTAAACTACATCCATATGTAGTTTAGTTTGCAATGATACAAACTCATCTAAAACCCCCAATACTGGCACATGTGTAATGTGTGACACCATTAAGCCACACAAATGTACATGTGATGGTCACATGTATATTGTGGTGACCGTCACATGTACAGGTGCCCCAAGAACCAGATGGCAGAGAGGGGCTAAGAACTGAAGGGTGACGCTGGAGGTGATAGTGCACCCTGGGAGTGTGTCTCAGAGGTGCACCTGATTGCATCCTGGGACAGGGCATGTTATGAATGCCTTATCTCCAGGCTAGGCTAGCCAGGGATGCAGGCATCCTCCAGCCTTCCTCTCAAAGGCAACTTACTGGCCAGCCAAAAGCAAGAGATTTTTGAAGCCAGAAAAAGATCAAGCTAGAAAGTCTCCCCTGGCAGAGACAGGAGACCTGGTTTCTGATTCCTGTTCCCAGTATTGTTATGTATTTTATCCAATGATTATTTAATGCAGAATGTATAAACAACATTAGGAGCACCTAATATCAGGCTTTATAGTCGTGCTCCTCTTTACTTTCTCCCTTTCTGGCCTCATAACTTGTGCATTCCTTTCCATGCAGGGAGCCAGCTTCAACAGAAGGCATAAAGGGGTTCCCCTCAGCTGTGTCTAAACCATAGCCCAGTGATTTAGGGCACTTTCCTGGGAAGTGGGAGGTATGAAGAATGCAACCCAACTCTCTCACCACCAGTAGTGACTAAGCCATAACTAAGCCAAAGGCAGTGGAAGCCATCTTACTTCACTGAGTATCATGTATTATCTCAGCATCAAACACGACATTATTTTCTTCATCTAAGATTTCTGGAATTTAGAATAAATGTATTCTCTTACATTGAACCAGATCACAAAAAGAGTTTTGGTGGAGTTCAGTAATCACCTAAATAGGTGATTCTTCTGGATCGCTTCAGTGAATGCTGGAGGCCAAGTCTAGTTGCCTTTAAGTCTTGCTAGAGGCCAAATCTAGTTGGCTTTTAAAAGCCAAAAAATGAGATGCATAATTTATGTTGATAACTTAGTTATCTGTGGTTTCTGAGTAGGTGAAATAGGATTATAGGCAGTAATATAAGGGATATCTGTGCCAGGGCAGTGGAGAGTCCTGATTTGTGTGTTCCAGATCAGGCTCTATCCACCTACTCCCACAGCCATGCTTTAAGAATATACCACTGAGAATATACCTGAGAATATACCACTGAGGCCATTTAGGCCTCTGTGACCATTTTTAAGATCTTGCTGGTCTCCAGAGTACTTGAGAGCAGCAGGGATAAACTTGGAGAAACCTCACCAGCATATTTCTGAGTTTGGACTCTGTGTGAGAGTGAACAAGCAGGGCATGCTTAGGCCCATCCCAACCAGGGAGCACTATCCTCATAGTGTAGGCATGATGCTATTTTGACATCTCAGGGCAAAATAGGATCTGGGCATGTGTAACATTTTGTATTATATGCTGTATTTTATAATGTGTGTATAAGCATGCTCAGAAGAGAGTGCATATTTATAAGGTTAAATTAAATATATGGTTGATAAAATAGTTTTTGGGGGATTGCATACATTTACATATACCAGATATGCTTAAAAATATGACCCTACAGTGTAGCAGGGTCTCTGACAGCTATTCCAGATATAATTGAGGAATGCGGGGTGTATGATTTGGAGGGAGTTCAAATTTCTGGTTACAGTTTTCTGCATAATTTAAATAGAGCACTCCAGGTAATGAAAGGGATATTCAATAATTTTCATAAAGACTGGGATGTTCATATTTGCCTAGGCAAGTTAGGTGAATCCCAGCTAAAAATATACTAAAGCTTAACTACAGTTAATATTGTGTATTTACTGTGTACTGGAATTCTGCTGTTATGCTCGGTGGGTGCAGATCATGCCCCAGAAGCATAGAAATCCACTAGACATGATTCCAGTAAGAATGTATATGCTCAGTAGGAAGGAGAAAGCTACCAGCTAAGAGAATATAAAAACTAATAGTATCTTTAAGAAGAAAAAAACTTAGAAACCAGAGTTAGGCAAGAAAAATAAAGTTAATCCAAAGGAGTAAAGAGTAAAATGAAAATGCGGCTTTTTTGTGGCATACAAATTAAGATCCCTATCCTTCAAACTCTTCTGTATAATGGCAGTCCTCTCAACCAACACACAGAAGACTGAATTAAGGATTTCAAGAGCTAAAAGCTAAAGAGACAAGGCACTGCTAGAGGGACTGTGCAGAGTGGGCACCAAAGAGGACCATGTGCTCATCAGTTTATAGCTCATTCACAAGCTTTACCCTAAAGATGTGAATGCTTCAAATGAAGTGAGTGAAAATACTCATATACTTAAACATGTGCATAAGTCATTTCAGGATCAGGGCTAACATTTGAGTTCTAAATTAAAAAAATGCAAAGTCCACAATGACATCCAATATCCAAGACACCAGTAATAAATAGTATCTGGCAATATTATGCAAAATGTATTACTGTACAAGATGATATGAAAGATGTGAAGAGCAAAACCAAGAAAACTGCTTTTGCAGAGAGGTGTCCCTTAACCAGTAGCATTTGTAACCATAAAGATCCTTGCAGCAAGACCACATAATACCAAAAGGCAAAGCACATGTCTAAGAAAACTAAATACTTTTGCTGTGCATTTTCCTTCCCATCCTCCACTTCCTAAGAAACAAACTAGTTTTATAGTCAAAGATAAGTGGTAATGTATGGTGTCTCTGCTAGCAAGCATCCAAATACCAATATGGCTAGAGATGATGCTTTGAACATGAAGAAAAAGAATAGTTCCCTAGCAACCAGGACTAAAGCTCTCAGAATATTTCCTGTGCTCTCTGCCACTTTCTTTCTCATGTCCCTTCCCAAGCTCAATCCACCACCTGCCACTCACAGATTTCATTAAGTTAGCATTTAGTAAGGCTCACATGAGAGAATTCCTATTAGCAAAAAAAAATATGCAAAGAAACAAATGCTAAATAAATTATTATTCACAGAAGCATTTTTTTTTTTACTTCTAGCCCACAGCAAGGAGCATCATATGCTGTGCCACTCCCTGCAAAACTCTTTTAAGGCACTGCTCCATAAAAAAAAGTACTCAGCTTGTTCCTGAGGATAATAATTTGCTACGGACCTTTCCAAGTAGCTGATTTCCATTACACTTCCTCAGACATGCTGGCCAGTGAATTGGGAAAGCAGAGAAAGTGTTCTATGTTATGCTCGTCTCTAACTGCCCCTCTTCAAGATAGCAAGGGAAGGACGAGGCTCCCAGGATCCTTCTGTCTTCTAGGCACTTGTCGCTGATGGAGAGGGGAATAGAGAACTACCAAGGATAGATCTTGTATTTCTGTGTGGCTGCAAAGGCTGGGATACAGTCTGATCCTTGCAGTCATATCATTAGATACCAATCTTAGAGCTAAAATAGTTCCCTAGAAAACTAGGGGAAAACTAGGGATTGTCCTGGTCTTGTGAAACAGATCTCCATTAGTTCAATTGCTGTATTAATCGCCACACCTCGACATTCCCAAGCCTCTTCATTAATACCATATTTTCATTCTGCATGAATTATGAAGCACACTTTCCTCTCATTCCCTGTCTCCAGCTATGGAGACAACTGCAGAACTTGTCTTAAATTCCTGTCTGTCATGCTTTGGGAAATTTGCTCAATTAGAATATCCAAAGCTGCTTCTATTTTCTTTTGCAAATACCTTGGGAAAACATCCTGGACCAGAACAAAGAGTTCATTTAAAACTTCAACTGCCACTTTGATATAGCGTTGCATTGCATATGCTGTAAAATATATTTACAGGGCAAAGATAACTCATTCACCCTTTTTTAACTGTTGAGTATATCTGAATATATCTAAAATCTGTAGGTAATACTAATGCTGGAGTCCTATTCATACCTGTCCCATATTCAGTCAGGAGGCACAAATTCTCATTGTGGTACACATATGCCACTCCTAGACCTTGCTGCTCCTGTCACATTTAGTATGTGGTTGTTTTAAATAAAGGAGGGTCAAGGGTGAGTTGTGAAAGACCTGTGAACAATTATTTCAAACCTTTACTGACATTGCATCCATGAAGAACCCTATGTGTGTGCAGCTAATGGTCAGCAGCAAAAAAACAACATTGGGACTAGTCCAGGGAGTTAAAACTGGCACTTTGATGCTCAACTCACCATACACATACCTTATATCAAGTAAGGCTTAAGAACAGAGGAAAATCTGCCTCTAAAACCTAAGGGTATATGCCTGTCTAAATTAGACTAAGAATGTTAAGGATTAAACAAAATTAATAAATAAAACCCTTGTCTTTTGATATGATGTAATGGGAATTAAACTGGTTGGCTCAATTACATCTTTACGGAATTCTACATATTTGTTAAAGGGTAATACTTCATCCTTTTTCTCTTATTCCTAAAGCACACAATGTTTACCATCATGAGCATGGACATTTTTAAGACCTGGCTAGACAAAGCCTTGACTGGGATGATCTAGTTGGGGATGGTCCTGCTCTGAGCACAAGGTTGGACTAGATGACCTCCTGAGATACCTTCCAACCCAAATTTTCTATGATTTCTACCCTGGAGCTTGTAAACAAAATATCTAAACCAGGAACACATGTCTGCAAAAGGAAAAAGATAGATAGTTTTCAGTCAACAGGAATTCCGTATGTGGATCAATTTTTCATTCAACAGTTATGTTAGCCATACTCTGCAGTTCAATAGGCTTCTAAAAACTCTGCAGCTATATATTTTAGAAGTTAATTAAGTAACCATGGCCTGGAATGCTTTAATCTTTGAGGATTTCCATCGTACATGTTTGAACATTTGTCAGCTGCTCACAAACAGGGATGAATTGGTGGGGAATGTAGTAGTGGATGGCAACTTGGGCAGCAGTGACCACAAAATGATAGAGTTCAGGATCCGGAGGAAAGGAAAGATGAAGAGCAGCAGAGTAAGGACCATGGACTTCAGAAAAGCAGACTTGGACTCACTCAGGAAACTGATAGCCAGGATCCCCTGGGAAGCCAATCTAAGGGGGAGAGGAGTCCAGGAGAGCTGGCTGTACTTTAAAGAAGCCATACTGAGAATGCAGTAACACACTATCCTGATGCACGGGAAGATTAGCAAGTATGGCAAAAGACCAGTTCAGCTTAGTAGGGAATTCATCAGTAAATGAAATCACTGAAGGATTCATAAAGGAAGCTTATAAGAAGTAAAACTTGGATAAATAACTAGGGAGGAGTATAAGAACATAGGTTCTTGGAGAGAGTCCAGGACATTCATCTAACCCAG
>NW_017729024.1:16353334-16355405 GCF_001723915.1 Gavialis gangeticus | reverse complement strand
GGTTCCTTCCGACCCTAGAAACTATGAAACTATGAAACATTGCTCAGGCATGCAGGGATGAAGTCAGGAGGGCCAAGGCACAATTGGAGTTGTAGCTAGCAAAGGTTGTGAAGGATAACAAGAAGCATTTCTATAAGTATGTCAGTAGCAAGAGGAGATCAGGGAAAGTGTGGGTCCCTTACTGAATGGGGGAGGCAACCTTGTGACAGAAGATGCAGAAAGGGCCAAAATGCTCAATGCCTTCTTCACCTCAGTCTTTACAGGCAAAGTCAGCTCCCAGACTACTGCACCTGGCAGCACAGTTTGGGGAGGAGGTGAGCAGTCAACCATGGCAAAAGAACAGGTTAGGGACTATTTAGAAAATTTGGACATATACAAGTCTATGGGGCCAGATGGGATGATGCACGCACAGATGCTGAGGGAGTTGACTGATGAGACTGTAGAGCCACTGGCCATCATCTTTGAAAACTCATGGTTATCAGCAGAGGTCCCAGATGATTGGAAAAGGGTAAACATAGTGCCCATATTTAAGAAAGGGGAGAAGGAGGATCCAGGGACCTACAGATCAGTCATCCTCACCTCAGTCCCTGGAAAAAACATGAAGAAGATCCTCAAGGAATCCATTTCTAAGCACTTGGAGAAGAAGAAGGTGATTAGGAACAGTAAACATGGATTCACCAAGGGCAAGTTGCCTGACCAACCTGATTGCTTTCTGTGATGGGATGACTGGTTCTATGCACATGGGGAGACCAGTGGACATGGTATACGTTGATTTTAGTGAGGCTTTTAACATGGTTTTCCACAATATTCTTACAGCCAAGATAAGGAAGTTTTGGCTGGATGAATAGACTGTCAGGTCAATAGAAAACTATCTGGAGCATTGGACTCAAAGGGTGGTAATCAATTACTTGATGTCTAATTGGCAGCTAGTATCAAGTGGAGTGCCCCAGGGATGAGTCCTGGGCCCAGTTTTGTTCAATGTCTTCATCTGTGACCTGGAAGATGGTGTACAGCACCCTCAGCAAGTTTGCAGGTGACACCAAGCTGGAGAGAGTAGTAGACATGCTGGCAGCTAGGGCTAGGATTCAGAGTGACCTAGACTAATTGAAGGATTGGGCCAAAAGAAGTCTCATGTGGTTCAACAAGGACAAGTACAAAGTCCAGAACTTAGGACAGAACAATCCCATGCACCAGTACAGGCTAGGAACTGACTGGCTGGTCAGAAGCTTTGCAGAAAAGGACCTGGGGGTTACAGAGGACAGTAAGCTGAATATGATCCAGTAGCGTGCCCTTGTTGCAAAGAAGCCTCATGCCATATTGGGCTGCATTGGTAGGCGTGTTGCCAGCAGGTCAAGGGAAGTGATTCTTCCCCTCTATTCAGCACTGGTGAGGCCAGAACTGGAGTAATGTGTTCAGTTTTGGGCCCCCCACTACAGAAAGAATGTGGGCAAGTTGGACAGAGTCCAGCAGAGGGCAGTGAAAATAGTTTGGGGTCTGGGGCACATGATTTATTTAATAGATTTCATAGACATTAGGGCCGGAAGGGACCTTGTTAGATCATCAGATCCAGCCTGCCTGCCCAAGGGGCAGGAAGTCAGCTAGGGTCAAAGGATCCCAGCAAGATAAGTGTCCAAATGTTTCTTGAAAGTTTCCAGAGTAGGTGCCTGCGCCCCCTCTGGGGTGAGTCTGTTGCAGGCCTTGGAGACTCGGACAGTAAAGAAGTTTTTCCTTATGTCCAGCCTAAAACAGTCTAGCAGGAGTTCGTGACTGCTGGACCTTGTCATCCTCTGGGGTGCTCTAGTGAACTGGAATTCCCCCATATCCTGATATGCACCCCTTATGTACATATAGGCTGCCACCAAATCACCCCTGAGCCTGCACTTCTCCAAGCTGAAGAGTCCCATAGCTCACAGCCTCTCTTCAGCCTGTTCTCTTGCCCTCTGATCATGTGCATGGCTCTCCTCTGGACTCTTTCAAGCTTCTCCATGTCCTTCCTAGATTGTGGAGTCCAGAATTGGATGCAGTACTGCAGCTGTGACCCCACCAAGGTCAAGTACAGAGAGAGGATATC
>NW_017729024.1:16345451-16348334 GCF_001723915.1 Gavialis gangeticus | reverse complement strand
CAGCTGTGACCCCACCAAGGTCAAGTACAGAGAGAGGATATCATCCTGGGTCTTGCTCAAGATGCATCAGTAGATGCAAGCCAGAGTTTTGTTTGCTTTGCCAGCTGCAGTATCGCATTGGTGGCTCATGTTCATCTTGTGGTCAATCATGACCCCCAAATCTCTTTTGGTTATGGTGCTAGCGAGTGTAGCATTGCTGAGCCTATAAGTGTGAGGCAGGTTTTTATTCCCACAGTGGAGCACCTTGCATTTCTTCGTATTGAATGCCATCAGGTTTTCATTTGTCCGCCTTGCAAGCATATCAAGACTGGCCTGAATCACCAGCCTATCCTCAAGCGTGGACACTCTTCCCCAAAGTTTGGTGTCATCAGTGAACTTGGCCAGTTTGCTTTTGACACCAGTGTCCAAATTACTTATGAAGACATTAAAGAGTACAGGTCTGAGAACAGTCCCTTGGTGGACACCATTAGTCACCAAGTGCCGTGTTGATTTGGTTCCATTAACTACCGCTCTCTGGGTCCGACCTCAGAGCCAGTTCCCCAGCCATCAGACTGTGGAGTAGTCAAGGCTGCAGTTGCTCAATTTTTCCATGAGGACATCATGGGACACCAGGTAAAAGGCTTTTTTAAAGTCCAAATATATGTTCTTCTCTTTTGTCCAGGTGATACATCAGCTGGTCATAGAAGGAAGTGAGACTGGTCAAGCAAGACCTACCCACAACAAACCCATGCTGGCTATCCCTTAGAATGTTGCCTTCTGTTAGTCTGTCAAGAATGGTTTCTTTGAGTTTTTTCTCCAAAATTTCCCAGGGATTCAGGTCAAACTGACTGGCCTGGGTACATTGGCCTGAGTGCCATGAGTTCTTGAATATCCTCACCAGTGGCTACACTGTCTGCCAGTTTCTGTAGCACCCTTGGGTGCAACCTATCCCTTCCAGCTCTTCTTCTGAGGAAAGGCTGAGGGAACTGGGCTTAGTCTGCAGAAAAGAAGACTAAGGCAGGATTTGATAGCAGCCTTCAACTACCTGAAGGGTTGTTCCAAAAAGGATGGAGCTGGACTGTTCTCAGTAGTGGCTGATGACAGAACAAGAAGCAACAGTCTCAAATTGCAGCAAAAGGAAGTTTAGGTTAGATATAAGGAAATTTTTTCTCAGTATGAGGGTAGTAAAACACTGGAACAGGCTACCTAGAGAGGTTGTGGCATGTGCACCCCCTTAGAATGCTAGTGCACCCCCCTGACATCCAGCACTCCCCCACTTGGGTGATGGGGGGGTAAGCAGGAGCGCCGGTGCCCCCCCTGCAAGCACCAGCTGGGGAGTGCAGCCACCAGGAGAAGGGCCGCTGGCATTTCCAGGTCAGCATGATTGGCTGTGGGCCCCTCCCCCAGTCAGTGAGATCAGCTTCGGGGGACCCCCCAGTTGTTGACTGGCTGCTAAGGGGGGCGTGTGCCCCCCCGACTCAGGAGGCACCAGTCGCCCATGGTTGTGGAATCTCCATCCTTAGAGGTTTTTAAGATCCAGCTAAACAAAGCTTTGGCTGGGATGATGTAGTTGGGGGTGGTTCTGCTTTGAGAGGAGCTTGGACTAGATGAACTCCTGAGGTTCCTTCCAGGCACTCCACTTGATTTGGAGGAACTGACTCAATCTCTTCCTAACTGACCAGCCTGTTATTGCCTTTTTGAAGTAAATGTCTACAGTGTTAAGCTTGTCTGGGGGAGAGAGATCTGATAGTTTATACTGATATTTGCACTTCATTGTTTCAAATACATTTCTCCATTTGTTAATCACTGTTTATGGTGCAGGATTGTGGCTTCCAGTGTATTGAACACATTGCAAATATGATTCTTCATCTGTACATGTAATTTTAAACATATTCTGAAATTTAGTTGTTCCATGTAAACTTTTATTTAAATAAATATGTATTCTCCAAAACCATTCCTTTATCCTTCTTACATGCATCATGCATGGAGAAGATGCCTTTCACTGAGTTCTGGGGTTCCCATGGCCCTCAGGTGTTTATAGTACCACAATTTAGGACTGGTTAATAGTATGATTCTCCAGTTTTCCCCTCCTTTCCTCTTAGAGAGTAGGGAATAGGAACAAGCACAATTTGGGATGATGTAGAAACAGCAAATCTTGCATCTGCTCAGATGATCAGAGTGGATAAACTCTGCAAAATGATTCTTTAACCTACCTTCTACTCTATGTCCCCTTTTGTTATGAATGGGGGGTTCCCCTTGAATAGGAAGGAAGGAAGGGTTATGCATTAGTAACTAGCAATAACAAATGCAAAGATACTATATCAAAGATGAATAAAATCATAACAATGAGACTGAAGCCAAAGCATTATCTAAAAATCTCAAAATCTGAGCCTCTGGTTACTTCATAATATTAGTGTAATATGATGTAGTCTAGATAGACTAGGTGTAAGAGTGGTATCATATCACCAGAATATTCATTCTACTATCTAGTCCTCATTTTTGAAGAGTGATTAGGGCTTCTCTTGTGAAAAAAAAATAGAGTAATAAGTCAGAACTTGCCTTGCACTCCTCATCCACTAGATTTATTTCTGTCCTCTACTGGTCTCAGTAGCAAACTTGTCATCACTTTAATTTACCTTCCTAAGCACTTCTAACTTCCAGCTCTTCATCATGCAGTGTGGGATTCCTAATTGTGAAGTGCCTGGGGCATGTGAGATGCTCTCCACACTTACCTCTCATAGCACTATCTATTAGGGGTATGCAAGGTGGTCCCTATTTGATTTGGATTCAAATTTGTTCCAAATCAGGGAGAGTGATTCGATTCATTGATTCAGATCACTGTCCCTGATTCCATTCAGTGGAATACACATCTGAAGATTTGATGCTGATTTGGAGAATCAGTGA
>NW_017729024.1:16339960-16340451 GCF_001723915.1 Gavialis gangeticus | reverse complement strand
GCCCCCCCCCCCCCCGGCAGCCTCCCCTGGAAGCAAGCTGGGGGAGGAATAGGGGGGCTTCTGGTCCACTTCCAGGTCTGCTGCTGAGCATGCTGGGGAGCCCCCTGCGCTTCTGTGGGACACTTCATGTGCCCTAGCATCATAGCATTCATGAGCCACCTGTTACCTAGAGGTATGTAGAAAAAATATTTAAAGCTGTGTCTATGTCTGAATCACTGAATCTTTCTGAATCTCTCTGAATCAATTCAGAGGGTTCTGATACAATTCAGAGAGATTAAAGGGTCCTCTGATTCAATTCAGATTCAGAGATTCAGCCACTGAATCAGTCTGAATCTCCACTAAATCAAATCAGAGACCAAAGCTTCACACAGCCCTTATATCTATGTCTGACGTTATTAAATGCCCTCTTTTTTCCTCCAGGACAAAGTTCAGTGTATTAACAGATAGAGTTGTATGAAATCAAAATTAATAAAAACCCATCCAAGTCAGCT
>NW_017729024.1:16324633-16334960 GCF_001723915.1 Gavialis gangeticus | reverse complement strand
CAGATAGAGTTGTATGAAATCAAAATTAATAAAAACCCATCCAAGTCAGATTTAAAAAAATGGTGTTTTACCCATTTCATTATTTTGGCTGCTATCTGGTTCTAAAAGAGTCATCCATAGCTAAATAAACAAGACTTCTTCTGAGTAATAGAAAACATATGCAATATAAGGCCAGGCAGTTAAAATCCAGACAGCACAAGAAAAGAGTGCAGATGCAGTATTCACATTTGGAAGCCGTCTCACTGCAGCACATCTCAGCGAGAAGTAATTGCTCCTCTATGCAGCAGTAAGTGCCCTCAGCAGGGTGGTAACCTAGCAGTGTTAAGTAACTCCATTAGCTAGTATCATCAGCCACCCCAAAATGTTTAAAATAGTGCAACTTCTGAAAGAAGTTTCTCTGGCAATGAGGAGCAGTCCTAGAGAAATACTATACTGACACCAGCAAGAACTTTCTTTCGTGGTCTTCATAACAATGGAACTACTTTTCTTCCAGAGTGTTAAGCTACACTAATGGATCCTCTAAGAGCACAGTCCTATCAAAGGATAACATCTAGTAAAAAGAATGAACCTCAGAAGTTGTAGCTGTATTGCATATCCAGGACTTCCATGCTGCTAGAAACTTTAAAACTGTATTTTAAATCTTTCGGAATGTAGGCTTCCTCAAGAGTTTTTCAGAGCTTCCTGCTCCAAGACAAACTGGAAATATCCCCACCGTATCTTTCTTTGGTGTTAGAGATGTTTCTGTGTGTTGGTTATTTCAAATACTCTTTTTCAAAAAATAAATGTAAAGCACAATACCCATATACTAAAGGGCATTCTAAAGCTAAAATTATATTTTCAAAATTCATCATTGATCATTTTTTTTAAAAAATAGCTAAAAACTGACTTACAGTGGGAACTTGAAAGAGAATGAACATAAGCTTTAACTCTCCTCCTTTCCTCTGGCTTATAATATGCGCAGTTCATCCAGAAACTAGTATACACCTCTTGTTTTCAGTGGTAAATTGTGTTGTAATTAATTAGCATATTTCAAAGCTCCTGGGTATTTTAGATCATTTTAAATGTCTTTAAATAAGCTTGTAAACAAAAGATGAACAAAACAAGTAAGGATCCTTTATTATCTACATTGGGGTGGGCAAAATATGGCCCATGGGCCAGATCCAGCTTGACAGACAATTTAACATGGCCTGTGGATGCCTACCAATTAATTGTACCCCACCCAGCCCATGCATCTTGCTCCCACCCTTGTGCATGGATGGCCTCCAACCTAGCCAGCCAGCAGCTTCTGAGTGGAGTGGCTGATGCCACTGCTGCGTTTGGCTTCCCCAGCATCCAGCAACTCCTCAACTCCTCATCTTCCTGCTGCAGAACTCACTCTGGGCAGCAAGTAGAGAAAGGGCAGGGGACAGCATGGAGCCTTTGCCCAGGAGGGTGGCAGGAGTGTGGAGCTTAGGTAGACAGGAAGTGCGGAAGGGTGGAAGGTGTGGGGACCCCCTCCACACACACAGTCCCCACCCCCCATAGTGCACAGCCATTGGCAGCAGCTGCAGTAGCAGCAGACAATGGCCTTCAGGGCCTTGGTCCATGCAGGCACTCATACCCAACAGCATGCAGCTCCAATGAAAGCTGCATGTGACAGCAAGAAGCAGCCAGGCCAGTCTGCCTCTATAGCATGGGACTCTCCATGGCACAGCTCTCAACACGCGTGTGCCACCAGGAGGGAAGCCCCACGTAATGGAGCTGGCTGCCTTTCCTGCTCCCTATTGTCATATGCAACTACTGGGAGTCTGCCAGAAGTGGTAGGGAGGAGTGGCCAGCTCTATTGCGCAAGGCTTCTCTCAGTGATGCACAAGTGCCAGGAGTTGTATTTGTGCTGCAGGGAGCCTCATGCAATAGAGGTCTGGCTGGAGCCACTTGCCGCTGGGCAGCAGCATCTGCGCAGGCCACAAGGGCCCTGAGGGACCCACCTGCTGCTACTACTACGGCCACTGGCAGCAGCTATCTACCATGGGAGTGGGGGAGTGTGTACCCCCCCAAAAAGGAGTACTTCCAGGGGCAAGGGAGGGACTTCTAGTGGCAAAGTTCAGGTGTTAGGGTCAGGACTTCTAGTCCCAAAATGGTGACCAGGTGGTGCGGCATCTGTGAAGGGGCAGGGCTTACCTTGTGGCCCTTGACAACTCACCAAAACTCATTAAGTTGCCTTCCACATGAAATAATTGCCCGCCCTGATCTATGTGCTTTAATTCTTGAGCTTCCCATTTACTTCCATTTCTCTTTTATAGTCATATGCCCACAAAGTGAAGTAGGTACTACATTAGGTAGCAAGTCCAAGTCCAAAATCTAGATCCTTAAAACTCCCAGTCAACTGTCATGGAGGCACTTAAAATCTCCCATGTGATATTCTCTAGGTACCTAATTTCTGCTTCTGGTTATGTGCAGAATTGCCCGACAGCACTGAGAAGCTGATCAGCTAAGTCATGCTTTTAGAATCTGTAATGGGATTCACAAACTAGACATTCCTTGCCTATATCACCTTCATGGCCAAATCCAGAAAAAAATTTCCAAGCACAAAATAACTACAGCCAAAATATAGATGCCATCCTCCCACTTGTTGGTTCAGTGGTTTACAAGTAATGCACTAATCTTAAAGGGGAAGACCTGGTTTTCTGCCCCTGCTATAGTAAGTAATAAAGTATTTCCTGACAGGTGGAAGAGAGAATGATTTCTCCAACCCTTGGGCCTAATAGGCCACTGTGATGGGAGCTTTGTTCAAGTCCTCTCAGGCAGAACAGTATATTCTTCCAATTCTTGTGACAAAGGAATTTGCCAACAACCCTTACTCAAAACCAGGGTTGAAATAAATTCAGATTTCATAGACCATTTAAATGAATTCAACTATATAAGGTATGGAATAAGAATTGACTTTTGTCTCTGCATTGCTTAGTAAAATCCCAGAAAATTTTGACCCATCTTTGGGCATCCAATGACATATAGAAGGATTGATCATCCCACTCACCAACATTGTTTTGACTGTAGTTACTAACAATTTATCTTTACACTCTCTTAGGCCCTTGTTACACAGTAATTGAAGCACTTTACCCCTGGATTGTCTTTGCATTAACACCTTAAAGTAGTTTTAAGGACTCATTATGCAGGTCAAAGTTACACCACTCTAGGGCAGGATGATCTTTGATCTGCACTATCAAGCTTCTGTTCTACTAAGGTGTGGCCACTCCCCACAAATGTGGCACCCAAGTTTAAAGTCCTCCAGTATCCCAAGGTCACTCACATCCCAACTGTAGAGAAGGGAAAGAAGCCTGTACTGGCCTACAAGCCCTCTAGTAAGAGCTCAAAGCTGCAGCTCCTAGCCCTGCCCCTGCTCACCAGGCCTCCAGTGGCAAGTCACAGCTGTGCAGGCCAGGGACAGTCAGAGAAGGCCCTTATGTCACAAGTATGTAAAGGAGAAATTATTTAAAACAATGACATATAGAACGAGGGAGGAATTTACTGACCTCACTATAAATTAGAAAACATATTTTCTTTAGACTTTTTCCTTCAGAGAACCAGGCTCCTCAGTCCAGATGCCATATCAATAATTACCTAATCACTCCTAGTAGTTGGCCCTATATTTCCATGATTCTAATATCTGGTTGACCCCACAGTTAGCCTGAGCTGTAAGGAACCAAGATGGAAAATTCATGATCTATCACCTGGGTGGTGAGGAAAGGTCCAGAAGTTGGTATGAGGGTCCAGGGGGAAAAGGCTGGAGAATTGAAGTCAGAAGCTGGAGGCAGGATTGCAGAGCTGAACAAACCAAGGTCAGGATTGGGAAACAAGAATCAGGAGACAATCAAGTCTGAGAAACCAGAACCAGGAGTCAAAATCCATCTTGAGTATAGTTTTGTGTGTCTAGGGGAAGAGCAAAACAGTGCTTGCATTGACCGCTTGCTATGCTTAAAATGGCCTCTTTGGGTATAGCCCTTTTACTGTAGCCCCAGAGAATGAGTTAGCTTAATTGCGGATTACTTCCAACCGGGCCTGCTGCCAAATCTTCCTCAGTTGGGCTTAGGCACCTAAACTGGGAGGGTAAATCCTATATTGGGCCTCTATGTTTTTTTACTTACTAAAAATAAAAAAAAAATACTGGATAGAGGGGCTTAAGCAAGAAATACATTTCTTTTTTGGGGGGGTGCTTTTCTTTGAAGAATAGTTTTAATAATTACTAGTTTAATAGTTTTAATAGTTATAATACGAGTCTCAGGAGTCTTAGTTTCTTATCTCTCTTTTTATTGGACCTTTTTCCTGTATTTGACATTTTTTTTCTAGACTGACTTCCAACCTTTCTCCAGTTTCCTGAACCCATAATCAACTCCGCCATCTTGGCTAGGGACAGACATTACACATAAGTCAATTTAAGTGATCACCCAAACTGGTTTAAACCTGCAACAGAACAGACATTCCGTGCACATAAACTAGTCTGAAAATGGCTGAAACAGGTTTGAGATAAACCTGATTGAATGTAGTATCAGACTTAACTGATTTGGTTTAAATTGGTTTATCCTATGTCTGTCCCAGACCCCTTGCTGGTTGAAGATAAACCAGACTCCCCCAGCATCTGACATGCTCTCACTGATGTCCAGTGTCTCACCATCTCCTGTCCCTGCTCTGGCTAGAAAGCAAAGGGGAGGGCTCTGTTTGGCTCCAGAGCTGGGTTGGCCCCTCCCCTTTGCTTTCTAGCCAGAGCAGGGACAGGAGATGGTGAGACACTGAACAGCATGGCCCCATTAAGGCAAAGTGGACAGGAAGGGGATTCATTCTTCCCTCCTTCCCCACCACAGTCAGGGTCTGCCTGTCAGCTGGGGAGCAGAGGGGAGGGGGCTGCAGCAGTGGCCCCTGGGGCTGACAGACACCAGCTTCAGGGCAGAAGGGACCAGAAGATATGGAGGGAGGAATTAACCATTCGTCTGGCCCCCTACACCTTAACAGCACCATGCAGGAATGGTTGTCCTGACAGGCAGGGAGGAGGGACCTGTTCTGTGCTAGGAGGGACTCTTCCCCCTCCTCCTCCTCCCCCCAGTGTGGGGTGGGGGAGCTCTATATGAGGCTTCCTGGCCCCAGAGGGGGACTCTTCCCTTGTGGCTGCAGCTGTTACAGCTGCTCTCCACACTCTGGCTAGGTACTGCCACACAGAGCACCCCCTCACCCTACAGGTGGGGGAGGAGTAGGGGGAAGAGTCCCCTTCCAGGGCTGGGGATGGGCTCAGCGGCCTCACATAAAGCCCCCCTCTCATCTTCCCCCTTCTTCTCCCCCACCACTGAGGGGTGGGGAGGAGTGGCTCCATGCAATGTTGCCCAGTCCCACATGGGAACTCTTCCTCAAACCCCACCCCCACTGTGGGGTGGGGGGGAGCTCTGTTCCATGCTTGGAGGCACTTTTCCCCCTCCTCTTCCAGCCTGAGGCTGTAGTTGGGCCAGAGACCAAGTGGGGGGCTCAACCAGAGAGTGAGGGGTGAATCCTGACCCTGGTAAGTCCTCCTCTGCAAGGAAGCTGAGTGTGGGTTGAAAGACCTGGAGGTTGAGCACAATGACCTGCTGCTCCAGGGAGGGAGGGAGAGTCCCCGTGAGACCAGCTGTGGTGTAGGTTCTGATTACACCATGTGGAGGCCATCTGTGAGGCATGGGCTGCGATGTAGGGAAGGTTTTGGAGCCACAGATAGCACCCCCTGGCATCAGGGCTAGAAATGGACAGGCTTCCACATTATACCACCAGTTTATGGGAACAGCAAAATCATGGCAGGAAAGACTAGGCAGACTGCCCCATAGAGACAGGTGGGCTGGCTGGCATGAGACCTGGCCCTGAGCATGCCCTCTGTCACACCATCTACACCCAAAATCTTTAGGCCCACATCCCCTTAAGTTCATTTTCCTCTCCAGGAAATTTAAGCCTCAGCTTGTGCCCAAATCTCCTCCAACTCAATATCCATTGCTTACAGTAGTTGTCTCTCCTAGTGACATGCTATCATCCTTCCTAGAAATGGACGCTGCTTCTCTGGAAAGAGCTGCATCTCACTTACCAGACCCCAGACCCCTCATATTTCTAGCAACCTCTCTTATTTCTAGCATTAATCTGTAAGGACTGATGGTTAATTGAAGCCAGGTGCTTAGGTTTCCCCAGTGTGATAGTTCACTCTGTGGTAGTATTCTGACAGGATGCCGTAAAATTAGATTTAACTGTGAATTTAGAGTTATGTTTCTTTTACTTTTTCTACTGCTTGGCTTGGCATAAAATTAATTGAAGTAACTCACACTGAGGCTTTATTTCTAAAAAAATTCATCCTTTCATTATTATTTTTTTTAATTATCAGGGAAAAGACTACAATTTCTAATAATTGTTCATTATTTCCATTTGTTTGAAAAACGCCTTATATGAATAAATTTCAGTTTATGGATTATGTATGAAAGTCATGCTGAATATTCACCATTCACATTGTATGATTAGTCACCTTTTATTGATTCTCCTCCCAGGATGGAAAAGCTAAGCTTTAATACCAAGAAGAGCTACACAAAGTTCTACTTATTCAACCTTGTTCAACCATATATTTAGTATTTATACTAATACTTATGAAACAAGTAACAAACAAGTGTTTAGGTTTTAGTATAAAGAATATTTGAGAGCACCTTTTTTTACTTTAATTTTCCACTCCAATAATAGTTACTTAAAAATATGGCCATCAGTTTACTAAAACCACAACCCAGCATTCCTTACTTCTTAGGTGATACTGATATTGCAGCTAAAACAAATTTATAAATACTCTTCAGTTAAGTGAGAAAACCTTGAAGCGTTAGTTTAAGATCACTTGAGAGGACAAATTGTTAAAACCAAAAGGGAACTTTCTTTTTATGAAGTGCAGTGGATAGTGAAGAAAAACTTAGAGAATAATTACAGTTTCCTTTTCAGGACAGTACGAGACTCTGGTAGTCGCTGACAACAAAAGAATTAGCTCAGATGTAGTGGTACCATACATACTGAGGAACACAATGCTTTTCCTGAGAGCGGGAGAGAAATGTACAGCAAATGGAGCATGATGAATAACTGTTTATTTTAGGTGAACAACAGTGGTCTTTGATGAGTGGAGTAAAGAATCGGTCATTGATAAAGCTTTAAGACTTCTATTCAAGTTTTTTATTGCTGCACTCTCACCTAAAAAAAAAAAAATGTTCCAGGTTTAAAACTAAGAAAAGTGTGATGGGAGTGCTAGTCCTCACAGCACCTACTGTAGGCTGCTGATGAAATTAGTGAAACCCGCTGTTCATTGCCTGTCAGGGTTGGTTCTCCTAGTTGGACAAATCTTCTTACTACCTGTGTAAGTCAAGAATTAGAAATCATCCATTAAAATGAAATGCCACTAATAGATATAGTGCCACTAGTAGAATAGATAGATCTATGTATCTATTAGTGGCATTTTATTTTTAATTACAGATATTGGATTTGGGGTTATTTTTTAAATCTGAAAATTGAGGATTTTTTTTATTAGAGAAAACCAGGATCCCTGCTCATAACTTACACCAGTGTGAAATCAAGATTAAGCCCATTATATTTATCAGTTTTTCTTTGCCCAGATAATCACCCAGATATCATGGCTATAGAATAAACTGTGCTTTAGACCTCATTATTCTAAGAGGAACCCTTCAGTCCAAACACTCAGAAACCAGACTTCTGGGCTTCAGCTCCTCTTTTTCCCAGTCATGTTACTCTGATCAACCTAAATGCATTTGCTACCAGTGTGTCCTTTTTCTCTTGGTATCTGTGACCAGTTAGCTGGTTAAAGCAGCTCTAACTAGTGTCCTTAAAACAAAAGCTTGATTTTTTTTATCCTCCCCATGGGTAAACAACATGTGGAATAAAAACAATAGGCTTAGAAACATTGTTCTTCCTCCTACCTTAATCTTTGCTTGTCAGTTTTGTAAGGTCTTCTCAGCCCACCTGAGCTATATCTCTTGGTGACCGGACCAGACTCTCCTCATTGTATGTTCTCCATGTCTGCATGTCCCTTTCTTAGTGCATCTGTCCTCACTGGCACTCTCTGGGGAGCTTCCTGGACATTCAGGGTACATAAAAATATTCTCTGCACCTGGTCTAGGTTTAAGTACTTTATTTTAAGTTGCTTAAACTTAGAATGGGAACAATATTTTGCTGTCATTCACTGCTGCATGGAGCAATGTGGGCAGCCCGAGTCACCTCACCCATGGGCTGCCAGGATATGGGAGGGAGAGGAGGAGTCATGGGGAGGGGTTGGAGGGTCTGTGGAGGGGTTGGTAGGTCCATAAGGGAGAGGGAGATGTTGAGGGGCTAAAAAAAACTAGTCAGGGTTGTGGGGGGTAAGAACAGCATAGCCCAAAAGGCTGAGGCAAGTGGCTGGGCTCTCTCAGTCCTGGGACTGTGTTGTGAATGCATGTAAGTATTCACTAGAGATCAGGTTGACTCCTTTGTAGTTTAGATTAACACTTTCTCGATCTAAGTGAATTCCTCCCCTCAGGTGACCTAACACCTGAGGTGAACTTGGATTAGGCATGCCATTTTTGACCAATTTAAACTCTGAGAATGCCTTCATGAGTGAGCATTTAGATCAACCTAACCCTGGTTAAATCTACCTAGATGTAACGCTTGCATATATTCTTAATCAACTCCCAATATTTTCTGGGCCTGTCTTTTCTCAGCCTTGAAAAAAATGGACAGTTCCTACTTGGGGTCCAAGGAGTAACTTGCTTAGCCATAGAGTGTGAGCATTTGTTGGGATGCTTGGCTGTAAATAGATATCTCATTTGAGGTGGTCCTTATCTGATTCAGGTTTCAATCTGGATCAGAATACAAGCAGCACAGCCATTTATACACGTAGCCCTTCCAAATTGCATTTCTGCCTCTGTCCCAGTAGGTGGAGAGTGAGAGCACAAAGCCCGACAGGCTTGTCCTGAAATGACTCTCAATTAACTTGAATGAGCTGCATTTAATTCACAGGGTACAGAACATTGTCTGGCAGGGAATGCAGGCCAGGGGCCGGGGGGTGGCGCAGGGAGTGCAAGTACATTTTTGTTCTGTATATTTCACTGGTACTTATTAAGAGGGACAATGGACTAGTAGGCCTGTAGGACATCAGGTCAAAAGGCTTTCTTGCCAGAGAAATGTGACATTTTTTACACCTTTCTGATCTAAACCTTTTGCATTTGATACTCTTAACAACTCTTTATAACTTACTTCCATAGCAGTAGCTATCATAAGCCAACACATACACATAAATCACATTAATAAAAAAAACTACTATTTTCCAGATTGTCATAGCAGGTAGTTTCCCTTTTTCCCCTGGTAGATGGTATGGGTGACTACAGTATATGGCATTTCTCAATAATGATGAAAGAAAGAAGCAAGTGGAAAGATACATCTAGAGCATATTCTGGCTAGCTACAGTAAATTCTTCAGCATATATTCCAAATATTGTCAAAAAAAACTGCTATTTTACAACACACAATTACTCTAGATCTCTCTTTTTGTCCCCGTCTTTATTTTATTCCTTTTTATTCTATCAAGATAACCATCCCTACACTCGATACCATCCATATTTTCATACAGGTACTTAAGATCACTGAAGTTATTAATGTGCTATCAAACAAATCAATTAAACTTTTATTTTAAGGGGTGGCTGCAATAGTTATATGATAATGGGAGGTTAGTCAAATCAGCACAATTGACTTAGCAGAACACTGGTCCTGTTTTTCAGGAGTCAGAATTTTATTGCTTTGTAATGTTTATCTTATTTACTTTTTTTTTTTTTTTCAAACCATCTTCTAAACCACTGGTTTGCAACCTGTGGTCTGTGGACCCGTGGGGGACTACAGATTATATCTAAGGGGTCTAATAAAAGATGTCTAAGATCAAACATATATGAATACCCACACCTACAATTCAAAGGGGTCCATACCTCCATTTGAAATTTCCAAATGGGTCTGCAAATGAAAGTGTTGAAAACTACAGTTCTAAATCACTTATGAAGAGTCTCACATAGGATAGAGAGTAATACATGTTGAAAAACATTAATTTTATGTCATTTATAGTAGTAGGATATGTAACATGATTTTTTCCCCATGAAGCAAATCTCAAAGTTAAATGTAAATTGAATAAAGCTCAATGGTGCCTTTTAACATGCTATATGTTATAGCTAAAGTTTAACATACCTGGAAAACATTACTGGGATGAGGTAAATATAGAGGCTGAAATGAACTTTAGCCCGGCCTGCACGGAGAGGATCCCGGCCTGCATCCGGCCTGCAGACCGG
>NW_017729024.1:16322378-16324622 GCF_001723915.1 Gavialis gangeticus | reverse complement strand
ACTAGGTCCCTTCCAACCCTAAATCTATGAAACTATGAATTAAAATCTATTTGTTCCTTATCTTTCATTTTAAAAAAAAATAAAAAAAATCAGTAGCTATAACATGAAATGTAAAGCTAGAACAAAGTCCTGCCAACATATCTTCTCTTAAAAAATCATAGTAATTTTCAAGGTGTTCAGGTATAGTGCAAACTGCAAATAATGTTGTTCAGGTCTTTAAAATGTAAGAAAAAGACATTGGTTCTGGAAAGGATACAATGCAGACAATCTGATCTAATTAAAGGAACTAAAAATACTTTCTCCTTCCAAATTGTAACCTGAGCCAGAAATCCACTTAATGAACTGTATCAAGAGGCTGTACTTAATAGACAGGAGCATAAGGTCAGAATGAGTCAACTGCTTAGTCTTAGAATGGAATATTTGCCCCAATAAAATTCTGACCCATTTGACTTTAACCTCTTGCATCACATTCTCAACTATTTTGATTCTGTTCATCAGTCTCCTAAAATCCTTAGCTCTGGGACTGGGGCTTGTAACCAGGGACACACATCTCCTTGCTTACTGACAGAATCCATGGTTCAGTGTGGTCTCAGCTGTATCCCTGATTTTTGGCAAAATTATCACATAGGCAGGTCTAAGCCTAGAAATCTATTTTGCATAAATGTACTGCAGTTGTTTCAGTGACTCAGTTCCATGGTATATACCAATAGAGAAATAACTGTCACTCTCAAATTCTTTAGTAGTTTCTGGCTGTTGCCCCCAAAATCATGTGTACATGTAGGTATTTTCCTACAAAACCTAATATTCTTTCAACATCTTTTTTAGCATTTCTCATCTTGAAATGAAAATTATAATTGCAATTCCATGCTTCTTATGACTTGTTACTTAAAGGCTATCAGCAGAAGTTAGATGAAGATGAACAAAAAAATTTAGACCAAACATCTGAAAAATTGTTCTTAATAGTCAGGTCATTCAAATTATGAAACACAGCCTACATTTTCATTCAAGAAACTATTATAATATGTGTAGGAAGAGGACATATTAAATAAGGTCACTTCCATCTCTATCTTCTCTGGGCATCTTTGATATTACCACTGTGTGGCAAAAAATATTTTGTTTTTAGGAAAATGTATTATTCTGAAAATGGATTAAAGTGTCTTCCCTTCCTATACCTAGCCATCAGCAAGTCCTGCACAATGGATTTTACTGGATGGACAATATTAATGTGAAAGATATTTTCTTTCCTTCTTTTATTATATTCATGAAAGAATTATCCTTGGTGCACATTACTGGGAAAATTAATTTGTCAAACAAAGTTATCAAAGTAATTTGTTAACACAAATACTAATAGGAATTTTCTTCAGCAACTCAGATTCATGTTTGTTTAAATGTCTGTTGCCTGAAACAATGAAATATGGCATTTAATTCAATGCATTTCATCCAGAAAAAGATAATGCAAAATTCATCACACATCCTGTATTCTGATCAGCCAACTAAAGTAATTCTGAAATAAAAATACCAGACACATGCCAAAGTTGAAATGCTTAAGTAAAGTACTCATAAAATATTTGTTCTTTCAGTTTTGGTCTGCCATTGGAGAAAAAAGACATTTGTAAACTTCTGTTCTATTTGTAACGTTGAATCAGAGGAATATATTCAATATGCCAATAGTAAGAGCAATTTTTTTCCATCATACATATTTTCTTTTCACATTGTTGTACAGTAGGTTATACATCATACAAACCTTTACTCAAAGTTTATTGAAATCAATAGAAAGAATCTCACTGGTTTTAAGGGGGTTTTCATTATGCCCATTTACAGCAAATGAAAGCTTCAATATTATGATTGCAAAAACAGATAGGAGCCATAGAAGTAGATTTAGCAGTGGCATAACCCCTATTTCCCTTCTCCCAATCAGTTACCAATATTTATGTTTCATGTGCCCCACCTTAACCATGGCATTGCTTCTTACATTGGATTGAATCAGTGGCTCCTTCTCATTATGTACAGGATTCTAATTCATACAAGTCATTCCACTAAAGTAAGGTGCGTCTTCCACTAAAGTCCAGAGAAGAGCCACGCGCATGATCAGAGGTCAGGAAAACAGACCTTACGATGACAGGCTGAGAGCCATGGGGCTCTTTAGCCTGGAAAAGCGCAGGCTCAGGGGTGATCTGATGGCCACCTATAAATTTATCAGGGGTGACCACCAGGATCTGGGGGAACATTTGTTCACCAGAGCGC